>NW_025544778.1:4662063-5155993 GCF_000003525.1 Blastomyces dermatitidis ER-3 | reverse complement strand
TTTTAACTATACTAAAACAAGAAGTGTAGCAAAACTTTCAGTCTTAGAATATGAGTTTCAGAATGAATCATATACAGCAAACTCTTTTGAGAAAAAATGTCAAGCTTTCATGAGAATTCTCTTTCAGAACTCACCAGATTCAGAGTCAGATTCAGAGAAAGAGAATATATCACTTCTCAACTACATTGATGAAAATGACTGGGAATGACCTGATCTTACACAAGATGAATTAGAGTCAGCTATCTTCTCAAGTTCTGTTAAAACTGCTGCAGATCCTGATTCAATTAATCACTTGATTATTCAAAATACATATTTCTACTTAAAGAATGAAAATTTTGAGCTCTTTTTTAATCTCTTGAAAAATGAATATCATTGTGAATGCTGGAGAGAAGCCACTGAAGTGATTCTCACAAAACCTAATAGAAAAACTTCAATTCCTAAGTTATATAGAGTAATATCTCTATTGAACTGTTTAGAAAAGGTTTTAGAAAAGATAATAGCTACTTGACTATCTTTTATAAGCTCTATAGGTGATTCTCTTTTATTCAGTGAATAAATGAGAGATAGAAAACAGTGTTCTGCAATTAACACTGTTCTCTCAGTTGTTCATGCTATTCAAATAGCAAAGCATGAGGGTCTGGTCTCAACTGCAGTTTTTATTGATATAAAAGAAGTATTTGATCATGTTTCAAAGTCAAAGTTAATTCAGATATTGAAGATATTAAAACTGTCACTTTCTTTAATAAAATGAGTTAACTGTTTTATGTCTAAAAGAATTATACAACTCTTCTTTGATGGAATGAAACAAGACAAGACTGAGATAAAAATAGGAGTATCACAGAGATCTTCAATCTCACTCATTTTATTTGCAATATACACTGCATATCTATTCAAGAATAGAAATATGAGAATAGTGTGATCTCTGAGTTATGTGAATGATATTGATCTAGTCTACAGCTTAAAAACTATCAAAGAGAATTTGAAAGTAATTGAAGAAGCTGCAAAGGAAATCTTTGTTAGAGCAGATATTAATTAAATTTAATTTGATATGAATAAAACTGAGTTAATTCATTTCTTTTCTAGATTCAATGAGAAAGAACTATCTCTAATCCTTTTAAATAGAGAGATTAAACTCAGTGTAAATGTCAAATGATTAGAAGTATGGTTAAACTTCAAGTTGAATTTTAAATATCACATTCAACAAAGAACTGTCAAGGCAGAAAGACTATTGAATAACATAATCAGACTATCAAATACAGAGAGAGGTCTATCCTTCCAGACTATGAGACAGTTATATATAGCCTGTATTACATCAGTAGCTGATTATGAAGTTCAAGTTTGATGAAATAATCAAGAGAATTTCACTGAACTCTTTCAAAGTCTGCAAAACAGAGCCTTGAGAAGAATTCTGAGAGCATTCAAATCATCTTCTATTAAAGCAATGAAAATTGAAGCTTCAATTTCTTCTTCTGCTATTAGATTTGAAAAAGCCTGTATGAACTATACTCTGAGAGTTGTAAAGATGAGCTCAAATCATATAATCAGAGAAAGAGTCTCTTCTTCATTTTCATCAATTAACTCTGGAAATGAACTGGATTGAAATAGATTTCTTGATTGAAATGAAAATAATTCTTCAAAGAAAATGTCTTCTCAACTTTACAGACTATACTCTCTGATTAAAAATCAATTTTCTTCTTTAAATGTTGAAAAAGTTGATCATGAGAAGTTATCTCTCTGAAGAGAAAAGCTTGAATCTCTTATAGACTTATAAATAAGTGAACTATCAAAAGAGAAAGAATATGAACAGCATTTGAAGAGAATTTCTATAATCAATATAAAAGACTCTATTCTGATTTATTCAGATGGCTCAAAAAATGAGAACTTGAATAGATTAGGCACAGGCATTGCTTATACTGAAGATAGTATTAATTTTATCTCAGATTTCTGAAATCTAGACTCTGAATGTGAAGTCTTGATACTGAACTATTATAATAGTGAAAGCTTTCAAACTCATGAAATAAAGTCTTATAAAAGAGGAAATTGTTTGAAAGAGATATGAATATTCTCTGATAGTCAAGCTGCTTTAAAAAAACTTAGAAATAGTCAGATTTATAATGATCAAATGAATCTTGAACTGATCTTAAACTCTGTTTTGAAAATTCAAAAGAGAAGAATATCAAAGCTGATAATTCATCTGCACTAAGTTCCTGCTCATATGAATATTCATGGCAATGAATTGACTGATTCAGCTGTAAAAAAGAGTGCAGAATTAAGCAGATCTATTCAAAAAATTATGTCCTGATCTTTTATAAAGAGAAAAATAAAAGAATCTTGTTTAGATAAGTGAAATGAAAGCTGACAGAAATAAAAGAAGAGTATACATTATTCAAGATTTGAAATAAAACCCAAGTGGAAATCTTGTTCAATTAAATGTAAAAAGAAAATATTCTCATCTATAATACAGCTGAAACTAGAACATGGCTATTTCAAATCTTATATACAAAGATTTAATGATAGATTTGACTCAATAGAATGCTTATTATGCAATATAAATGAGAATCCTGAGTATATTGTAATGCACTGTGCATTATATAATAATCTCAGAGTCAGATTGAAAGAGAAGTATGATCTAAATTAATTAAATATAAGATTCTTATTCTCAACTGAGACAGGAATTAAATACTTAATAGACTTTCTATCAGAAACTCAAGCAGCTACAAGAAAATGACTAAATTCAGAATTATCTGAATATGAAGAGGAGAAAATTAATCAGATATAGTCTGTTAAAACAGCTATACACTCTCTTTTAATAATTTGTTTTATTATAGTCTCTCTTTACTTTATCTTATTCTTTATCTTTTTCTTTCAATTTCTTTCTATCTATCTATTTAATATGTCTATCTTTGAGACTGTGTTCTTTTTCTCTTTTCTTTTGTCATGATATTGTCAAATGATTTCAAAGTATCAAAAGATGTTAAAACACTGCAATTTGTAAACAGTTTTTGTATTCTGGGCTGGAATTTTCTGATTTTATATATCTGAAATTGATGAATGTATAATAGTTAACTTTACAGACATAGAAAAAACCCTGAGAACTAAAGTTCTCAGGTAGATATCATAGTCTCTGACTGTATACATCTATAATTGAAGAATAATAATAATAATAATGATAACTACAAATCACTTCATAGATGGAATTATCACGCCCTGAAGAAGCCTGCACTTCTCACCAGTTTTTAGACATGCTACCAGATGTGATTCAAAGGTTGCTTAAGCCTCTTTACACTCGTACGCGTACGCTAGTAGTTCGGAAGCGGCCGCGTTATTATCCGACAGTTGTACGTTCTTCCGAACCACAATCTGAAGCTCAGTTTTCATGACTGTGAGGTTCTCAGACACTTACAAAGTCATTATATAGATAGACTTATCTTCTCTAATTAACTCTGCAGTATCAACTGATTCTATCTTTATAAGTGAATCTATCAACACTGATCAGAAGTATAAACCTGACTCATGAACAGCTATATACAGATTATGTCTTTGAAGTTATACAAGTTTCAAGTACATGTTATCTATGATGTCTGCAATGATCACAGTTTCTGTAAATCTTCTTCAGATTTCAGAGAGATCTTGTAATTCAAAGATGACTCTTATAAGTTTCTCAGCTCTCAGATCTGAGTTCTCACACTCTGCTTGTTATAAGAGCAGATTTTCAGTTTTCATCTTTCAGCTCATTCACTTCACAAGCTTTAGAGACACTACAGTGACCTGGGATTCTGAGTTCATTAATGCTTTTCATACTTGCAGAGCAGCAGTATCACAGTACAGTTCAGAATAACTCAACCGCTCCACCACGAACTCGCTCGATTTTTCGAATAAGAACCCGCTGATAGATCCATCAAAAAGCCCTCGATCATACGAGCATTTTGACCCCATCGCCGACCGCATACCCCGTGTGGTGGTGGAGTTATTCAGCCAAACATGAACCAGACGTCGTTCGGAACTCCTGCGTGGGATTATCCCTCATTCTCCCCTACCACACCACAACCCCGGGCCAAATTGCCATACAAATTGTAAGGTGAAGAGACCTAGCCGCATGCATCAATCTTCTCAATTTTGGAAGATTTCTAATCTGTAGTTGTGGAGATATCTGAGAAGTGATCTTCATGAAAACTCTGTTCATCTTTGATGTTTCAAAACATCAACACCAAGTCCCACTCTCATACTGCCCTTTCCAATCTGGCTCATCCCCAGCAGAAAAATACAAAATGATATCTCAGTGATAATATCAAGTACATAATTAATGAACAACAAGTCAACAGCATATCAACAACTATAAAATCAGTATATCTCAATATCTGACTGAGCCTTTGATTTCTGCACAGTGAAGAGTTCAAAGCTGTCAGAAATGAATATTTTTCAGATATTAAAAGAGCTAAAACAGACTGCTGGAATAAATTTCTTGAAGAAGCACAAGAGAAGGAAGTTTTTAAAGCTTTTAACTATACTAAAACAAGAAGTGTAGCAAAACTTTCAACCTTAGAATATGAGTTTCAGAATGAATCATATACAGCAAACTCTTTTGAGAAAAAATATCAAGCTTTTATGAGAACTCTCTTTCAATACTCATCAGATTCAGATTCAGAGAAAGAGAATATATCACTTCTTAACTATATTGATGAAAATGACTGGGAATGACCTGATCTTACTCAAGATGAATTAGAGTCAGCTATTTTCTCAAGTTCAGTTAAGACTGCTGCAGAGCCTGATTCAATTAATCACTTGATTATTCAAAATACATACTTCTACTTAAAGAATGAATATTTTAAGCTCTTTTTCAATCTCTTGAAAAATGGATATTGTTCTGAATGCTGGAGAGAAGCTACTGAAGTGATTCTTGCAAAGCCTAATAGAAAAACTTCAATTCCTAAGTCATATAGAGTAATATCTCTATTGAACTGTCTAGGAAAGGTTTTAGAAATGATAATAGCTACTCAACTATCTTTTATAAGCTCTGTCAGTAATTCTCTTTTATTCAGTGAACAAATGAGAGATAGAAAACAGTGTTCTGCAATTGACACTGTTCTCTCAGTTGTTCATAATATTCAAATAGCAAAGCATGAAGATCTGGTCTCAACTGCAGTTTTTATTGATATAAAAGAAGCATTTAATCATGTTTCAAAGTCAAAGCTAATTCAGACATTGAAGATGTTAAAACTGCCACTTTCTCTAATAAAATGAATTAACTGTTTTATATCTAAAAGAATTATACAACTTTTCTTTGATGGAATGAAACAAGACAAGACTGAGATAAAAATAGAAGTACTATAAGAATCTTTAATCTCACTCATTTTATTTGTAATATACACTGCATATCTATTCAAGAATAGAAATATGAGAATAGTGAGATCTCTGAGTTATGTGAATGATATTGATCTAGTCTACAGCTTAAAAACTATCAAAGAGAATTTGAAAGTGATTGAAGAAGCTGCAAAGAAAATCTTTGCTAGAGCTGTAAGAATAAGTGCTTGCAGGCAATTATTCGGGTGTTTGCAGCTTGACGTGATATGTACTGTTAACTACTAGAAGTATTCACAGTAGAAAGATAAAATGTAGAAATCAAATGTATAATAGCATTCAAGCTAAGTTGTGAATAGTATTCATGAACTCCAGTCTATATAGTTATGTGTAGTCAAGGGCTGCTAGCCCTATTTATTACACAAGAGATAGAAATAGAGGTAAAGAATTCATGAGAAGCAGGATTTCTTACATATCTTCTTCTCTCTAAGACTTCATCTGCGAAGCCTTTCACTGAGTGACTTCATAGAATCAGCTCAGCACTGCAGTGATACTCACTAAAAACTCTTCACATCTATAAAAAATCTCAGTGAGGAAAAATTCCTTATTATTATTATTATTATTCTTCAATTATAGATGTATGCAGTCAGAGACTATGACATCTACCTGAGAACTTTAGTTCTCAGGGTTTTTTCTATGTCTGTAAAGTTAACTATTATACATTCATCAATTTCAGATATGCAAAATCAGAAAATTCCAGCTCAGAATACAAAAACTGTTTACAAATTACAGTGTTTTAACATCTTTTGATACTTTGAAATCATTTGACAATATCATGACAAAAGAAAAGAGAAAAAGAACACAGTCTCAAAGATAGACACATTAAATAGATAGATAGAAAGAAATTGAAAGAAAAAGATAAAGAAAAAGATAAAGTAAAGAGAGACTATAACAAAACAAATTATTAAAAGAGAGTGTATAGCTGTTTTAACAGACTATATCTGATTAATTTCCTTCTCTTCATATTCAGATAATTCTGAATTTAGTCATTTTCTTGTAACTGCTTGAGTTTCTGATAGAAAGTCTATTAAGTATTTAATTCCTGTCTCAGTTGAGAATAAGAATCTCATATTTAATTGATTTAGATCATACTTCTCTTTCAATCTGACTCTGAGACTATTGTATAATGCACAGTGCATTACAATATACTCAGGATTCTCATTTGTATTGCAGAATGAGCATTCTATTGAGTCAAATCTATCATTAAATCTTTGTATATAAGATTTGAAATAGTCATGTTCTAGTTTCAGCTGTATTATAGATGAGAATATTTTCTTTTTACATTTAATTGAACAAGATTTTCACTTGAGTTTTGTTTCAAATCTTGAATAATGTATACTCTTCTTTTGTTTCTGCCAGCTTTCATTTCACTTGTCTAAATAAGATTCTTTTATTTTTCTCTTTATAAAAGATTAGAACACAACTTTTTGAATAGATCTGCTTAATTCTGCACTCTTTTTTACAGCTGAATCAGCCAATTCATTGTCATGAATATTCATATGAGCAGGAACTCAGTGCAGATGAATTATCAGCTTTGATGTTCTTCTCTTTTGAATTTTCAAAACAGAGTTTAAGATCAGTTCAAGATTCATTTGATTATTATGAATCTGACTATTTCTAAGTCTTTTTAAAGCAGCTTGACTATCAGAGAATATTCATGCCTCTTTCAAATAATTTCCTCTTTTATGAGATTTTATTTCAATGAGTTTGAAAGCTTTCACTATTACAAATAGTTCAGCATCAAAGACTTCACATTCAGAGCCTAGATTTCAGAAATCTGAGATAAAATTAATATTATCTTCAGTATAAGCAATGCCTGCATCTAATCTATTCAAGTTCTCATTTTTTGAGTCATCTGAATAAATCAGAATAGAGTCTTTTATATTGATTGTAGAAATTCTCTTCAAATGCTGTTCATATTCTTTCTCTTTTGATAGTTCACTTATTTGTAAGTCTATAAGAGATTCAAGCTTTTCTCTTCAGGGAGATAACTTCTCATGATCAACTTTTTCAATATTTAAAGAAGAAAATTGATTTTTAATCAGAGAGCATAGTCTGTAAAGTTGAGAAGGCATTTTCTTTAAAGAATTATTTTCATTTCAATCAAGAAATCTATTTCAATCCAGTTCATTTCCAGAGTTAATTGATGGAAATGAAGAAGAGACTCTTTCTCTGATTATATAATTTGAGCTCATCTTTACAACTCTCAGAGCATAGTTCATACAGGCTTTTTCAAATCTAATAGCAGGAGAAGGAATTGAAGCTTCAATTTCCATTGCTTTAATAGAAGATGATTTGAATGCTCTCAGAATTCTTCTCAAGGCTCTGTTTTGCAGACTTTGAAAGAGTTCAGTGAAAGATGGAAAATTCCTTGTTACTGTGAAGAAAAAAAAAGTCTGTCACTCAGTTTCTTATTTCATGAGATTCTTTATGATCTACAGATTCTTCTCTGACTATTATACAGATTCATCTCACATCTTTCATATAGAAGAGTTTCAGTTAACTCTCAATCATTTTCATGAGATTCTTGTGTGATTATTACACAGATTTATCTTGCAGATGAATCACTCTCTGTAAGATCACTCTCATCAAAGAGAAGCATTTATGAGTTAATCTTTCACTCATTCTTGTAAATCATTGTTCTTTAACACTGTAGAATTGTGAGGAATTTTTCATTCTTTCATCAACTCTGTAGAATTGTAGAATCAAGATATTCATAATCTGCAATTACTCTTTGTAGTCATATAGAAAGATTCAGATCTGTGATTTACAATCACTCTTGTTTACTAGAGTGATCTGACTGTTTCACAGAATCATTCACAGTGTAAGTAAATCTCTCTAGAGTAGTATAAATATCTCAGATCTGTCTGTGAAATCTCATCTTCTTTTCTCTTTTTCTGTAATAGCTCTCATTCTTATAAACTATGAGTATTTTCATTCATCTATGAAGTGTTTTCATTCAGATGATAGAGAGAGTGTGTTTCTGACAATATCTACATATTGATTCAAGAACTTCTCAAGAATAAAAAAATTTTTAATTTTAATATCTTTATAAATAATATCTGATTATCACTGAGCTTCTCATGAGTATTTCTGTGACTTCTCTGATCACTTTTTATCAGCTGATGAAGCAGGGATGCTGCTGTTCATGATCATACCTTTACTCTTCTCAGCTCTGCTATCACACTCAATCTTCAGGTCAGTGATTCATCTCATGCCTTTCTCAGGTCAGCTTCTGACTTCAAGCAGCACAGTTTCTCTCTTTACTGTAAGTCTTCTTGTAAGTAATTCCTTACAGACTCTAGCTAACAGTTCTTATAAAGCTTCTGATGTTGTCAGTGTCTTCTACAGTCTCACAGGCCTATGATCACTCTCTCTCTGCCCACACAATCTCTGATCAGACATATATAAATATACCTAGATTCTCTATCAATGATTCTCACACCGCGGCGCATTTTCACAATTTCATTGTCAATAAGAGATGAGTCTTCAGATATCTACAAAATCTGAGTAATTAAGACAATATGAATATCATGAATTTGTGACAGAAGTTAATCTGAGGCTCTGAGCAGATGAGTCTTCTCTCTATATCTCAATTGTTTTCAGACTGAATACTTCAGTATAACTGAGAGAGTAGACACAGCTTCATGAGAGATATCTGATCATATACATAGATGATCAGTTCTCAAGACTCTGCTGCAACTGCATATACTCTGATGTTCAGCTTCTCTGAAGTCTGTGCATTTCTAACAGTCTTTGTATCAAATGCAATAATTATCTGTATCACAGATATAATACTCTCTACTTCTTTGAAGAGAGAAATTAGTAGTTATAAGAGAATTAAGTGTCACAGATATTAAGAGTGTGAGTATGAATTTTCTTTATTTTTTCTTTATTAGTCTCTAAATTATATTCACAGCTCTGTTTATTTTCTGTTTTTTAGCTTTAATAAGAATATGATTTCTTCTTCTCTTATATACACTGCAGACTGTTCATCTCAGTAGAAACTCATTATCTTATAGACTAGAATTTGTAAATGACAGTGTTAATATCTTTATCACAATCAGGTTCTTAGTGAAGACTATATTATTCTGACTTATCAGAATTTACAGTATGAAAGTCATGTCTCAGTTTCTGCAGATATCTTATCTACTCAGATAATTCTTAAGTGAACTCATTCATCTTATCAGAATACTCTTATCACTGAACCTTGAATCAGAGCTTATAATCTTACTTCTCTGAGTTAATAATTTCTTTAATCTGATATTCTCTTTCACTCTCTAGTACTTCATGAATAGAGTGATAAGTCACAGAGTTCTCTTCTAAGAATTCCTTATATTTACAGAGTAAAGAGACATGAAAAATATTATATATCTATAACTCAGATAGCAGTTTCAATCTATAGAACTATAAGCTAACTTTCTTCATAATCTTATAAGACTCTGTCTGTAAGAGATTCAGCTTCTTACTAGATCTTTATATAATAATGTTTTCTAGACTCAGTTAGACTCTATTATCTTTCTTAAAACTTTTTATAATATGCTTAAAGTCATAGTATCTCTTCTGATACTCTTGAGTCTTTCTTAAGAATTCACAGACTTTCTCTCAGATCTTCTGAATTCTCTCAGCCTGTTCACAGGCATCATCACACTCTATAGTGTGCTCTCACAGGTTTATCAAGATTATCTGTGAATGAGTCTCAGTGAGCATCTCAAAGAGAGTTTTATCTATGCTGACATACTTTGAGTTATTGTATATAAACTTCATAAATAGTAATCAATGCACTCAGTTATTCTGATTATAATTGATAAAGTACTGCAGATACTGTTTCAATATACTCATCAGATATTCTATCTGATTATCTATCTGTTAATAAAAAGCTGTGCTTAGATCTCATAAGATCTTCAGTATAGTTATCAGATCAGATCAGAACTCTTCTGTGAAGATTAATTCTCTATCTGAGATAATATTTACAGACAACTCATGCAACTGAACTACATTGTAAATGAAGATGTAAGTTAAATTCTTTGACTTCAAGTTCTTGTGAGTGAGTATAAAGTGTGCTATCTTGATAAAGTGATTCACTATCACTAGCACAATGTCAAAGCAGGTATTATATATGTTCTTGCTTTCAGAGAGACTTATAAGAATATTCATTTCTAGCTATTTTCAAGGTTTCTGCAGAATGAGTAGAGAAGTAAGTTCTTCATATAATCTGAATCATACTACTCACAAATTCTGACAAATAGTATAAGAATTCACTATCTTCTTCACAAGTTCTCACATCTTCAGTCAGAAGTATTTTCTTATAAGCAACTCATAAGTTCTAGTATCTGTAAAATAACCTGCTAGAGAAGAGTCATGATACCTTTTAATAAGTTCTATATATAGAAACTTATTTATAGATATATAAATCCAGTTCTCTTTTTATAAGAGATTATTTAAGTCTCTTCAATTCTTTATTTCTGCAGAATTGATCTCTGCTATAAGCAGTTTCTGAATATACTGAGTATATTTATTCTTCAGTTGCAGTTCAGACAATCTGAATAGAAGATCTTATAAAGACTTATACTCTATTTCTTCTTACATCAGGTCTTCTGCAGTGCTTCTCAAAGCCTACAAACTCTTCAGATTATAGATACTCTCTTCAAGAATTCTTACAGAGATCTTCAGAGTGTTGACTCTCAGTGTTATAGAGAGTAGTTATACAGACTTCTTCTCTCTCTCTTCTCTCTTCTCTTATAAGAGATTGAGAGACTCTTCAGTCAATCTCTTTACAACACTCAGTCTGAGTATTTTATAAAGCTTTTCTATCTTCTCTAGCTTCTCTGTGTCTGTCATTCTGATCTTCTTAATATAGTCTGATCTGTGAGAGAGTTCATTTGCTGAGTTCTTAGTTCTCTTGATATATTCTATCTTAAATCAGAACTCACTCAGTCTCTGAGCCTAGTGAATCTGCTGCTGCAAGAGTTTCTTAATTAAAGTAAACTATTATAAGCTATCATGATCAGTTCTAACAGTAATCACTGTTATAAGACTCTTGAAGTAGTGATATCAGTGATAGAAGAATTTCACTATTATAAGAAGCTTCTAATCATGAATGTCATAGTTGATCTCTGCAGATTACATCTTTCATGAGAAAAAGATTACTGAAACTCAGTTCTCATTTAACTGTAGTTATAAGACTATTTCTGAAATTATAAAGAAGAAGACATCTGTCTTTAATCTGATTAAGAGTAAGAGATTAAAGTGAAACAGCATCACTATATTTATGAATATCTATTTCAATCTTATAAAGATCTTATAAGCTTCTGAGATAAGAAAGTTCTTACAGTTCTCTCTTCTTAACAATCTTTTTATTCTCTATTTATAGAATGACTTCTTCTTATTTTCACTCTTCAGTATATCTGTAAGAGTCAAGAAGATTCTTATGAATACAAAGATAAATTATCTATAGAAATTCACAAAGCTCAGAAAGATCTGAATCTCATAAATACTAGTTAACTTCAGTCATGATAGAATAGTCTTAATTTATAAAGATTTCATCTGAATACTATCTGCAGTAATTATATATTCTAGGAAATTAATTTAACAGACACTGAAGTTGCACTTTATGAGCTTAATATACAGTTCTGTCTCATCTAAGATCTTCAATATACTTTATACATACTCAGTGTGTTCTTTCTTCTTTGTAGAGTATATTATCACATCATTCAGATATATTATTACAAAGACATTCAGATATATACAAAGTATTTTATTGATGAAAGACTGAAATACTGCAGAGATATTAGTCAGATTAAAAGATATCACTAGATATTTAAACAATCTCAGTGCAGTTCTAAAGACAGTCTTTCATTTATTCTCAGACTATATTCACAGCTGTGTATATGCATTGATCACATTCAGTTGTATAAATATGACAGCTCTCACAAGACAGTTGATCACATTCTTAATCAGAGACAGAGAATAGTGACTCTTTATTATCTTAAAGTTCAGATTATAATAGTCTATATATAATCTGAGATCTTTATTCTTCTTCTTCATGAATATCACAGAGGCTCTTACAGAGATCTGTGAAGATCAGATAAAGTCATTCTTCAGATTCTTTTTCATATAGATCTGTAAGACCTCTGTCTCATAATAAGAGAGCTTATAGATTGATTCTCAGAAGGGTTTCTGCTCTTCTATCAAATCTATTATCAGATTCTTCTCATAGTAAGAAGAAAGCTCAGCTGTCTTAACTGAACTGAATATCTCTGCAAGATCTCAGTATTTCTCTGATATCTGAAGCTCAGTTTTCATAACTATAAGATTCTCAGACACTTATAAAGTTATTATATAGATAAGCTTATTTCCTCTAATTAACTCTACAGTATCAACTGATTCTATCTTTATAAGTAAGTCTATTAACACTGATCAGAAGTATAAATCTGACTTGCAGATAGCTATGTGCAGATTATGTCTTTAAAGTTATATAAGTTTCAAGTACATGTCATCTATGATGTCTGTGATAATCACAGTTTCTGCAAATCTTCTTCAGGTTTTAGAGAGATCTTGCAATTCAAAGATGACTCTTATAAGTCTCTCAGTTCTCAGATCTGAGTTCTCACACTCTGCTTATTGTAAGAGTAGGTTTTCAGTTTTCATCTTTCAGCTCATTCACTCTATGAGCTTTAGAGATATTACAGTGACCTGAGATTCTGAGTCTATCAATACTTTTTATACTTGTGAGACAGCAGCATCACAGCACAATCTCTTTTCATAAGTAAGCATTTTCATTGAGAGAGCAACAGATTCAGATGTCAGCTTCAAGATTCTTAAGAAGACTGTTACTAACTCTGTTTATAACTTTTTAAATTTCTATTTTAATTTATCTGAACAGTTTGTATAAAGATGTTCTGATTTAGAACAGATAAAGCAGAGTCTCTTTTTCTTAATCTCTCTATTATACATTCTATTCACAGAAGCTTATGAAACTCTCTCTCTTTGCTTAGCAGTCAGATATGAATCTCTCTGTGTCTTATTATCTTTTTCTGACAAATCTGTTCTCTGTTATTCTGACTCTTATAGAGTCAGTCAGTGATCTGCTCTGTATAAGTCTGTGACTCTCATAGTGATTCATAAGTAATGAATGAGAGTCATCAGTTTCTTCAGAGTTAAGAACTTTGAGTCTTACTCAATGAGCTTGTTCTGTATATCTTTATTCAGTCTCTTTATAAACATCATTATTCAGGTCTTGTTTCAGAACTCTGTTTTCACAGATCTCAATTCATATCATAATTTTATAAAGTGCTGTGAGTAGTCTTCATCAGATTTCTTACCTCTTTTTCTAATATTGATAATTACAGTTCAGATATTCTCTGTTCAGCTTACAGAGTTCTTCAACTTGTTCTCTAGATAGGTCTTAAGAACAGATTAGTGAGATCTCTCATAATCATTTTCTAGATAATTCAGCCAGTTCTTGACTTCAGTGTAATAGAGGTCTGTCATTATATAGATAACAGCTTCTTCATCTTTTATATCACACAGTCAGACTTGTGAGTCAATTTCAAATACAAACTTGTAAAAGCTTTTATAGATTGTGATTTGATAAGTAGTCTTAAGTAATCATAGCTTAAGAAAGTTTCTTTTCAGTTCACAGATATCTCTGAAGATCATATTTAGAGACTCAATTCAAGAGTGTTTGCAGACAGTAAGTATTTCTTATAGAAAAATAGCTTGATTCTGTGAGAGATGCTCAAGAATGTTCTTCACTGAGATTGATTTATTTATGAGTTCAGAGAGTTTCTCTGTCATAGATGTAGAGAATGATATTCTGTGAGTGATTTGTAAGTTCTTTGAGACTTCTTTTATAAGAATTATTCATGATTCAGATGACTGCTTCTGAGTGTCTGCAGTAGAGTTCACAGAGATTGAAGTATATAAGTTTCTAGTTCTTTCAGTCATAACAGATGATTGCTAACTGACTGAGCTTGAAATGTAAGAATAAGTGCTTACAGACAATTATTTGAGTGTTTGCAGCTTGACATGATATGAACTGTTAACTACTAGAAGTATTCACAGTAGAAAGATAAAATGTAGAGATTAAATGTATAATAGCATTCAAGCTGAGTTATGAATAGTATTCATGAACTCCAGTCTATATAGTTGTGTGTAGTCAAGGGCCGCTAGCCCTATTGATTACGTGAGAGATAGGAATAGGGGTAAAGAATCCGCGAGGAGCGGGATTTCTTACAAGAGCAGATATCAATCAAATTCAATTTAATATGAATAAAACTGAGTTAATTCATTTCTTTCCTAGATTCAATGAGAAAGAA
This sequence comes from Blastomyces dermatitidis ER-3, assembly GCF_000003525.1. Lineage (NCBI taxonomy): Eukaryota > Fungi > Ascomycota > Eurotiomycetes > Onygenales > Ajellomycetaceae > Blastomyces > Blastomyces dermatitidis. The sequence continues at coordinate 5,141,315 of NW_025544778.1, read as the reverse complement.
CTGTCTCTATCTCTTTTAAATAGAGAGATTAAACTCAGTGTAAATGTCAAATGATTAGAAGTATGGTTAAACTTCAAGTTGAACTTTAAATATCACATTCAACAAAGAACTGTCAAGGCAGAAAGGCTATTGAACAACATAATCAGACTATCAAATACAGAGAGAGGTCTGTCCTTCCAGGCTATGAGACAGTTATATATAGCCTGTATTACATCAGTAGCTGATTATGAAGTTCAAGTTTGATGAAATAATCAAGAGAATTTCACTGAACTCTTTCAAAGTCTGCAAAACAGAGCCTTGAGAAGAATTCTGAGAGCATTCAAATCATCTTCTATTAAAGCAATGGAAATTGAAGCTTTAATTCCTTCTCCTGCTATTAGATTTGAAAAGGCCTGTATGAACTATGCTCTGAGAGTTATAAAGATGAGCTCAAATCATATAATCAGAGAAAGAGTCTTGTCTTCATTTTCATCAATTAACTCTGGAAATGAACTGGATTGGAATAGATTTCTTGATTGAAATGAAAATGATTCTTCAAAGAAAATGCCTTCTCAACTTTACAGACTATGCTCTCTGATTAAAAATCAATTTTCTTCTTTAAATGTTGAAAAAGTGAATTATGAGAAGTTATCTCTCTGAAGAGAAAAGCTTGAATCTCTTATAGACTTACAAATAAGTGAACTATTAAAAGAGAAAGAATATGAACAGCATTTGAAGAGAATTTCTACAATCAATATAAAAGACTCTATTCTGATTTATTCAGATGACTCAAAGAATGAGAATCTGAATAGATTAAATGCAGGCATTGCTTATACTGAAGATAATATCAATTTTATCTCAGATTTCTGAAATCTAGGCTGTGAATCTGAAGTCTTTGATGCTGAACTATTTGCAATAGTGAAAGCTTTCAAACTCATAGAAATAAAATCTCATAAAAGAGGAAATAGTTTGAAAGAGACATGGATATTCTCTGATAGTCAAGCTGCTTTAAAAAGACTTAGAAATAGTCAGATTCATAATAGTCAAATGAATCTTGAACTGATCTTAAACTCTGTTTTGAAAATTCAAAGAAGAAGAACATCAAAGCTGATAATTCATTTACACTGAGTTCCTGCTCATATGAATATTCATGGCAATGAATTGACTGATTCAGCTGTAAAAAAGAGTGCAGAATTAAGCAGATCTATTCAAAAAGTTGTGTCCTGATCTTTTATAAAGAGAAAAATAAAAGAATCTTGTTTAGACAAGTGAAATGAAAGCTGGCAGAAATAAAAGAAGAGTATACATTATTCAAGATTTGAAACAAAACCCAAGTGGAAATCTTGTTTAATTAAATGTAAAAAGAAAATATTCTCATCTATAATACAGCTGAAACTAGAACATGGCTATTTCAAATCTTATATACAAAGATTTGATGATAGATTTGACTCAATAGAATGCTCATTCTGCAATGCAAATGAGAATCCTGAGTATATTGTAATGCACTGTGTGTTATACAATAGTCTCAGAGTCAGATTGAAAGAGAAGTATGATCTAAATCAATTAAATATGAGATTCTTATTCTCAACTGAGACAGGAATTAAATATTTAATAGACTTTCTATCAGAAACTCAAGCAGCTACAAGAAAATGGCTAAATTCAGAATTATCTGAATATGAAGAGGAGGAAATCAATCAGATATAGTCTGTTAAAACAGCTATATACTACCTTTTAATAATTTGTTTTGTTACAGTCTTTCTTTACTTTATCTTTTCCTTTCAATTTCTTTCTGTCTATCTATTTAATGTGTCTATCTTTAAGACTGTGTTCTCTTTTCCTTTGTCATGATATTGTCAAATGATTTCAAAGTATCAGAAGATGTTAAAACACTGCAATTTGTAAACAGTTTTTGTATTCTGAGCTGGAATTTTCTGATTTTGCATATCTGAAATTGATGAATGTATAATAGTTAACTTTACAGATATAGGAAAAACCCTGAGAACTAAAAGTTCTCAGGTAGATGTCATAGTCTCTGACTGCATACATCTATAATTGAAGAATAATAATAATAATCACAGTACAGTCTCTCTCTGTAAGCAAGTATTTTCATCAGAAGAGCAACAGATTCAGATATCAGCTTTAAGACTCTTAAAAAGACTGTTGCTGACTCTGTTCATAACTTCTCAAATTTCTATTTTGATTTATCTGAACAGTTTGTATGAAGATATTCTGATTTAGAATAGATGAAACAGAGTCTCTTTTTCTTAATCTCTCTGTTATACACTCTATTCATAGAAGCTTATGAAGCTCTCTCTTTCTACTTAGTAGTCAGATATGAATCTCTCTATATCTTATTATCTTTTTCTGACAAATCTGTTCTCTATTGTTCTGACTCTTACAGAGTTAATTAATGATTCACTCTTCACAGATCTGTGACTCTTACAGTGATCTGTAAGTAATGAATAAAAGTCATCAGTTTCTTCAGAGTTAAGAACTTAGAGTCTTACTCAATAAGCTTGTTCTACATATCTTTATTCAGTCTCTTTATAAATATCATTATTCAGGTCTTATTTCAGAGCTCTATTTTCACAGACTTTAATTCATAGTATAATTTTATAAAGTACTGTAAGTAGTCTTCATCAGATTTCTCATCTCTTTTTCTAATATTGATGATTACAGCTCAGATGTTCTCTGTTCAGCTTACAGAGTCTCTCAACTTATTCTCTAGATAGATCTTAAGAACAGATCAGTGAGATCTCTTATAATTATTCTCTAGATAATTCAGTCAGTTCTTGACTTCAGTGTAATAGAGATCTGTCATTACATAGATAATAGCTTCTTCATCTTTCATGTCACACAGCCGGGCTTGTGAGTCAATTTTAAATACAAACTTGTAAAAGCTTTTATAGATTGTAGTTCAATAAGTAGCCTTAAGTGATCACAGCTTAAGAAAGTTTCTTTTCAGTTCACAGATGTCTCTGAAAATCATGTCTAGAGACTCAGTTTAAGAGTGTTTACAGATAGTAAGCATTTCTTATAGAAAAATAGCTTAGTTCTGTAGAAAATGCTCAAGAATGTTCTTCACTGAGATTGATTCATTTATAAGTTTGAAGAGTTTCTCTGTCTGAGATGCAGAGAATGATATTCTGTAAGTAATTGATAAGTTCTCTGAGACTTCTTTTATGAAGATTATTTATAGTTTAGATAACTGCTTCTGAGTATCTGCAGTAGAGTTTACAGAGATTAAAGCATGTAAGTTTCTAGTTCTTTCAGTTATAACAAGCAGTTGCTGACTGACTGAGCTTGAAATATAAGAATAAGTGCTCACAGACAATTATTCAGGTGTTTGCAGCTTGATGTGATATATACTGTTAACTACTAGAAGTATTCATGATAGAAAGATAAAATGTAGAGATTAAATGTATAATAGTATTCAAGCTGAGTTGTAAATAGTATTCATGAACTCCAGTCTATATAGTTGTGTGTAGCCAAGAGCCGCTAGCCCTATTGATTATGTGAGAGATAGAAATAGAGATAAAGAATCCGCGAGGAGCGGGATTTCTTACATAATTATTCATTCTCTTTTAATAAAATAATAGTCATGTCTTCTTCTCTCTCTCTCAAATAAAACATGACTTATGAAAAGTGAGTATTATATTAGATTATAATGATTAATATAATCTCAGTATACAGAGCTGTATACACACAGTATATACTGAACTAAGAGACTGTGTAGATTGTAAACTAGTGACAGCATCTTAAGAAGAGCTGTGTGACATGAGAAAGCTATCACTCTCAGTTACATGTACAGAGAATGAATCACTGAAGTAAGTGTATATATATTGTATAAAAGTAATGCTTTTTAATAACACTCAGTCTCTGATATTATGAAAATAGAGTCTCTTTGTAAGATCTGTTTTTATCAGAATTCAGAGAATCTTATATTTCTCAAGATTATCTTTATATATCTTATCTGTGAAATTGATGAAGAAAATCATTGATTTCAGTATTCTGTTCTTGATATTATTTAAGTGACAGCAGAGTTCATTCTAACCACACTTTTTAAGTGTATATTTTCTAATTATTCATATTTATACTGATATATACTGATTATTTATTAGATAATGTTAAGATTATAACTTATTACAGCTGTATTACTCTCACTGTGAGAGATATATAGTTAATAATAAACATTGCAAAGACTCTGAAGAGTGAGTATTTTAAAGATGCTGCAGCTCTGCTATTTTAATTTTTATTAATTTCTTTTATTTTTTCCTTTTTTTTCATTGTGATTTTTTCTTTATTATTTCTATTATTATTATTCTTTTATTATACTCATATACAAGCAGAGCTTATGATGAGTTCTTATGTGATATTAAATACAGGTCAAGTGTTGATTGTACAGAAGAAAATACAGATGTTGAGATCATATCAAGATAATAAGAACATAGAAAAATACAAAGAAGTGATAATTAAATACATGTAATAATAACTTCTCAGCTCAGAAATATAGAGTAATTTATTAAAGTGATTTGTACATCTCTGTATTTATTAGAAATCTGAGATGCTTAAGTTCTGAATTTAATATATTTCCTGCGGGTTTCGAACTCATGTGTCTTGATTTCTCATATCAAGACACTACTGAGTGATCACATTAATTATTTAGTTACTGAGATGTGATTTTTTCTTATTTTTATTTTGTTTTTTGTTTTTTTATTATTTTTTTATATTTTATATTTTTTTTATAATTAAAATTATATGAATTATAATCTATATTCAGAAAAGTAATGATATTTAGTAACACTCTCTGTTAAATTTTCAATAAATAAGCACTATGTTATAATATTATGTAAGTGAGAAATGTTTTCATAATCTTATTTAATATTATTCTTAATAATGAGATCAGAATGAATATATAACTAAGAATTCAAACATATTCTTTATCTAAGACTAGATTTTTATTTGAAAAGTGAATCTGAGATCTTTAATATTTAAAATAATATGATTTGAGATCAATGTAATGAATATAAATTATAATCAGAAGTAATACTTTTAGATAATATAATAACTGTAAAGTTTGATTCTGATCTCAGATACAGTCACACAGTCAGTCTAGTCACATGATCAGTCTAGACATAGATTACTATCTATTATAACTTTCATATTATACATGTTATCTATCACAGTAGATATAAGAATTACATTCATTATTATTTTCTCTTTAAATTATTATCATCTGACCTCTTCAAGCTTCTGTTTACAACTTTGAATAGAAGCTAATCTTTTCTCTGTTTCATTAGAACATTCTTATAATTCTCTTTTAAATCTTTCTTTAATATAATATAATTGATACAGATTATCAGTGTTAATCTTTCTTTTAAATAAGAAAATACATAGACTGATTAATAGTTGAAAGTAATATATTCTGATCAGTTACAATTGATGCTCACTTCTTATTAATGTCAATTGATAACTTCTTCAGAAGTAATCTCAGAGACTCAGAAACTTGTTCAGACAGCAGAGACTCTTGTTTATGTAAAGACATTCAAGTCTACTCAATTTATGATATCTGTATTATTGTTATTATTCTTTGATACAGATGTATAAGTGTAACATTTTCTGTCACTATTCTGTATACACTTAAGCTTGATAAGATAATCATTCAATGTCTGAAGTTATATGCAAAAGTCTTTATAAGTCAGGTCTTTATCTACACTTATAAGAACTTATGAAAGTTCAAAAGTTAATATCTTCTTAAGCATGCTTATCTTCATTCAGTTCTCTCAAGATTGATCATCTGATTCTAGAATCTTGATATTAAAGTCAGAAATAAATGTAGTAAGAGAAGTATTTCTCTGTTAAGTACTCTATAATCAATCTAATGCTTTCTAACATGTAGCAGTATCTCAGAACAGAATATTGAGATGTTTAATAACATTATCAGATGTATATAATACTGATTTACATGTCTTTATTCATGAATAGAACTTCTATCTTATGTGATTCTTCAATCATTCATTGATATATCAATCTTGATTAGTTAATAAACTGATGACATCTTCATCTACACTTAGTTTCACAAGCATTTTCAATCTCTATGATGAGTAGAGAGTGAGATCAGAAGTATTGAAATATGCAGAAGTATCTAAGCATTTCTTCAGTACTTGTATTGTGTTTATATTCAATTCTGTCAGTGTTGAAATTGCAGGGATTTCTTGTTAAGTTAATCATTGAATTTTCTCATATTGATGTTATTAGTTTGCATGTATATTAGCTATCTGTTATTGTTGTAATTTTAACATTACTCAGAGTCACTGTGACACTGCATCTATACTCATGTTCAAGAATTCTCTCATGTTATTAATAGATATATTGTTTATTGAATGTATAATATCTGTGAAATCAGAAGAAGTGTAATTGTATAAATATTTTATATATCTAAGATGTCAGAACTCTCAGATCTTTCACTGACATTTTCTTATGAAATCTTGTTACAGAGTCAGAGTGACTGATAAGTAAGCTTCTATCTAAAAACTCAGTATTTATTTAACTGATTGTTTATTTCTCTATTTCTTACATGTTATTACACATTCAGATATCTTGATAATTAATCATTTTTAATGAGAAGACAATGAATGCGAATAATCATTTCTAATAAGAAGATAATGAATATTTTTCAAGTGTAAGAGATCTATACTGAATAGATTGATATAATATTTATAGATCTTATATAACAAAGTGAAAAACATTAGAGAAGAAAAAGAAAGAGAAAGTGTGAAAATCAGTGATCAGAGTGAATATTTATACATGTATATAGTAATATACACAGTGAAGCTTCAGAGTAAAAGAATAGAAATTCTGTGAGTTTTTCAACTGAGAATCAGTAACTGAGAATCAGAGCTTTCAACAGAAATGCAGAAATCTATAAAGTGTAATAAAATAGTCTATATAATTGATCAGATGCAGTCTGTTATACTTAATTATATTTAATACAGTTGATAAAATGTTATCTAACTCAGCTGTTAAAAAGAAGTGTTATATAATTAATTCAGAAGTTATTGAAAGATCTCAGAAGTTATCAGAAGTTAATATATTATATAAGATTATTAAGAGTTCAGAAGTTATTAGAAGTTATTAGAAGTTATTAAAAAATATACTCAGTACTTTAACTATAGTTTCTGATAACTGAATAGATGTTTTAATAACAAGATTAAAATATTAAATAACTAGATATAATTATTGTTAAAAAATTAGTAAATTATTTCTATATTTAAAATCATAGTAGTAGTTTTTAATATAACACTTTATACTCAGAATATATATATTTTCAGATAAAAATTATATTAATTAACAGAAAATTAAAAAATTAATTCTTTAAAATAATAGAGAAATAATTTATAAGTAATATTATACAGTAATTCTATCTTAAATATTATAATTAAAGTAAATTATTTCTGTGTTATTAATAAATAGAAACTGTTTTTTCTCAGATACTCTGTGAAGAGTTTACTGAGAATATCTTATTTAGATTTAGTATATGCTCTGTGACAGTTGATTGACTAGATGTTAGCAGGACTTGGCAGAAAGTAGCAGTAGTTCGGATTGGGTTAGCTCGGAGTGAAGTGGCTGAGTTTACTGAGATAACAAAGACCTTTATAGTGGTTAGGTCACGTGATCTAGGGAGATCGCCACGACCGACAGTAGCCAAGGGCCGCTAACCCTATTGGTTACGCGAGAGATAGGAATAGGGGTAAAGGATCCGCGAGCAGCGGGATTTCTTACACATTTCAACATCTTCACAGCCATCATAAAGCTATATTTCTTTCCAATATTAGCTAAGCCATCTTGCTCTAGTGACAGTGAGTGATAAGTTCATCAGTATATGTATTTTCTTCCTCAAGCATGATGCATCTTTCTCTAGAAATTCTTCCTGCCTTGCCTCCTTCACCAGCCACTGCCTTCTTTCTCGCATTGTCAATTCTATTCTCTCTTCTGTCTCTTCTTTTCCCCTCTCTTTTCCCCTCCTGGCTCTCCTGCTCTCTTTTCTTCTTGATCTTGATCTCTCGTTGCTTAGCCCACTCTGCTTCTGCTTCTGCAGCTTTTTTTTTTTTTTTTTTTGAAGCGTTGTAAATTTGGCCTGTAGCCTGTCTATTCTCTTGCTAGACCCTCACATCCTCACATTGAACAAGTGACACATACGTTATGTATTAATGTGTCGAGGGGTTGACGTGGTGAGTTTGTTGGCTGCGTTTGTGATCACTGATGGTAGGGGTATATAGAACATAGATTGGGAGAGCGAAAAGCGAATGGAAACGAAAAAAGGACTGCAAAAAGGAATAAATGAAAATTAAAAAAGAGGAAAGAGAAAATATGTATCGGATGGATTAGAGTTAATTTTATATAAACTCGGCTGAATTCTCTTCTTGGCTTCACTTCATTCGATGCGAATGAGGGTAGATGGGGAAAAAAAGTTAAAGTAATAAGAAAAAGTAGAAAAAACTGTCGTTAACCTTGAAAACCGAATCGGAGTGTGCAACGAAAGGAAAATCTCAACTCATACATCGATTGACTGAACGAGGAAGAAAATGGAAAAAGGAAGAAGGAAGAAGGAAATTGGTTAAAAGAAAAGAAGAAGGCAGAGAGACGGGGAGAAAACCCGGCGAAACTATGAGAGATAAGAAGGAGAAGGAAAAGGCGGCTTATTAAAAATAGCGTAATGTAGGAGGAAGGGGGGGGTAGAAATCATCATATTGGTGTCTTCAGAAGAAAGCAGGGGAGGGAGAAAGAGGAGAGAAGGGAACAAAGAAAAATATACAGCAACGTCCTGTAGTACCGTGGTCCCTGCCATGGGAGTTGGGAGAAATGAGCATGAAACATGATTTTAAAGCACCCCTGGCCGCGTCGCATGGTGTGATGTGAGAGGTGAGTAGGGTAGACCGGGGGTGTGAGGGTGATGGAATGAAACGAGGTAAAATAAAATCAGCCAAACACGGAGATAAGAGTAGAATGAATAAACGAAATGCAAAAAAAAAGCCGCGAACACCACACCAAGCCATTCCATTTCCCTTTTTTTTTCCCACTCTTTTTTTTCAAAAACTTACATCCCCCAGCACACGCAACTTCTATCCCTGCCCCTGACCCTGGCCCGATGGCGTAGATGACGACTCGGTAGTTTGTCCCTGCTGTCCCTGAGCGCCTGTAGCCACACCAGCACCGCCCATCATAAAACCAGGGAACATGTGCATACCCGGAAGCGTAAACCCAAAGCCCGGCACAGCAGGGGGGACACCAATTGCGTTTGCGTTGTTGGCGCTCGCGGAGCCGTCGTGGTCGTTTCGATCGCCGTGGCCGTGGCCGCTACCGTTGCGTTGTTCGCCGCCATTGCCCCCGGATACTCCTGAGGATGACATTTGTCCGTGTCCGTGGCCGTGGCCGTGGCCGTGAGCGGGGCTGTGTCCGGGGCCGGGACCGTGGCCATCGTCCATCGGACCGCGGTTCGGGCGGCGGAAGCGTTCTGGTTCCATGTTAGTTCGGGTCGATTGGGGGCCGCGTTTCCCACCTTGGTCGGTGGCCATGCGTCGGCTTATTGCTGTTTGAGGTTTTGGTTAGTTTGTTTTTCCGTTGAGAGCGAGAGGCAGAAAGGGAGGTAAAGGAAGTTAAATTGCTTCTGGGTGAGTGAAAACATACCTTTCGAAGACACGCCAGCCCCGATCTCAATATCGGGTTCCTCCACCACCATAAAACTTTCGATGGGCTTTCCACCCGTTCCGCCGTATTCGGCGTTAAGCATCCATTTGCGGTCTGCGTCCGTGAGTCGTTCGATGGGGATGACGCTGATGCCGGTTTGGTAGTCGCTGCAGTCTCGAGGACCGAAACCGACACCCCATCGTGTCTAGGGCATGAAAACGTCAGTTGGTGAGCAATGATACGCCACGATCGATGGTTGGGACTTACTCGTAATTGCATGTCTCCAGACTTATATTGCTCCATGCCCTCGCGAGCAGTAACGGCATCGTGTCTATTGATCATCTTCACGAAAGCATGACGTTTGTCAATATTCACTATACATGTTTGGACCACACCGTAGCGGCCGAAGAGCGACCTTAAATGAGCTTCAGACGACCTGCATTTTCCCTGTAAGTTTAACCGCATGTCGATGAGGGGGCTTGGGCCAGCAAAAGATTTCAAACAGAAAGAAAAAAAGAAAGCAATAACTCACGTTACACCTCCGACGAACAGAGTTCTGCTGAGAACTATTATGAAGAAAATTAGTTAGTAGTGAGATCACAACATTTAAACATAATAAAAAAGTCGTATAAGAGATACCTTTGATATTGCCCTGGCCAATTGAATAATCTCGTTCCAAAAACTTCGGTCCGGGAGGAGGAAGCGCAGGCTCCTTACGAGGCGGCGTCGGGCTTCTACGTCGCCTTCCGGGTGGACTGCGCTGGCGATATTCAGGGGGCCGTCGTCCACGGGCGTCTCGAGTGTCTCGGTTCCGGCTCGGGGAGTCACCATGATATTCTCCATACACAGGGCTATCGCGACGACGAGGCGGGGAGGCTTCGCGGCGTCTATCCCATCCAGGTGATCTGGAGCGGCGTCGGTAACCTCCTGGTGGCGACCGAACATAATCCTCTCGTTCATGCTCTCTGCTGCCCCGGTGGTCGCGATCTCGGTCACGTGATGCTGTGTCTGGCGCAGGAACACCCCAGGTATTCTGACTAGCGGCAGGCGGCTGCTGGCCGAAGGCTGCTAAGGCTGCGGCGGGGTTCATATTGGCCATGCCGGTATTTGCAGTGTTGGAAAGACTTAGGATTTGCAGCGCCGTGGCCCACTGTTCTTGCGGAATACCCTGCGCAGCCATGAGCTGGAGCAAACTTAACTGCTGCAATGTCTCTGGAGGCAGAGCACCCGCCTGCGGCATCAGGGCAGCAAGTGGGTTCTGTGGTGCTGCCGCCGCCGCTGCTGCTAGAGGATTCGCAGCAGCAGCTGAAGCTTGTGCCTGGTTTGCAAACATATTTGGATTCTGAGCCATATTACTCAACCCCGCAAACTGATTTGCAAGATTTCCCGCAGCAGCGGCAGCAGCATAGGGGTTTACAGTCTGCCCATTGGACTGTTGCGCAGCCGGGTCTACGGACGCGGGGATTGGTTGCGGAACTGGATTTTGCGCATTAAATATACTATGGGGACTAGTTTGCGCTGGCGCGCCTGAGGCTGCTGTGGCTGCCGTGCTGTTTTTTGCCATATCTGCCAATGCTTTCAAGATGCTAGAAGTATCTGGTGCTGGCGTTGTTTGGCCGGGGCCTGCAACGGTACTGGCACCGGCAACGACAGATGATGATGATGGGGCTGCATGCTGAGCTCCGCCTAGGGATATGAAATTGGGGGCCGGTGATCCATCGGGCGTAGTTGATTCCACGTCTAGAAGAAAAGAATAATTTCATACATCAGAAAAACTGGTTTCAACATACCCTACAATGCCTCTTCTCGCTTGATGTATGTCGACTGTACGCTCCGTAATATGTCCGCTGCTTGTTTGTTTGTTTGTTTGTTTTTTTTTTCTTAAAAAAAGAGAAATAGGAAACTGGCGAGAAGAGGCGTTTGTTTTTGGCTTTTGGTTTGTTCTTCATTTTCATTTTAATCCAAGGGGGAAAAGGCTTACTTTGAGATACTGGCGCGTTTAGCTTCTCCTTGAAGGAAGCAAGCAGAGGCGCTGGAAACGTGTATCCACGCTCCCAAATATCCACTAGCTTCTTGATTTTGTCCTAGAAAGAAAAAACCGGTCATACGTAAGTGGGAATTATTCAGTCACCATATAGAAAACAGGAAAACAAAAGAGGATAATCAAAAAATCAGAAGTGTAAAATGAGGCGAGTCTAGAGCCCGGCGGAAAGATGTGGAATATAAAACCGCAGCTTTCGTGCCAAACGAAGGGACATATACGCGGGGGGGCATATTGTTCTATGGTGGACGCAACAAAGGGCCTCCCAAATGCTGATGGTATAATGCCATTATGCGTGTTTTCTTTATAATATAATTGTAGCCAGAAATGATTCTCTTTCTTTCTGTCCGACTTTTGGCTTTTTGTGTCTAAGAGTACGCGTACCTTTTGATATTCAGGAGCATTGTTTATGATATCAGTCATCAGGACGGGAAGCAATTCAGTCACTCTGTTAACACCAGCTGCAAATGTTCCATCTGGTGCACCGCTACCGACAGTTTGGCCAGCTCTCCGTGCTGATTCTACCCACTGTCGAGTTACAGAGTCTACGACATAGAGTACGCCCAGCTTGTGTGTTCCGGGGGCTCTTTTGAAGTGGGTATATATTTTTTGAACGAGGACGGATTCGGACTATAGAGTAGAAGAATATTATGTTAGAGATAAGTGTTTTTTTGCCTTCTATTTCTTTTTGCTTTGGGAGGCAGGTAGCATATATGGAACCTAGATGAGCCATACCTGTACATTGGCGGCACATAGAGAAGTGATGATGCTGATTTTGGAAGCTGATACTCCAGGTGGCTTAAGTGCCAACATAGACTGTAAATAGCCATCTAACTCCGCTACGGCAGACGACATGGCTTTAAACCGGAGGGGAGGAGTGTTTCTTAAGGGTTGCTACCAGTTAAGAAGGAAAATGACCGCAAAAAAAAGTAAAAAAGCCTGTTCAGGGCTTGATCGATTTGTCCAGACTTCTTCTTTCCAGATGAAAAATTTGTTCTTCTTTTGGTAATTGCCGTTGTATAGATAGATGAATACGGATGATGGACGCGCGGAGAGGATAAGAGTTAAAAAAGGCCGTCCAATAGAGCTGTTTTCTCTCCTTCTCTTAATCTACTGCTGCGAGAGAACTGTGACGACAACTAGGAATAAGGCGAGTCCCAGGAAAGTGTGGAAAGTATCTAAGTAGAAGAGATAGATGATTATTCAGGCGAAGATGATACCTATGAGATCGAGCTGGATGAAAGTCCTGATGATACTGTCGTTGTGCGAACGAGAAGGCACTACAAAGACGCAGAAACCTGTTGACCTACAGGTCGAGAGGCAAGTGAGCAGCGGGCCAAAGACGCCCAAAGCGGTGTAGTGAATACGAATACAGTCAGCGGGGAGAGGAGAACAGAAAACGACAAGGAATAGTTAAAGAGAGGATGGATGGAGATGGATGAAAAGTGTTGATGCGTCGAAGGTTGTTGAGGGTAGAAGGTTGAGGAGAAAAATTACCAGTTTGAGCAACCGGAGCTAGCCGTTTTCGGTTATCACGTGATTTGCTTATATATTGGAATCGTCGGGCGACATGATTGGACAGCCGATTTGTAGCTCGTTTGTTGTATCAAAATCACTACTAATAATGGAGAAGACCAGGAACAAAAAAGAGGCTAGTCTAGAAAATAGAAAATAGAAAATAGTTGTAATGTAGAGTGCTCTACTGAAGGGGTTGTTGCTTTTCCCGCACGCATTCACTTTACCTCTTTTATATAAAATGACACCATCAAGGATCATTTCTACCATGTACTCTCTTAACCCGGTTGGCTACATTCATCAGAAATTTTACTTAGCGAAAACTACAAGCTCCTCGTGGATCGCAGTGTATATAGCAAAGAATTGAATTTAGAATTTAAATTTATTAACCACAAAAAAAAGAAAGAAAGAAAGAAAAGGAAACGAACAGAAACTCCCAAAAATACAAAGTGGCAAATCACCACGAACCCAGCCTATACCTTTTTTCTATCCGTTTATTATCTTACAGTTGGGCTCCCACGAGCTTGGCATATGCCTCAGTGCTGAAGCTCTTGGGTCGCTCAATTGGCATTCCCAGCGCGCGGTCGATAATCAGCTGTGGGAGCACGCCGAGGGCTCGGGAGACACCAAAGAGCACAGTGTAATACTTGGCCTCAGTCAAGCCATAGTATTGAAGGAGGACGCCTGAGTGGCTGTCGACGTTGGGATATGGCGACTTGACCTGTTGTTTTCGAATCTGGTTAGTTGTGGTCCGTTCTAGAACAGTTGGAATTGTAATAATTGGAGGTTACATACCTTGCCATGCTCGGTCAGAACGCCAGGCGCGATCTTGTAAACTTGGCTGACCAGCTTGAACATAGGGTCATCGGGAAGCTTGCGGAGAGCAAATTCACGCTGGCAGGTGTAGCGTGGGTCAGTCTTGCGGAGGACGGCATGGCCGTAGCCGGGAACAACTTGACCCGCGTTCAGTGTGGACCACAGATAATCCTTAATGGCCTGGTCACTGAGGTCATTGCCAATGGCTTTCTTCATCTCCATAAGCCAGGTCAAGACTTCCTGGTTGGCCCTGTAGGAGTACATTGTATCAGTAACCGTTTGTCCACGGCGGGTTATTTATTTTTATCTGCATATGTAGCCACTTACAATCCGTGGAGAGGACCAGCGAGGCCGTTAAGGCCAGCAGCAAGAGAAAGCATAGGAGAGCTCAAGGCGCTTCCAACCAAGTGAGTGGTGTGAGCGCTGACGTTTCCACCCTCGTGGTCGGAGTGGATGGTCAGGTACAGGCGCATCAGCTCAACGAAGTCGTTGTTGTCACCATAGCCAAGCTGATTGGCCAAGTTGAAACCGTAATCCTTATCCTTCTGAATGGGGGCAACTTTTCCATCCTTGAACACGTTGCGATAGATCTTGGCGGCGATGGTGGGCAGCTTGGCAATCAGGTCCATGGAGTCCTCGAAGGTGTATGTCCAGTAGTCTTTCTTGTTGATACCCTTGGCGTATGCCTTGGCGAAGGCGGACTCGTGCTCAAGAGCAGTGATGGCTAGGGAGAATTGGGCCATTGGGTGCAGAGTGGATGGGCAGCGGTCGATCAGCTCCTCAATGAACTTGGGGATATCGGAGCGGGCAGCCCAATCTGCGGATAGGGCGCGGACCTGTTGTTCACTTGGGACCTCGCCGGTCAAAAGAAGCCAGAAAAGACCTGTTCAGCCAGTTAGCATGGGGCAGTCGCATAGCAATGCATTCACTTAGTACCTTCTGGCAGAGGCTCCTCTCCACCAGGGGCTTTGGGAAGTAATTTCTGGCATTCCGGGATCTGGAAGCGGATTAGCACGTGATTTCTCTCGGGAAAAAAAAAAAGCATCTGTCGCAATTGAGAGAAAACACCTACAGTCTTGCCCCGGAAGCGAATTCCCTCCTCAGGATCGAGGACGGATCCCTTTTTCAAGCGATTAGTTTCTCCCTTGTATAAACCCGCTTGATACAAAAGTGAATCCATACCTCCCAGACAAGGGATTTGACTCCCCGAGCACCTCCGTAGACCTGGCCAAGAGTGACTTCACCAATAACCTTGTCTCCATAGTCTCTGTAACAACGGTGGTCAGATCAGATATCTACATATATATATATCGGGGGAGTTTCAGCTCGTACTTTCTCAGCTTCTTGACCTTCTCGATCTCAGCTGGGATGATATCGGCGAAGGTATCTTTGAGCGACTAGCAAGACAGAGAACTAGGTCAGCGCATAAATCTAGGCATTTACGGGATGTCAATTTGGGTTAACAAGAGATGTACTAACCTTAGTCTTAGCAGAGGAATAGCATCTCAAGCTGTTGAAGGCGGCAGACTGGACAGCGGGTTTGGAAACAAAGGAGGAGCGGAGAGCAGAGCTCCCCAGTCTGAGAGATGTAGCCATGGGGAATGAAGGGGAAAGAGAAAGAGATCTCAATGATTGACGAGAGATAAGACAGGGAAAGCTAGCAGTGAGATATGAAAGTAATTGCGGAGGGAGGAGAGAAGAAGAGAGGGAGGAGACAAGCGGAGAGCAAAAAGAAAAGATTATGATTGAAAACAAGAAGACAGAAAAAAGTTAAGGTCCCAAGGCCAAAATTTCCTCGCTTTGAGATCCCGTATTACCAGTACCATATTACCGCCAAGATATACAGCCTAACGCACCTGCTTCACTGGGCCACCGTCATACTCGCCGTAATACGGTTACAGCTTCTGTTGGTTCTCCACCTCAACCAATTTTTTTCTTTTTCTTGCGGCCATATCAATATCCGCCTCGTGTATTTACGCAGTACTGTACACAGTAAAATCCTGATTTTTATAATTCCTATATGCCCGCCGGCTTCCGTCAGAATAATAATAATAATAATATAAAATACACAAGCGTCCGGTCCTCCGGTGAGCTCGTAAGGATCTGTCCTCACAAGCCCTCCCCTCCCGTCTCTATCTATCTCTACGCAGCGTAATACATGTTGGATCTTCCTACATCTTCCGCCCGTGGTGACAGTTGAGCCCATCAGCCGGGACGTGAGCGATAAGTATTTTCACGTTCAGCTCATTGTATGTCATTTGTATGGAGTAACGTTAATGTAATACTGTGGCGCCCTCGTCTCTCCACGGCGTGGGGGGCAAGGGAAGGGGGGGGGGATTTGGGGGTGGTAGTATCGCGGTGCATTTCTGATGTTGCTAGACACACAGTTGAGTGTCATACACATCTAATAAAATACATATCATTCACTAATATCCAATTCTGTTCCACAATATTTAGATTGAGTATTTTTTAACTTATCAGAAGAGGAGAAGAGTGTGGCCGTAGAATAGTTTTAGATTATTATATACGCTGAAATCCACGGATAAAAATCAGTTGAGTGTTACATACATATATCGATATGTATGTACAGATTAACTGCAACCTAATAATGCTTGAATGGCTAGGTTGTATTCCACCTGCATATTCCACAACACAAACCATGCAAAAAATCGTTTAGTCAATCATTTCTGTCACTCTTGGCTGCTGTTCATATAGGATTATGTTTCAGATCTAGAGCAGGTACCCCAGAAACCGCTCAAGAGAATGCCACTCTCCAGGGTCCTTTTGAG
Organism: Blastomyces dermatitidis ER-3; assembly: GCF_000003525.1. NCBI lineage: Eukaryota > Fungi > Ascomycota > Eurotiomycetes > Onygenales > Ajellomycetaceae > Blastomyces > Blastomyces dermatitidis. The sequence continues at coordinate 5,124,488 of NW_025544778.1, read as the reverse complement.
CCATGCAACACCCAATGGTAGGTTATGTTGTCTGATGAATGTGATAAGTTTTCTTAAAGTTTTTTTTTTTTTTTTTTTTTTTTTTTTTTTTTTCCCAAAGAAAACCCATCAGCATACTGTGGATAAGAAGAGTGTATGTATATATTGGCATTTCTAATCCGGATCATTCAACAACCCTTCTTCAATAAACCAGTGAGAAAAAGGATATCCTGGATGAGGGACAAATATACATATCTAAATTGACCCGTGAGGTGATTGTGCGGATTCGAAATGTCTGGGTAGATACAAAAGACCATGAAAAAGGCAGCTGGTTGGAGCCAACTTTCCCGATAGATTGCTAGGTGTGTAACTATATATTGAGAATCGCATTGTTTCTAGCAGTCGAAACCCTTAGACTGACTGCAGCCAGGAGCCCGAAGCCTGGATACGGTTTTCACTTGTCCCTTCTGCACTCGTCCTCGGGCTGTTTGTTTTTCATGATGCACTAGTGGGGATGCTGTGCGTTGATATCGTCACCAAAGCCTAGGGCGGCCCTAGCGACCTAGGGGGCTCGTCCATATTGGTGGTCCTGATGGCATCATACTGTCTATGCTCCTTCAGCTCATCGGGTTCAGTTATGGGTTCTCCTTGACGGTGATTAGCTGCAAGGGCAGCAAGGCGCCTTTGAAACTCGCACTGGTATCCCTGAGGGAAAGAACCTTTCGCAACAACTGCGGAAGCGATGCGGATCCGTCGTATATCATATCATCCCGAATCAGTTGGAAGTCTTCATTTCAGTCACGTGCAGATTAGGACTGACACTTTTGCCGTAATCGATATAAATATAAAAGGTAGATAAATGTGTACAATACCTATTCTATTCATTTTGATGAAAATGAGAAATTGTATGAGCAAACACTGAACATGGTATCATTGTCAAAGTACGGAGTAGATATGTAGGAGTTCCTGGAGCTTGTTCTGTGATAATAGTTACATCTACAACCACAGTTTTCTGGGGGGATTTGAGGACTGCAGATTTGAAATCATACCTCAGTAATCAACATCTAAAAGAATTATTCTGTAGAATGTAAACTCTTATTAATTTGCGTATTATTAGCCGGTGTTAGAGTGCAGCCTCTCGGCATCGATCCAGCGCCAAGACGCCTCATGCTGCCGTCAGCTCACATCGACTTCGCTTCACAGAAATATTATCCATAGACTCTCCAGTATCATTGTTTCATGGATAGTTTATGTGAATTCTTATTTACTAACGTAGGCCAATCTCTACCAACATGCTTAACTGGGTGTACGTATTTTTTTTAATATTATTTAACTCCGGGAACATGAATCTCACCAAGTCGATCCAGCTCACGCCCTTCGCTCAGATGGAAGATCCACGAGCATTATCAGCGAACCCTTTTCACAAACGGAGAGGCGCTGCCATCGCGGGCAGAATTCGATTTCTTCATCCATGTATCTACCCGGACCTAACTGAAAATTTTGGCTTGTGTCCGAATTTCTGTACCCGTGGAGTTGATGTCCGATCCGCTGAGCCACCTTTTCTAATGTTGTAATGCAGTTCAAAGGCTTAAAGAAGCTTATGTCTTACATTGAAGCCCTTAGGCTCTTAAGAGTGGCTTCCAATTGTGCCCAATTATGCCACTTACCACTGCTCTATTCCATGATGTGTATTTTTATGTATGCGTGTGTCTGAGTGATTCTATCCTACTTCGTGAGAGTGGAATGGAAGGGCTCTGCACATGTCTATCCAAGTCTATATCCGGTAATAAACTCCCAATTGACCAGCTAACCTTTATTAGACCTTATTAAAGCATATACTACCTAGGCTCTTCCAGAAAACAATGACAATCTGAGAAATAAGGTACGACAGTAGAAATCAAATCAGGAGAAGATCCAAAATGTAAATTCCAACTACTAACCTTAATATAGTGAAACAGAATCCTTGTTCGGTGGCAACGCGGCTAAGCTGTAGGAGTTCCGCTCCGTGAGGCCGGCAGAGCATGTATGGAATGCTCGGGACATACTCCGCATGACCTCGAATCCGTGGGTGATGACCCCGCACAAGCCTCAATATCACGATATGCGAGGTTCATAGATACAGATATAGATACATGTACCATAGATACATGTTCATGTATATATATATCTCTCGTATCTATGGTACATGTATCTATATCTATCTCTCTACACCGGTCGAGATAGCACATTAGTTGCACAGCTGTTAACTCCCGCAACGCACAAAGATAAGAATTAAGAGTTGAAAAAGCATTGAAAAAAAGGCCTTCAACATCAGAATCTCATTCCTCCTGTTTCACTAGGCGCTGGGCTTCCACTTTGCAGCTGTTGCTAGTGGTGCTGGATAGAAGTGTGCAGGTGAGTTGATGTTATCTCCCTCTCCTCCTCATTTCCCCTGCCAATTCTTGCCTACCTGGAAAGTTTTGTTCATTCCTTCCAAGTAAACATGTTTTCCGCTTCTTCGAAAGAACTTTTAAAAGCTATGATCTGATATAGAGTAAAAAGGTTGGCAACGATAACAATCCTGATTCCAACCCCCCGGGTCCCGGAGCCTGCGGGGGTGTCCAGTGATCCTCATGGCTCCCATCATATCGGACCGGACCTTGCACTGCGTTCCTGTGGCCAACAAGGCGAAGATAAGCGCCATTTGGAGGATCTACAGGGGATGAGCTAGAGTGGTGGGAATGGCTGGGTAAGTCATTCATTTGTAGGAATCCATTGAAACTCCTGCCAGAAGGATGTAAAAAAGCATACTTGCCTCAAAAATGACGAATGCAGGTTCCTTGGATGTACATTTTACATCTGACTCGAAAAAACTCTTGGCCGTTGTGTCTGAGGGCGATGTTGATCTATTATTCGAGTCATTTGTTGTAAGGTTATTTATTCTCTAAATCAGCTAGCTCATTTCATATATGTTCATATGAGCAGGAACTCAGTGCAGATGAATATTCTCTCTACTTTTTAATTGAATCTTCTTTATAGAATTCAATATCAGCTCAAGATTCATTCGATTTCTTTTGTTTATTTTTTTTCTTTTCTACTTGTATACTTTTGTTTGTTCTTGAGTTGAAAACAACGATAACTCCAGCAAAGATCGTGCAGGCAGAAAGGAAGTAGATAGTTTATCATATGAGTATCATTGAACATTCATGACGCTGGAAATCCTGATTCTAAAGGAGAGATATATATATAGAACTATATATATATACAGAACATATCACTTGCTGACAGACAAAGAGTTCTATCATTTTGATCAACATCTTCACGTGAAATTATAATCAATCCATCATTAATCACCACGCCATTGTTCAAAATATTATTCTGATCCCAGGCACAGTATGTATGTATTGTATGTATGTATGTATGTACTCCGTAGTTGGTGCCTTGCTTCTTGTTGAGCCACGACGCAATCACGTGCTCTAGCCACATCCCAACCAACTCCTGCACTAGTCCATAGTGGGACTAGCTGAGTATCCAACCGGCCGAGTTAAGTTTAGCGTGCGGTCCCCTAAAGGGCCTGCCTTACGTAATCCACCTGGATTTCCGCATCCGGCAATTACCTTCTGGCCCCTGCTCTGTGTTCCGCGTCGTTTTCTTTCTGCTTGAGCTTTTTATTGCCTCGATTTGCTTGATATTTGATATATCCAAAGAAGAAGAAGAATAATAACAATAACAGGCGGAAATACACGTGGTAGGTGGCTGTGTTGTCTTGTAGCTGTTATAAGTTATTGTTGTTGTTTCTCGGCTTCAGGTGGTGGCTGCGGCTAAATAACCGTCGGACCTCGCCAGATTTTTTTCCCCTGAATATCCCGAAATAATCCGACTCAACAACATACGTGCAAAGGAAACTCGATAGCTCAATACAAAACAACTGCACCTCGTCCTCCATATCCGTCTCGATCAACTCCCTGATCTAGAATCCGTTAGAGACTAAGAAACAAGGAAACTAAGACTGTATGTATTGCGCGCGACCAACTTCTACCCGGAGCCACATACCTCCATTGCTCATTGCTCTACCTCTTGATTCCACCTTCGCGAAATCCACAAGACTCAGGAGAAGCTAACAAGACAGTCCCTTTCCCTCTCGCCTTTTCACTTCCCCTCCGACGAAGACGTCCCCTATTCCCTTGGTCAGGGCCCCTTTCAGCGACCCCAGTGTCCTCAATTGAGCTCCCTCCAGCCATGTCTGTTACTCAAATCTCTCCCGCGGCGGGTGCGCCGAAACCCCTCGAGAAAAAGCCTATCAAGTTTAGCAATCTACTACGTGAGTTGTGTCTATCCTTGATCTTGTTAACCCTAAGTGGAGGATGCAAGTTCAGTGAAAAGTGATGATATTGCGGCTTGCTGACCCAGCATGGTTTGTCCGTAGTTGGGGCTGGTTTGAATATGTTTGAGTAAGTATTTGCGTTCTTTTTTCTTTTCTTGGGTGAAGCATGGACTGTTTTTGCTGATTAATTCTTTAGGGTCACGACGCTGGGACAGGTAAAATTTCCCCACCTCCGTAATACGTCTTGCAAATTTTAGTCTAATATACTGTAGCCGCTGGAAGTGATCAAGACGACTATGGCCGCCAACAGGAGCGACAGCTTCGCCGGCGCCATGCGTCGGATTTGGGGTCGTGGCGGTGTACTTGGCTGTTAGTTTCCTCTAAAAACCCACTATCCGTCTTCACCCTCTTAATCATCTCACCAACATCTCCTAATTTCGCATATGAATATATATAGACTACCAAGGTCTCATTCCGTGGGCCTGGATTGAGGCGTCCACCAAAGGCGCAGTCCTTCTCTTTGTCGCATCCGAAGCCGAATTCTATGCCAAATCTTTCGGAGCCAGTGACTTCGTCGGCGGCATCAGCGGCGGCATGGCTGGCGGTATCGCGCAGGCTTACGCTACCATGGGCTTCTGCACGTGCATGAAGACGGTCGAGATCACCAAGCACAAATTGGCAGCGACGGGCGTGAAGCCTCCCGGCACCTTTGCGACCTTCATGGATATTTACCGCAAGGAGGGGATAAGGGGAATTAACAAGGGGGTGAATGCGGTGGCGATTCGACAGACCACGAATTGGGGGTCGCGATTCGGGTTGTCGAGATTGGCGGAGACGGCGATCCGCAAGATCACTGGGAAAGAGGAGGGTGACAAGCTCAGTGGGTTTGAGAAGGTCATTGCGTCCGGGCTTGGTGGTGGGTTGTCGGCATGGAATCAGCCGATCGAGGTTATTCGAGTTGAGATGCAGAGTAAGACGGTTGATCCCAATCGTCCGAAGAATTTGACTGTTGGTAAGACATTGAGGTATATCTATGATTCCAATGGGTTGAAGGGATTGTATCGTGGCGTTACACCCCGGATTGGGTTGGGCATTTGGCAGACTATTTGCATGGTTGCTTTGGGTGATATGTACGTTTCCCCCACCCTCTTGTAGTTTTTATACCCATCCTTGCTTGAGTGTTTTATCATTGATGCTAACAACATCCTTCTGAACAGGGCCAAGGAGACCGTCGAGAAGCTAACAGGTGACAAGGTGACCGCCAAACACTAGAGAGCTGGCGGATATATGAATGGCGGCTGGCAATTATCATAAATTCTCATCTTACCTTGGGAGACAAACTCACTTTTATTTCAGTCGATGCATCTGTAGTTTCGCGGTATCTTGAGCCATTGATAATTGTATAATCGACTTGTTCTCGTGTTGACTATTTTCCGTTGCAGCGATTACCCCCCCCGCCGTTTCTATATTCGCTTATTTTTGTGCTCTGTCTGGAATTACATGAGTATACTTGTTTTTGTTTTATTCCTGGTGTCTTTTAGAGCCTTTACAGGTTACATATACGATGTAATACAATTATAGATAACCATTTATCATTTTATATTTACTTTTTGGTTTTAAATTTATTTTTTAAATTACTTTATCATATATATTTTCACCGTTTGTTCTCATTTGTCTTCCAACAAGTTGATGGTGTACAAAGTACAGAGTACGCCTGTGTGCTTTGCTCCCCGCGTACCTGCGATCGAGCTAACAATGCCGCGCTTGCTGCGGTTGTGGCGTCTAATGTCCTACCCACATTATTCTATAACTCCTCTCTAGTAGCAGGGTCTCGCCACAAGTTTTCTCACTACTAACTCACAAGTCAGTTTGGCAGTATGCTAGTTCAATCGGTTTCCTAAAAAGGGTTTCAAACTTGTGGTAAAGCAGGCCACATCCAACTCCAGATACAATGCCCGGACCGCTGTCATACGGTGCTGGAAGCTTGGGGCGGTGCGAAATTTTGAACCAATTCATGCGCACACGGTAGGGCCCTGGTGAAAAGGAAAGGGAGATGGCATATTTGTTTGGCCCTTCTGCACAGAGAATGTTCAGGTTATATATCCGTGCCACGAGTACTGCCCGCTAGGGAGCTTATTTACAATCTCTGCCCGTCTGAAGCGGTCCACATATATATATATATATTTATCTATTACCCACTACCTCGTTGCTCCTGCGAATGATATGAGCAGGTGGGATCGGGTTTCGTGACTGGAACGAGTAAATCCTTTAGCCCTACCCCAATCAACCGTTCTGTCATGGTCTTGAATGCATATCGGTAAAAATTTCCAAGCCATACATGAGGGCTGGTGAAAAGAGCCAGGAATAGCAATTAGGTTGAGGGGCCAAAATGTCCCGACTTCGGCCATCGAGTCAGGATGAGGTGGGAGCTGTGCTCAGCTGCGTCCTGAAATACAACTTCTCCGGTTATTTGGGTCTGTTAGGACAGGCCATTAGAGCCGGTGGTGAAATGGCCTGGGGCGAGGATGCGAGGTGGATAAACACGAGTTTCATATCCGTTCTTCCCTCCTATTGACTTCAACGGTTGAAGGCAGTCTGCGTCTACGAAGATCAGATTCCTAGAATGGAATACTAGTTCTATTTAGATGCCCGCGGCAAAACTTCTCCACGGCGAGGCCCCAGCAGGATGCAGCCGTCATTATACTTGGACCTTCCTTCATCCAAACCTCGAAGCCGCCATTTCGATACAAGCTGACTTCCAGTACGCAGCGAGTGGCGTTGGGTTTCTTTTCTTCCTTCCTTCCTTTTTTTCTTTTTCCTTCTTTAACGTCTGTTTCAAGCCGGGTGTGATTTGTCGAATCAGCTGAATGACCGCGCTCAACCTCGTCAGGCAAACACCAAAAAAATTCAAGACAACTTCGCACCACGAAAGCATCCAACATGAGAGCGCGAATCACAAAGAGTCAAACTTGTTACATTTCAATGTCATTTTTACTGATGGCTCAGACCGTCTGCAGGATTTGTTCTATGCGACTCAATTGTCTTCTGGCAATATCCCGTTGACTTCTACCAGCGGTCGTTGCGCATCATTGGTGAGTGAGGGGTTTGAGAATTCGGACCCCTCGCAGCACCTTCAAAACCAGACTACGCACCAGCTCAACACTCCAATCGTTGCAAGACAAAAAATCCGACCGCCGGAAGCCCTATTCCTCCACGTCACCGGCATTTAGTGAAGAAGCGTCACGAAAAACTTCCCTCCTCGCCTCCGTCAAAAGCCGCAACATTTCCGCTGTGCGCAAATTCCTCAAGACGAGCCCCGGCCATCTTACCCCGGAGACCTATATCATAACCCTTCAAACCGCCATCTCGCTCGGCGACCACGCTATTCTCGAGCTCCTCCTTACCTCTCGCCCACCCAGCTACCCACTTCCCCTTGACAACAAAATATACATCAACAGCCTCCTCGCCACCTCCTTCGACGGAAAATTCTCCATCTCCACCTCACAAATCACCCAGAAAACAAAACATCCTTCCAATCCTACTTCCCCCTCGTCCTTAAAGCAGCCGCCATCCGCGGCCGCACCCACATCATCATATCCCTCCTGTCCCACTACTACGACCGCCTTAACCACCCTTCCTCCCCTGCCCACACACACCATCTCATTCCCGCCCTCCGCACCGCAGCAACACAAGGCCATACGGACATCGTCCGCCATCTCCTCGCTCGCGGTGTAGACCCAAACCGCGCCAAGCGCTTCTTCTTCGACAACCCGCTCTAGGCTGCAAGTTTCAAGGGGCATACGGAAATCGTTGGCTTGCTGCTCAGGCATAACGCGGACCCTAATGCGCGCGGGTATCAATTTGGCAGTGCGCTGCAGGCGGCAGCGTTGCAGGGGCACGCGGAGATTGTAAGGTTGTTGGTTGATGGGGGCGCTGATGTGGGCTTGGAAGGGGGCAAGTATGGGACGGCGTTGAAGGCGGCGAGGCACAGGGGACATGAAGAAGTTGTTAGAGTTTTGGTGGAGGGTGTGAAGACGGTTGATGAGGATGGGTCGGCGAGGAGAGGGTAGTTGGAGGTACTTGGGTTATGGGGCGACCACTGACGGTGTGCTGTGATGCGGTAGGGGCAGCTCAGGGGCTTGTGTGTGTGTCTCTTCCGGTATCCTTTTTTGTTGATTTTGGTAGTCATATTCCCATTCATGTTTCAAAAAAAAAAAAACAAAAAAAAAATTTAAGGTGGGGGGACGCTGGCCTTTCTCACCCCCTTAGTTAAATATATTTTAATATATAATACCTGTTCTGGACATTGCTTGAAACGTCTTGTGCTCGTATATGAGCCTAATGACTATTTCGTACATACTCAGAAGAACCAGAATATCTTGAGATTGGATGTGAATCAACTTGACTAACATGTATGTGATCAATCGACGTGGGGTCCTTAACTACAGGATAACGCCTATGGCTCTATTAACTATATGAATACCGCAGGTTTCCTTCGTCTGCAGCACAGTCAAACTACAATTCTCAAAGGAAAATGCTATCTGCGAATATCCTTTTCGTAAGTACGTATTTTTTCGCCCTCTCGGCCCCCGCTTCCTTTCTTCCGATTTCCCACGGATGAGCTAGCTAGCACGTACATATGTACTATGATCTAACAGAGAGTTGATTATCTGCATACAATTACACAAGAAGGAAATAAAGAAATGGGACGGAGGTGTGATGTGGCATTGAGCGTTTACAAGACACAAGTTGAAAATTGTGGGCAAGGTTGCTGGAAGAGAATATGCACAAATGGAAGAAAATATAAGTCAAGAACCAAGAAGGAAAGAAAAAGAAAAATGTCTGGAATTGGGCGTTGGCGTTGGTTTTTGAGCCTAGATCGAGTGGTTCACGTTGCTGGCTTGCTTCGTTTTTCGTTTCTTTGTTTTGTTTGTTATCGAAAATGGAACCCTGAGGAAGAGAAAAAGGAAGTATATTGTGGGTAGATTTTAAGGTCTCTCTAATGTAACAGGATGAAACGGGGGTAATTGACAATGGTCCATTAATGGCAGTGAGAATGGAAATGATTGCGGCAACATGATTCGCCTTTAGACAGTTAGACCGATTTCCGCGGCGAAGGGGAGGACATGCAAATCGCCAACTGCGGAGACGGAGGCTTTTCCAGAGAGGAGAGATTTGGCGGCCTGTTTTGATTTCCGTTATATCAGCTTGATTCAATAAATAACAAAAAGAAAGAAAGGGAATCCAAAATATAGAAGAGGTGGTGGAATTTAAGGGGGGGAGATGAACTGGGCTATACGTACCGCCTTCACTTGTTGTTCGGTGACCTTCTCGATACCCTGACCAACCTCAGTAAACTGAACAACATTGTTGCCATGAACCAATCTGGATCCGGCGAACTCGAGGCTCAGCGCGGCGATCTCCCCAGCCTCCAACGCACGGAACTTGGCGAGGGCGGTTGCCTTTTTGATCTCCTCACTGCTGACGTTGCCAGCCGCGAGGTTCTGGATTGCCTTGATAACGCTCTTGCTGGCAGCCGCGACACTCTGCGCCTTTCCGGAAACGGTGACGTAGAGGAGACCGGCATCGGAATATGTAGCGTTGTTGGTCGACACTGATACGTCGGAGAATGCTTCGGTGGCCTTTGCGAGGAGGGAGGATCCAGGAGACCATTTGATGGTGGACTGGCCTCCGAGGAGTGCAGAAATCACAGCGAGCTCTGGTTTGTAGCTGGTACCGCTGCCTGCAGCACTGGATCCGGGGAATGCAATCACAATGGCATTGCCGGCCTTGCTTGCAATTCGTTCCTCGCCTCCATAGTACTTCGTTGGTTCATATGCCCTAGGGCTGAATGGGCCAGTGGTGGTTGAGGCAGCTGGGACGTCACTGAAGATCTGGCCAACCAATTTAGACAAATCGGCACTGTTGGCGCCACTGGCAATGACGGCAATGGATGGTTTCGAGTATGCGCCCTCAGCAAATGCGGCAATTCCCTCTGCTTCAACATACTTTCCGAAGGATGAATTGGCGTACGGAACCAAATTCTCCCCAAGACCACGGTGGAAGGCGACGTTATGTGCGGAATCCAGTGCCTGGGCAGCTGGGTTCGATACGAGGTCGTTCTGGGAGTGTTTAACAAGGTTTAGGACGAGCTCATCGAGTTCATGTTCTGAATGGTAAGGTCTGTTGTTAGAGAACCACCAAGGCCAAGTTCATACCCATTGTCAGCGAGCACTACTCACGTGAGTATTTAGTTTTTGTTATTACATCCGCAAGGACTTCTAGGTAGTAAGGAAGATCAACGCTGAGGAATTTGGCAGAAAGGACGATGTTTTCTCTGGAGTGAGACGCAGACAATTCCCCACCAAGCAACTCAGACTCTCTGGTGATTCGCAGCGCTGACCGCTTGGTTGTAGACTAATAAATTGCAGTTACATGCCATCAGCCATCTAGCCGTATATATTGCCAATGGGAGCCACGAAATTTGTGAAAACAATGCCAGATGGCTGGGCAGTCAACTCACTTTGAAAGCAAATTTCTCCAGGAGATCGGAATAACCAGGGAAAGGTTGGTATCGTGAGCCAGCCTTCGCAACGAGCGACAAAGTGGTGGTAGGTCCGGCAACCTCTCTATTAGCAAATTTCACACCAGCAGCTTCGCCAGACTCGAAATCGAATCCCTTGGCCGCCGCCGCCATGCCGCGGCGAGAGGAAGGTCGGGCGATACATTGTTTTCGGAGACAACGCGGCGCATTCCGGCCGAAAGCAGACCTCGAAAGCATGATCGCACGCACCTGGGGCAATAGGAGCGGAGTGGGAGAAAAGAGAACAGGGGAAATTGATAGCAATTGGCAGCAATTGGCGGTGGGAGAGAGAATTCACAGTGATCTCTGTTGCGTCTTCGGCGGTTTCATCGAGATATCTTTTGATAGATGAGGTTCGAAAGCGGAAAGATGCTGATTAAGCCGAGGAGCGGATTACGCGATTGCTGATTGGCTGGGTTGACGAAGGCTTGGCATTCGGGAGCCGGGTTTCTCCGATATCATGTGACGGTAGACAAGGTTACGGGCTGTTGGCTCAAAGGGGAATAGCGCGGATATTTTTCTGCCGAGAACCATCGAGAGTCATGAAGAAAGCATGAGATATATCACGATATAAGTTATGAATACATGTAGTTTCTACCAATTCGTTTAGTCCCACGCTCGATTACCTCGTATCAGTCGCGTTTGCACACCCATGAATATTCAACGGTGACATTGGGGTCGCTTCTAGAGGAGCCGGCACTTTCTCTAGAAGGAAGACAGGGCGCATACATCATGTCTCAAGTGAGCTTTTAAATCTTGCCACCGCTTGTTGATATATCATTTGTAAATATGCTGATATTGGATTGTTAGTATGCGGCGGAGCTTTGCAAGCTGTTGATTACGGACAATTTCGGGGAGCTATATTCTGTATGTTATCTTTTTGCCTGGCCAACAGGCAAGAGTTGATAGATAGTGGGGGATCTAACGTTCTTTTTTTTCCTTCTGCGCTTAGTTGATATTTTCCTATCTGCTATACCATGACCGCCAACCTCTGCCTCGCATTGTCCAAAATACCCGTCTGTCCCCTCGACAAGTTAGACACGGCCTAGCTGTGCTAATCCAACAACATCTCATCTACCACTACACCTCTTTGGACGACGGTATCACATACTACGAAGCTAGCTGGAGGACAGCATACAATCTGGTACGGTCGGGCAGGATTTTACAATTTGTGGAAAAAAAGCTCGGGGAATATGCTGGAAAGGTGCTGGCGACAATCTTGTATCTCGGCCACGCAAGAATCAGCTATTTGGAGACCCTACCAGAGCTACGCCCTCAAGCCACAAGTAAAGCCCGAAAAGGCGCAACAAACGGGTTGAATGGGGTTCATGATGATGCGGAAGAAGAGGAGGAGGATATTGATGCAGACCTAGAGGGGAAAGAGGAAGGTGCATCGGGAGGGGTAGAAGGGGCACTGAAAAATGGCATTAATGGCGACCACGACGAGCCAACCGCCTCGAAACTTCACACTACATTGCGCTCACTTGCTGCCTACGGATATATTATGCGAGTACGGGATGCCCATTTTCAAAGTCCCGCAGATCTCGTCGACGACGCTGAAAGAGCTATCAGCGCTCGATCAGATGTCCGCGGTTTAAAAGGCAAAAAGCTCCAGGAGGCAATCGATGCTGGAGTGGAGACGTATATTAAAGAGAAGACGGATGGAACTATACCTCAAGACCCACTGGGAGACGGGCTACCCCGCGGCATCAAGAGGCGTGCGGGACAATCGACGACGACCTCGTCGCACAAGAGGGTAAAGCTTGAACATGCGTCGGAGGGCGAGGAAGATGCGGATGATGATGATTTTTATGGTGATGACTATGTGGATGGTGACACCGCCCCAATGGACGTGAGTTATGTCTCTCTGCTTGGGTTATATATATCTGACATCTAGTGCTAACATAGCGCAGCCCAACTTGATCGTCCGTGTCAACTATCAAAAGGTCGAGGTGGCATTACGAAATCGACGATTAACAAGACTGGCTGAGCAGCATACCTCTAGTGTGACGTCTCAAGTCTACGAGACCCTCCTCGATAGGATTGAGCTTAAAACGCCCGCATGCCGGAAAACTTTGGAGCGTGCTCCGGAGGGGGAGGAAGGGGAGCAGTATTCCGTTGCTATCCCGTTGCATACCATTTTGAATGACCTAGACCCCGATCTAGACCTTTCGAGTTCCATGGCTGGAGCGGATCCGAAGAACCCTCTTTCAAACGGACACGTGGGCCTCAATGGAGACGGAGATGACGATGACGACGACGAAGCTGATGGCGAGGCTGTGGGGACAGGCAGCCGGAATCGCGTCAAAAACCGCGTATATGAACTAGAGCAACACCTCTCCCTCCTTGCCCAGGAGCCCATCATCTTCTCAACCCGCAGCATGCAGACAGGCATGATAACCTGGGCCGTCGAATTCCGCCACCTTGCCCGCCGCCTCCGCCACCTCGAACTTGAACGAATCATCGAATCTCGCTTCGGCACCATCGCCGTCCGCGTCATCCGCGTCCTCGCCGCAAAGGGCAAACTGGACGAGAAACGACTGCAGGAGATCAGTCTGATGGCATCCAAGGAGCTTCGCCAGGTTCTCGCGCGCATGGAGACGGCTGGTTTCGTGGACCTGCAGGAAGTACCCCGCGATGCGCAGCGGCAGCCGTCGCGGACAATGTATCTCTGGTTCTTCGATGCGGATCGCGTGGCGAGGATGGTGCTGGAAGATACATACAAGTGCATGTCGCGCTGTCTGCAGCGGATTGGCGTCGAGAGAAATAAATTAAAGTTCTTCTTGGAGAAGACTGAGCGCACGGATGTTAAAGGGAATGAGGAGAAGTATTTATCTCCGGCGGAGTTGAAGACGTTGAAGGAGTGGCGGGACAAGGAAGCTTTGTTACTGGGGGAGGTAAGGAGGTTGGATGAGTTGGTTGCTGTTCTGAGGGACTATTGACCTTTTATATATGGTCCCAATTTTGTTTCATTTGACTACACTGTCTCTGTTCTGGATTGCTTTTGTTTACTTTCAATGTATTTTCATTCCTTTTATTTTATTTTTGAAATTCTGTTTAATGATTTCCTCCACTTTTGAATATCTTCTTTTTCTTTGGTGCTCTGGAACACAAGTAAAGCGATGATTGGATTGAGCGCCATGTAAATGCAATTATTCTTCCTTTGGAGTTGGCAGCTGCAATCTATAGAATAAGTTACTACTTCCGAGGGCTATTATCATCGCCTGGCCATCGCTAGTCATGAGCAAGCGAGTTGAGGCGTTGCCAAGTTGCTGACTGTGAATGAAGCTGTTCTAATCTAGAAAGTCTCATGGAGGTAGAGCTCCAGATTACTGTGCAAATAGGGACAAACGGGCGGCATAATCTTTGGGCGAAGGAGGATGCTCTGGATAGCCCTGAGTCATTTAGTTCCGTAATTATTTGCTGGGGAGAAGGGTAGTTAAGGAAAATAGGGACGAAAAGTGTTCATAATTACCTCCCAGAGAGAGTGCCAAAGCGACATGATATTGAGATTTGAGGCTTGCTCTTGTCAATGGCAAAGGGTTTTTCGAGATTAATGACAAGTTTAGGCAATAAATCTTTATGAATGCAGCACCCGCTTTCGGAAAGAAAGAAGAGAATGTAAGTAGTTATGCAGAACTTGATGTTTTGTCGGCACTATGACGGCATATTTTACCATAACGAGATGCCGCCTAAGACTAAACACATCGCAATCGTTATATTTGAGCAGCAAGATATCACGTTATGTTTGTCACAGTTGTCCTCCATGACAGAATAGGAATGGGGTAATATCTATAAGTACCATCATTTAATCATTTAATTGGCACATAACTATACTTAGCATTCAGCTTTAATGAAACAGACGGAAGGTAATTTTAACAGCTTACATATCCCTAATCGCCCTATCCTCAGCCGACAGATTGAATATGTCTCAGATGGTATGGCTGGTGACAGGTTGCTCGTCACGCTTTGGGTACGAGTTCGTTCTGGAACTGTTAGCAAGGGGAGAGCGAGTAATCGCAACAGCTCGAAAAGTTCAAAAGTTAGCTACACTCGAGGAGGCTGGTGCAAAGATCTTGAGGTTGGATCTCGCAGATTCTGAGTTGCAAATTATGACTGCAGTTAAAGCTGCAATCGATATATACCGCACCATTGATGTTCTCGTCAACAACGCCGGATATCTGGAGGCTGGGGTATTTGAGGGTCTCAGGTACTCGAAAAGAGAAAAAACCCATGATCCGCCCCTTAGAGGCCTAGGATAAAAATTGATGACAAATTGTCTAGTGACGAGAAGTTTACGTGTCAGTTCAGGACGAATGTGTTCGGCACGTCGAACGTAACTAGATCCATCCTCCCTCATTTTAGGAGCAGAAGGGCTGGCACTATCGTGGTAATTGGGTCCGTCGCGGGATGGCAAGGAACATTGGGAGGCAGTGCATATAATAGCTCGAAGTCCGCTGTTGCAGGTATGCGTGTACCCATCTGTTAAAGAAGTCCTCGTGGCTAGTACTAAGCTATCACTTTAATGACAGGAATGTTTGAGGCTCTGCAACAAGAGACGGCCCACTTGGGTATCCGATCCCTTCTGGTCGAGCCAGGGCTGTTTCGCACACAGGTGTTTTCTCCCACGAATGTCTGTAAGAATGTCTGCCCGATTTCAGACTATACGACGGCCACCACAATGATGGACGAATTCCTCGCTGCCACAGCTGGGAACGAGCCGGGCGATCCACAGAAAGCGGTGAAGGTCATTATTGACGTTGTGACGAACAAAGGTGTTGGCAAAGATCGGGAGTTCCCAGCGCGTCTTCCTCTTGGGAGAGATGCGCTTGAAATCATTAGAAAAAAGTGTTCTGATACATTGGCGCTCCTTGATAGGTGGGAAGAGGTGGTGGTTTCCACTGATATTTCCATGTAGGGGAAGGTCTCCAATTAACTATGCTAGTCTTGTTAGCTATGGCCATTATCATAATCGTACGCTGATTTTATTATGTTCGTCGACGTTCGTCGACGTTCGTCAATATGGATTGGAGGGCAGTTATAGGTTCAGACCCCACCATGTATTCTCAGCTTGCCAGAGGGTGGATAATGGCCAATTCAAATAGCAATGCCATGGGATCAACCGAAAATATCTTTCCCTTCTACTAAGTCACAGTTCAATATATCAATCATTTTCAGACGTGTATGACGGAAGAAAGTGGTGGAAGATGTAATTGCTGTTGGTGGTTTCAATAAGCTAAACATGCGCAAATCATACCTAAAAATGGGTGCATCTGTTAACAGGCTATCTCCGCCTATGTAAGCTCAACCCAAAGTTCCATGTGTAAGAATGCATACCATCATATACGTGCATTTTCTTTTTGGCTTGGAGATGTTTTGTCCTGCTTGATGCCGTTGACGTTTGACTGACTGACATGACATGGTTACACCCTATATATCGCTTACTAATCAAGGGGTGCCAGCGAACTTACATAATCAGGCCAATTTTTGCCGCGTTTGACTTCATCTTTCCTTTTTTTCTCTTTTGGTCTGTTCCTCACCACGGTTAATCATGGCATCCTCCGTCCATTATAGCCTCTCACGGCTCTTTATACATTCTTCGATTCTGGCGCCTGATAGACCCCACAGAGATGTGACCCTTTTCTATGATAGCCCCAAAGGCGGGGTGTTGTCCAGTTAATCCATCCATTTGTTTTGGCGCAGAGGCAGTGTTGCTACGTTGCCCCTGCGTTGCCCTGAACGCTCTCTCCAACCCCTCATTTCACCTCAGATATTGCTCCAGAAGCCTCGATTAGGAATTTCTCCCAAACCTTATAGAACCAAAAAACTAGAAACAAAGAAATGGAAAAAGTAACACTTCCTCGTTCTATTCCAATGGTGGACCATTTGCAATGACTGACCAAAAGACTGTGAGATAGACTACTAGAATGCCTCTTGATACATTTGCTACGGAGCTGTTGCTCCAAATATTCTACTCCTGCAATTCAATCGCAGATGTTCTGAATCTCTCCTTGACCTGTCGTCGCCTTCATGGTGTATTCTCTTCCTCGCAAAAGCTTCCCATACTTGCCAACGCCGTAGATGCCGAGTTCGGACCCCTGGAGGATATAATACAGTTAATCACTCAGAATGCTAGTCAGCCTGCTCATGTTTCCCGTGAGGCGCCGATATCCCTCTCTCTGATCCAGCAGGCTGTCGAAGTTGGCCGCGTGGCTAAGAAATGGGAGGAGATATATCCGATTAAGAAATGGAAGGTGGACTTTGAAAACCGCCGAGTCTTGAATGCGCAGGAACGCCTCGTGCTACGCCGAGCTGCGTACCGTCTTTGGCTGTACTCGAGGGCTTTCCACTGTCAACTATTTCCGCGAACCAGTCGCACGCTCCCGTCTATCGTCCATGAACGAGCCGAACTCTTGCATAACTGGTCTACGAGCGAGCTAGCTGAGATAGAGGATTTTCGATTAGTTATGCGTGAGGTCGTGCAGAACCAAATCTGCCCGAGCAATGAGACGATCCAGCGAAAGTTTCGTAAAAGGTTCCCGGAGAACACACCGACGTCGACTCATTTTCATCTGGATTGCTCTTCGCTAACTCCGCCAGTTCCATTCTCGCTACTCGGCCCCCACGGTAAACCAGCTCCTACTTGGTCATCTATCGATAATAATAATCACCATTTTCGTGCGCTCTTGACATCCCGCGCCAAAAACAATAACAGCAATAATAACGTCATTATCTCAACAGTTAACAAATACGTCACCAAATTTCACTCCGATCTCTACCACGAGCCCGGAACGGAGGGTTGGGGCGACCAAATTCACCATTACTATGTTGTCGAGGACATGATGAAGCTGGACCCTTCGCAGGTGCTATGGTTGAGAGAAAACGCTCCCCTCAAGGGACAGGTTGAAAGCTACGTGCGGTCGATGGGAGACTGGTTCGACAATAATGGCGAGACATTCGGACAGACGCTTGAATGGGTAATGAACGAACGTGGAGGGGACTATATGGAGCTGCATTTTTCGATTGTTGACGGGGAAGTGGGCATTGCCACAGCGAAGAGCTGACAGCAGTTCTGTGGAGTGTGGTTTTTGTTCCTCCATTCTTTCTTTCTTCACCCTGGATGTCGATATATACCGTCCTATATAGTAATTTTCGGCTTCTCGCTGTCGTTTTTCCGCCTCGTTCTTTTTGTTTTGATGGATCTAACTTGATTTGGCGATCTGGAATGACGTTTGAATGTGCGTGATTATTACATACCCACTTTTTGTTTTAGGTAGTTTTACAAGTAGATAAAGTGAATCAGCCGATTTTGTTTTGAGTTATTCGGTGAACTACGGAGTACTGAGTGGCGAGAACCATATATGTGAAACGTAGTCTATGTCGGGCAGGGCCCAAGAACTGGGAACACGATTCCAGCGATAGTTTAACTCACCCTACGGAGTATAAAACATAACACACCCCAAGTAACAAAAGTTAGAAAGAAAGAGGGGCAAGAGATAGAACAAACAATAGAAATTTAGTTTATATTTGCAAGAATAATTAATAATTAACAGCCCCGGGAGAAAGGAGGATGATGGATCGTAAAGAATGTGAAGGTGAAAAAAAAAAAAAAAAAAAAAGGCGAGTATAGAGACGACAAAAACTGGGGGTCAAAAAGAAAGGAATGGGGGATGCAAGAAGATTGTCAAGTAAACTGATGAAGTAAAAAGCCCAAAACAGTTAGAAGAAGGGAGAAAATGATGATGAAGAGGAAGGACGAGGAAGGCCCGAAAAAAAAAAAAAAAAAAAAAAAAAAAAAAAAAAAGAGGGCCAACGGGCAACTCCACAAATCATTGATCCCGTGTGGCCGTAAACATTCACTTCTGGAAATCGGGGATATCCTCATCGAACTCCATCGGGTCTTCAGATTATCCCTCTTTCCATGCTCAATTACATTCCACCTTAGCCATTGTCTTTTTTTTCTTCTCACATCACCATGCTGCTCTCCCTAGGCCGTAGAATGACAGTGAAAAGAAGCTTTAATTGGCGGACAAGGCGAAAATGAATAAAAACATGCGGGGCAGGTAAATACAGGACACGGCATGGGGCATGACATGACACATACAGAAACACAACGGGACGGTTCTTCAGGTTTAGATCGACCTTGACGACCGGAGAAAAAAGGGTCGGAGAAAAAAGGGTGAAGTAGAAGGGGGAAAAGAAAAAGAAGATAAATAACAAGCGAAGTCGCCATACGTCCAGTCCAGACCAAGACCCAAACGTTACAAAAAAAAAACAAAAAAACAAAAAAACCTCAGTCATATCTAAATCTCGCCACAACCACCTAGTCTTTCACTGGGAGCAAGCGCCTTGTCCAGGCGAATGCTTCTAGAGTGGTGATCTAGAACCCCTGTGTTATACTTTTTTTTAGCAGCACTTTTGCTTTGCGTCTGCATCCTGCGACTTCGTGATTTCTACAACCTTGCGGTCGCCTAGAGGGTTCTGCCCTGAGGTACCGTTTTCGAGCGCTTTACTGGAAACGATGCGGTAGATTTCTAAATAAGACGCCCTGTCAGCTGTTTTGTACCTTGTAGGAATGAGAAAAAATCTAAGGTGGTTATAGGAACTGTGAGTTTGTATTACCTGTAAGAATATTTTGGAAAGCAAGCTCGACATTGGTGGCGTCGAGGGCAGACGTTTCGATGAAGGATAGCTTCCTTGTCTCTGTTATATAGGCCAGTTAACCTGAGGAATAAAGAGATTCCCTAATTTTAGGCTTCAGGGGATGGATTTGAGACTGGAAAACAAGTTACAACATACCCGCAAATTCAGCGCCTTGATCAGTTTTAATAGCCCGCACATGTTTCTGATCGATCTTGTTTCCCACGAGCATAATGACAATGTTTTTGTCGGCATGTTCCCGTAACTCTTTCAACCATCGCTCGCAGTTTGCGAAGGTCTGTTCCTTAGTGGTATCATATACAAGGAGGGCACCCACTGCGCCACGGTAGTATGCAGATGTGATGGCCCTGTATCGTTCCTGGCCTGCGGTATCCCAAATCTGAGCCTTGATTGTCTTGCCGTCTACCTGGATAGAGCGGGTTGCGAACTCGACACCGATGGTGGACTTTGAATCGAGGTTGAATTCATTGCGGGTGAATCGGCTCAGCAGGTTGGATTTGCCGACGCCGGAGTCTCCGATAAGGACCACTATGTTCCCGAAGTAAAGTCGAGATCTTGGTTAGTTATATGGAACAAAATTTTGCATAATTATTAAGGTGTCAAGAGGTGGGAAGGGATTAGATGGTGGCGTGAGGGAGCGGCGCAAAGCTCGTGCGGGCTGTACCTTTGAAAAGGAACTAGAAGTTGCAGAAGCATTAGATATTATCACATAGACAGATGCAGTAGAGGAGAACGAGAAGAACGACTTACATCATATTCGTCGTTAGCCATGAGGGAGGATGTGGAGGGCGAGAGCTGCAGTCTCTCTTCTCGGGAAAGGGGTTATAATAAGGTGATAAGAGTGACACTAGAACAAGATAAACCTCGAAACAGGGTGCTAGGTTGACAAGAAGGTAAAAGACTGTCTGCCAGTCAATGGCGTTAAGTAAATATCGGGAGGTGGGAAGCGTTGTGTGTTGATAGAAAGTAAGAAGTAGGCAACTAGATGTCCGCTATATGAAGCTGTGTTGTCTGAGGTTTGAGATGGGAGACGGAACAGGAGGGTGTGGAGCGGCAGAATAGTAGGTACCTGGTACCTAATTCCCCTGGTCTATTGGCAAGTAATTTTAGTACTGGGTACTTTCGTGGCAAGCCATCCTGAGACGGGGGGGAAACTGGCTGAGTAAGCAAGAACCCCCCAACAAGAAGTTGCCAAGAAATACATCACGTGCTGATTGTGTTAATAAAGAACAAACGCCGGGGGCTGGTTTGATACTTGCCATATGTTGATGATTATTATGTTGATATGTTGATATGTTGATATGTTGATATGTTGATATATGAATGAATGAGGAACCCGCTCTCTACGGGACACTACGCCAATAGCCCGTCATTGTAAAGGGTATCTGCCGCCATCCCTTCCTCGCTTTTCACAAGCGCAATTTCTTTGTCTGCGCGTAGAAAGCCGGAATTCATCCTTTGACCTGTCATTCATGCTCGATGCGTAGTTGTTCCTTTATGCTATAATGATACGAAACACGACGCGTCGAAATCTATGATGCGCCGTCCTTTCATAGCCATATACACTATTGTTTTCTACATTCTTTTCACTTTAGCGTGGCCAAAAATTTTGATTTTGCCATGACTTCCAAGGAGGCGTCAACTGGATCCATAGGCGACGACGATGACATTTCAGTCACTTCAACAGTTGGTAGTGAGCCGCGGTCGGAATATGAAGTGGAAGCTATTCTTGCCCAAAAGAGCTTTGCTAACGGTGATGCATATCTGGTAAAGTGGGCTGGCTACCCGCTGGAGAGAGCAACGTGGGAGCCGGAGGAGTCCTTTTGTGATCCTAGCACCTTGGTGGAATGGAGGAAGAAAATTGCGCCTGGAGAACATCAGCCTTTAGATGTGGATGTGGAAGCTCTGGCACGCAGGATTGAGGAGATTGAAAACGCGAAACTCGATAGACAACGCAGGCGTCGGGCGAAGCGGATTCGCCTAGGTCTCGCGGTGTCCCCTTCAACTGAGAGTTCCGGTGCCGCTTATGATAGCCGGGACAGTGACTCCGACCTGGATGGCTTTATTGTCGGCGATGATGTTGATGTGGAGGGAGAGAATGAAGAGGAGGGTTGGCAGTCATTGCGAAAGAAACCACGACGCTCGTCCAACAGCAAGACAAAACACGGGGCGGCAATGGCTGCTCCTCCCTCGCTATCTCACAGCGACCCAAGCAAGTCTCAGGCTTCTGCTTCAATACGGCCGCCATCGGCTGAATTTACGAACAAAAAGAATAAATGCGATGCCACTTCCGCAGCCAGAGCTCCAGCAACTAACCTTCAATCCACGCAATCCACGCAATCCACCAAACTTATATCTCCAACAAAGCAAGTACAGACTCCAAAGAAGCTGCAGAAAGCTTCTGAACGTCACGAGGCGCGGCCAATTTTAAAATTAAAAACCTCATCATCCACTCACCCTTCGTCCCACTCCTGGCTGTCTCCTGCGCAAGGTCAGGCACCTTCATGCTCATCACCTAGAGAATCTGTAAATGACCAATCTCAAGTCCCAGGACCCTTGATCCCCACTGGGCTAGCGAACAGAAGTGTTTCCATCCGAGCAACAAAAAAAACGGGCTCAAACCCAACGTTTTTCCGCAATTTGTCCTCTAAAAACAGGTATGAGAAAGCCATGCGGCGGGACTTAACACCAGATATCATGCAACTAGAGTTGAGACCTCCAGGCGAATGGATTGCATCCCAGAACAGTACAACTCAAGTTTCTGAATCGCCATCAGACTTTCGAATCTCTCCCAATTCAGAAAGCTTGTTCGTTGAGCAAGATCAGCCCCATCATGAGGCTAACAATCGCCGCCATTCTCATGATAGTCCAACCAGAATCGATGTGTCAACTGAGGCGAGAAGTGGCTATCGATCTAATCAGGCTCAACACGCTTCGGGGCAACCATCACAAAAACTCTCCCATAAAGGCTCTCTTAATAGTTATCACTCGGAAACTAGTATCATTCGGTCACCCGCATTTTCTCCACGCGAAACTATCTCACTTAGACCAAGCCGTCATGCCACACCAAGAGGAATACAAGGAACAGGAGGCCGTTTCCGATTGTTCCAACCGACAGAAGCGCTTGCCCACCTCCGATTTGGACCAGAGAGTAAGGAAATAGGCGATGTCAGGCTGGGAGGCCTAACAAAAACATCAATTTGGCAGTTGGTGCTTCTCAAATCACAAAACATGATTGATATACATTTTAAAGATGTGTGCAACCTTGACCAATACAGACAATTATGTGATAGGGTAGGTAACTCTTTCTTGGCACACAACATTAATATTTGAACACTGACTAATTGATTCATTCTACAGAGGCAAAACAAAAAATACTGCAATGGTTACGTACTTGGTTATGATGATACTTCCACGGCAGTTAATGAACTAGCAGACTACTTGAGTGACAATCGGTTGGCTGCTTTATGGTATCACCCAAAAGACGACATACCAACGGTCATCGTAGCCTACGCTTCAGATTGCCCAGATTGGAGTTTTTTGAACGGGTCCGACGCGTATCCGCCTGCGAGGCTCCGCATTGCGGTACGGAGTGGTCTTGCCCCTGTTAACAGTCTTCGGCCCGTCTCTGCTAAGGAAACACTCTACCATGCCGGTGAACACAGCGCAGGCGGGGAGGAAAATCATTTTAATATGAACCCGCAGCCGATAGAGTCTATGGCACAGCAACATGGAATCCAATCTTCACTGTCGAAAATCTTGTCTGCAGCCAATGGCCCCATGGATATTGTATCCATTTTCCGAGAGCGGTTTGGCATCACTTATGATGAGCTCAGCATTGTGAATACCTCCCGGACTGCGCGATCCTTTTACCTGTATTTCCCGCGTGAGGTGGAAGATGAGTTTCAACTGGTCCTACTTTTCTTAAAGCACTATGATATGGTTTCCTTTTCAAATCGCATCGAGGGTGACTGGGAAAGGTTTGTCAAGACTGTAACAACTGGCACTGTACTGGTGAGACTTACAATTTTCAATTTTCACATCAAACTATACATCTGTGCAAGCAAAGTTAACCATCCGGCATGACAGTTCCATCAGAAGTTCATCCATTATGAAAACCTACAGATGCTTTCGAAGCTGTTACGGTCTCACGTGAATGTGTTTAGTATCTCCCTTGCTGAACCGATTAAATATCTTGGTTACTATAGCCACCTCCAAAGGCTTTTCCCACATGGAGGGATTATTCTGATGACAGAGGACTTTATGTTGAAGGCGCCAAAAGCCGCTTTAAAGGTTCTCACCTGGTTTGGGGTTTATGTAGGGAGAAAATTTCCAGGGACATGGAAGATGTTTCTACGGCCAAACGTACAGCGTTGGCTGTCTGATATTTGCGTGAGCTGGCCAGACGATACGTGAGTGTCGGACCTCCTTTCTGTTTTCCCTTTTCGTACTGGTTCTATTTTTGGGGACTAATTGGTCTCGATGTGTTTTCTTGCTCTAGACTTTGGCAAATGTACCTTACGATCAATAGCCTCATTCCCGAATATCCCGTGGGACACTATAACACTTACCGGCGCGAGGGTTCTCCGGACTCGTTGGATGGACTCCGTGATGATGAGGGCCAGCACCACCCATTCATCTCGACGCGCGACATACCGGATTACGGCTCACGGCGCGAAGAAGATTACCCGAATATCCCCAAGGGGCTGACGCAAGAAGAGAGAGATGCTGATCATCTCATTGAGTATTTTGCAGGCTACGCGTTGATCAATGCGGACAGATTTCGGCGGTTTGTGGTACTAACCACGCAGAAACCGCAGCCGCGATGGCAGGCGTGGACTCATGTACGTATTTAAGAACCGACCCGGCCCCCAAACCGCCTTTCTTCCTGAAAATAATGAGAAGCGAACTGTGATCTAACGTTTTAAACAAAATCGCCTCGCGCTTCCCCACCCCATCAGATTGAAGTCATGCATTACCCAGACTTCAAGCGAAAATTCATGACTTCCTCCACGCAGGTTAGCGCTAGTATGAGTAGTGGTGGCAAGGACAGGGGCCGGGACAGGGACCGTGACCGTGACCGTGACCGCGACAATAAGGGTGAGAAAGTCTCACCGACAAAATGTACCTAGATACAGTTTCAATGCAAGATGGGATGAGATGGGTACTAGGCATTCTTTATGCTGGGAAGCCTGGTTATTCAGTATACGGATCGGATTGAGGGGGGATCCGTGCCTTGGTTCGTGATTTTGTCCTACCTTCTATGCTTTTGTTTAATTTTACTTTTTTCAGGCGACTACCATATTTATGCGATATGTGTGCTAGTTACGTGCATACATGTACGTGCTGTGCTGTACAGAGGTGTTGAGTTGCTTGCGCTTATAGCAATTTCCACAGCGAGAGAACGAATGGAACGGTGGGAAAGCACCTAAGCAGCACACACACACGAATACCTAGGTAGCTTAGTTATGTAGGTAACTAACTAATGTTCATGTTGAATCATACTATACTGGCATAAGTAAAAACTGCAACCCGTGGGAAATGAGGAGAATGGTATGACGAATCCGACCCAAAACATACAAGGCGTAAACCCGTATCAACACTGCAAGTCGTAAAACAAAAAATGGAAAATTGAAAACGGACAGAACGAAATGTGAAACACATAAAAAAGGGGAACAAACAACTCCCGGTAACCTAGTTTGATCATCATAAAGCGTGAGCGTAAAAGTAAATAATCGGGGGAGGGGATCGACATGAAGGGAAGAAAAGAAGAAAAGGGGAGGACAGATCGTAAGATAAGTAAAAAAAAAAAAAAAAAAAAAAGGGGGAAAAACACGCTGGAGTGTCTTAACAGAGTGACCGGGGGAAGGATATGTTGTATCACTAAGGGGACAAAGTAGAGATATGAAATCCTGTAGCGTGTAGTGAGGATGACTCGATTGAACCCCCTTTCAAATAACGATGATTTCATGAACGAGGTTTCAAGAAAAGAGAATAATGACCCACGATCTGGTCATGGAGATGTCTTCTTTTTCTTGTATCGAGGCCGACAAGACATATCTTCGAGAATAAGGCAATTCAGTAACATGGTCATGTCCTTTTATAATATACCCAACCTATTTTCTGGTGGCTAGCTTTCGATGCATGTCACGAAAACCCGCCAACAGCCGTATCTGTCCTGGCTCGCGACCTCCACTGCTCAAAGCTATTGTCATTGTTATTATTAGTACTATTGTTTCCGCCCCCTTCCTTTTGCTTCCTCATCTTCTCCTCCCACTCGCTTTCTTCTGCGGCGATCATTGCGTGGAACTTGCCACCCTGCCCACGAGCGAGGTACACGGCTTTCTCTTTCCGCGCAGCAACGGCCTCGGTGACGAGGACGAATTTCACGCTGGAGCCCGGTGCCTCGAACATGGCGTCGCCGAGGATCATTTCCATTTCCGTACGCAGGCCTCGCGCGCCAGTCGCCATTGACATGGCGTTATTCGCTATTTTGTGAAGGGCAGGTGTCGTGAAGCGAAGTTCGATGCCTGAGAGGGAGAAGAGCGTGGTGTATTGGGCGAGTAAGGAGTTGCGTGGCTCTGTTAGGATGCGGAGTAGGAGAGGGTGGGTGAGCTGGGAAAGAGCGGTGGTGATGGGGATGCGGCCCACAAGCTCGGGGATAAATCCATAGGTTTGGAGGTCTGGGGGTGTAAGGAGGTCAAGCGGGTTAAAGTAGGTTGGTTCTTCGTCAGCGCCGGACCCAGACGGTAATGGCGCCGGGGTAAAGAAAGGCAGATGCTTCTTATATAGTGCTTCCTCCTCAGAACCTGGTAGGATTGGAATAGGTGGGGTGGAAGCTGCATGTGAAGCATTGTGGGAACTAAATGAGTTTGATGATGCCCGTACAGGTTGGCCAAACCCGATGGAGCCACGCGATATCCGATCCATGATCAGTTTGTTTAGGCCTACGAAGGCGCCCGAGAAGATAAAAAGGATGTTGTCTGTCCGCACATTGTAAACTTCAGCTTTGCCAGAGGATCCTGGTGGAGTTGAATTGAAGGACGATCCTCCAAAATTACCACTGCCGCTGCCTGGGTTGGAATTTAGTGATCCACCCGAACGGGGAGCGCTTCGCTCTGGTTTCGCTTGGATCTGAATAGTCGTTCCTTCAATGATCTTTAGCAAGGCTTGTTGCACTCCTTCTCCGCTCACATCTTTCCCGTGGCTAACTTTTGCTGTGGCGATCTTGTCAACCTCGTCAAGGCAAATAATGCCTCGTTCTGCCTGGGCTACATCGTAATTGGCAGCAGCTAGCAATCTATGGACACACACATCTGCGTCCTCTCCAATATATCCGGCTTGTGTAAATGGAGTGCAGTCAGACATGCTGAATGGCACGGACAATACGCGAGCTAATGTTTTTGCCATCAGAGTCTTGCCTACGCCCGATGGGCCAAGCAGCAGGATATTAGATTTCTCCAACGTCAAAGGAGAAGAGTCGACGGGAAGTGGTCCTGATCGCGCATTGTCATCATTGGTAGTTCTTTGGGTATGAATGGTCCGTTGCTGACCTGGGAATTCAGCTAGAGAGATGAATCAAGGACCAAACAAGTCAGCAGCAAACTCAAACATGTATACCAATTGTCATCTGGGAAATACGATAGAGCAATAGCGGCATACTCTCTACGGGATGTCCTTCTACCGACTCACGACGTGCTTGTTGTGCCATCAATTCCTCCTCCTCTTCCTCCCGCCTCTGCAGCTCCTGCACCCGTTGATAGTGATTGTAAACAGCCACACTCAACACCTTCTTAGCCCTATCCTGGCCAACGACGAATTGATCCAGATGCTGTTTGAGCATTTTAGGAGTCAATCGCGGAGCACCAAAGGAGGGAGCGGAGCCCAATGGGCCGGATGTTGGGAGGCCCGGTTCATAGCTGCCGGTGAATGGCTGGCTAGTGAAATCAGAGCGGTGGAATTGAGAGGGAGAAGAACACCGGGAGGAGGTCGAGAGATGGCGGTGGATAGAATAGAGAGCCAGATATGAAAGTTGGACTCTTCGGCGGACGGGGGAAGTTGTTGGTGTTTTCCAGTCGAGCGGTCTAAGCGGGGACCTGAAGGGGAGGAGAAAACTCATCGATAGTCGCCTCATTTTGGAGTCATCCAGCTGGCCCTTAAAGCTGGCAGTGGGAGGAGTAATCGAGGACTCAAACAAGGGCTTTGTGAGTATAAATGATAAAACGAATACCGCAAATGAACTTAGCCAGCGCTGGCAGAGTGGAGTTGCGCAGAGAGTCGAGAAGATGAGGCTGATGTTGGATGTGATGAGGTTGGGGATGTGCTTGGCCAGAGCTTGCCTGCTGCAACCTTCCCGGAGCCTTCTTCCCCGCATATCGGGAGCACGTGAGCGATTACGTCAGTGTCACGTGGCTTTGCTGAGTGTTAGAGGATAACGTTATCTCAGCATGCTCAGCCTTAAGAGACTTCACATATACTTACAATCTAATATCTTATAGAGAGTCTGAGAAGAAATAGTTTCATTATATATGAAAAATCAACACTGCTTATATAAAATATTTAATTGATTTTAGAATTATATATCTACTCTAAATATCTGTCTGATTATTACTAAACTAATATTTTTTAAATTCTCAGTTATTCTGCTATTATCTCTTCTATTTTACAACTTACTATCTCTTCTCATTATATTACAATTATTAATACAAGACAGTGTGTCTTTTGAATCTTAATATACTTAATATCAGATGCACTTCAGTTAATATTCTTTATTACTTAAAGATGAATTCTGTGACATTCACTCTTACTACTTCTCAGAGCTTTTACTTCTTTCTTTTTAAGACTTTTACTTCTTTCTTCTTCTGCTCTATTCTTAATTCTCTATCTGATACTTCTTGAGACTTCTACTTCTTTCTGAGACTTCTATCTCTTTCTTTCTAAGACTTCTATCTTTTTCTTTCTAAAACTTCTACTTCTTTCTGAGACTTCTATTTCTTTCTTTCTAAGACTTCTGTCTCTTTCTTTCTGAGACTTCTGTCTCTTTCTTTCTGAGGCTTCTGCTTCTTTCTTCTGTAAAAGTCAATCACAATAAACAAATAAGCATGTATATATATATATATATATATAGAGACGTCCGCCCATCTCCATCTTGAAGAATAAGACAAGATTTACCTTTTTACATGTATAATATATAATCAGTATACACTACAGATTAGACTGACTGCTGAAACTATGAATTTCATGTTTAATCTCATTTAATCTGATCTCATACATTTCTTGACATGAATTTCACTGAGACTGACTATTAAAAAAACAGATAAAGTGACTATATATCAGATCTTAAAATGAAATCATGACTTGAAAAAAATAAGAAAGTGATTTCATTTGATCTCATTTAGTCTCATTCTTGATATAAAGTTACTATTTTTAGACATTTTAAGGTTTTTTTTAGACTATTTTTAATTTTTTAAAAAGTAACACTTTTTTATAATACTTAAATGAGATTTAAAATTATTTAAAGCAATAAAAATAATTTAAATTGAGAAGTGAAAATCATGATCTCATTTGAAAAATGTGATAAGAGTAGACAGTAAGTTTCACTGAGACAGTATAAGACTACTATCTAATGTTAAAACTGTGTAATGAGATCAGTTGAATTGATAATAAGACTATTAAAAAATCTGATTCTGGTCTCAGACACGGTCACACAGTCAGTCTACTACAGATGATATATACTGCAATTTGATAGTATATCTCATTAAGAATAAGATTCTCAGTTCTCTTAGATTCCGCTTCATCTTTAAAAGATATAATACTGATAATTGATCTGAGTTGTAGATAATAAAGTTCAGTCAACTGATAATTAATCTGATTGATTTCTCTACATTCTTTCTATCTTTGAGAAGATATAACACTAATAATTTATCTGAATTACAGATGATAAAGTTCAGTCAACTGATAATTAGTCTGATTGACTACTCTATCTTTTTCATTACTGCAGCTGATAATCAGTTCAGTTATAATAGACTTACTCTATATATATCTGTTACACACTGCAATGAAGCAGAACAGATGACTCACTAGAAGCAGCTTCTATCAGTTACTTCACTCTGTCAGACTGAATGAGTCTGCTGAGAAGTAAGCTTTCTATAAACTCACTCAGAGATCTGATACTGAGCACATCTACTTGCAGACAGCAGCAGAGAAATACACTGTTATAATCACAGAGATCTGACAGAATAGATTTCTTGATTGAAATGAAAATAATTCTTCAAAGAAAATGCCTTCTCAACTGTACAGACTATGCTCTCTGATTAAAAATCAATTTTCTTCTTTAAATGTTGAAAAAGTTGATCATGAGAAGTTATCTCTCTGAAGAGAAAAGCTTGAATCTCTTATAGACTTATAAATAAGTGAATCATCAAAAGAGAAAGAATATGAACAGCATTTGAAGAGAATTTATATAATTAATATAAAAGACTCTATTCTGATTTATTCAGATGACTCAAAAAATGAGAATTTGAATAGATTAGACACAGACATTACTTATACTGAAGATAATATTAATTTTATCTCAGATTTCTGAAATCTAGACTGTGAATCTAAAGTCTTTCATGCTGAGCTATTTATAATAGTGAAAGCTTTCAAACTCATTGAAATAAAATCTCATAAAAGAGAAAATAGTTTGAAAGAGACATGAATATTCTCTGATAGTCAAGCTGCTTTAAAAAGACTTAGAAATAGTCAGATTTATAATGATCAAATGAATCTTAAACTGATCTTAAACTCTGTTTTAAAAATTCAAAAGAGAAGAATATCAAAGCTGGTAATTCATCTGCACTGAGTTCCTGCTCATATGAATATTCATGACAATGAATTAGACTGACCGTGTGACCGTGTCTGAGACCAGAATCAGATTTTTTGATAGTCTCATTATCAATTCAACTGATTTCATTACATGGTTTTAACATTAGATAGTAGTCTCATACTGTTTCAGTGAGACTTACTGTCTACTCTTATCACATTTTTCAAATGAGACTATGATTTCCACTTCTCAATTTAAATTATTTTTATTGCTTTAAATGACTTTAAATCTCATTTGAGTGTTATCAAAAAACATTACTTTTTAAAAAATTAAAAATAGTCTAAAAAAAACCTTAAAATGTGTAAAAATAGTAACTTTATACTAAGAATGAAACTAAATGAAATCAAATGAAATCACTTTCTCATTTTTTTGAAGTCATGATCTCATTTTAAAATCTGATATATAGTCACTTTGCATGTTTTTTTGATAGCTAGTCCCAGCGGGATTCACGTCAAGAAATGTATAAGATCAGATCAAATGAAACCAAACATGAAATTCATAGTTTCAGCAGCCAGTTCACAATGAATTGACTGATTCAGCTGTAAAAAAGAGTGCAGAATTAAGCAGATCTATTCAAAAAATTATATTCTGATCTTTTATAAAGAGAAAAATAAAAGAATCTTGTTTAAACAAGTGAAATGAAAGCTGGCAGAAACAAATGAAGAGTATACATTATTCAAGATTTAAAACAAAACTCAAGTGAAAATCTTGTTTAATTAAATATAAAAAGAAAATATTCTCATCTACAATACAGCTAAAACTAGAACATGGCTATTTCAAATCTTATATATAAAGATTTGATGATAGATTTGACTCAATAGAATGCTCATTCTGCAATGCAAATGAGAATTCTGAGCATATTATAATGTACTATACATTATACAATAGTCTCAGAGTCAGATTAAAAGAGAAGTATTATCTAAATTAATTAAAAATGAGATTCTTATTCTCAACTGAGACAGGAATTAAATACTTAATGAACTTTCTATCAGAAACTCAAGCAGCTATAAAAAATGACTAAATTCAGAATTATCTGAATATGAAGAAAAGAAAATCAATCAGATATAGTCTGTTAAAACAGCTATATACTATTTTTTAATAATTTGTTTTATTACAGTCTCTCTTTACTTTATCTTTTTCTTTCAATTTCTTTCTATCTATCTATTTAATGTGTCTATCTTTAAGACTGTATTCTCTTTTCATTTGTCATGATATTGTCAAATGATTTCAAAGTATCAGAAAGATGTTAAAATACTGTAATTTATAAACAGTTTTTGTATTCTGAGCTGAAATTTTCTGATTTTACATATCTAAAATTGATAAATGTGTTATAGTTGACTCTATAGATATAGAAAAAACTCTGAGAATTAAAGATTCTCAGATAAATATTATAGTCTCTAACTATATACATCTATAATTGAATAATAATAATAATAATAATAATAATAATCATCTACACTTAGTTTTACAAGCATTTTCAATCTTCATGATAAATAGAGAGTGAGATTAGAAGTATTAAAATATATGAAAGTATTTAAATATTTCTTCAGTACTTACATATTCATATCTGATTCAGCCAGTATTGAAATTACTTGTACAGAGATTTCTAGTTAAGATAATCATTGAATTTTCTTATATTAATGTTATTAAGTCACATGTATATCAGCTATCTATTACTGTTATAATTTCAATTATTATTATTATTATTATTATTCTTCAATTATAGATGTATGCAGTCAGAGACTATAATATCTACCTGAGAACTAAAAGTTCTCAGAGTTTTTCCTATATCTGTAAAGTTAACTATTATACATTCATCAATTTCAGATATGCAAAATCAGAAAATTTCAGCTCAGAATATAAAAACTGTTTACAAATTGCAGTGTTTTAACATCTTCTGATACTTTGAAATCATTTAACAATATCATGACAAAGGAAAAGAGAACACAGTCTTAAAGATAGACACATTAAATAGATAGATAGAAAGAAATTGAAAGAAAAAGATAAAGTAAAGAGAGACTGTAACAAAATAAATTATTAAAAGATAGTATATAGCTGTTTTAACAGACTATATCTGATTGATTTCCTTCTCTTTATATTCAGATAATTCTGAATTTAGTCATTTTCTTATAGCTGCTTGAGTTTCTGATTGAAAGTCTATTAAGTATTTAATTCCTGTCTCAGTTGAGAATAAGAATCTCATATTTAATTGATTTAAATCATACTTCTCTATAAGAGGCCTACGCTGAATAGATCAGTATTATATTAATAGGTCTTATTTAACAAAGATAAAAAAAACAAGATTCAGAGGCCAAACCGCTCCACCACGAACTCGCTCGATTTTTCAAATAAGAACCCGCCGATAGATCCATCGAAAAGCCCTCAATCATACAAGCATTTTGACCCCATCGCCGACCGCATACCCCGTGTGGTGGTGGAGTTATCCAGCCAAATGTGAACCGGACGTTGTTCGAAGCTCCAGTGTGGGATTATCCCCTGTTCTCCCCTACCACATCACAACCCTGGGCCAGAGTGCCATACAAATTGTAAGATGAAGTGACCTAGCCATATGCATCAATCTTCTTGATTTTGGAAGATCCCTGATCTGTAGTTGTGAAGATATCTGAGAAGTGATCTCCGTGAAAACCCTGTTCATCTTTGATGTTTCAAAACATCAACACCAAGTCTCACCCTTGTACCGCCCTTTTCAATCTGGCCTATCTTCAGCAGAAAAATACAAAAAGATATCTTGATAATAATATCAAGTATATAATCAACAGACTCTTCTGAAGTGCAATCTTCACAGTCTGCTGTCAGTGTATCTAGACTTCAATATCAAGTCTCATCTCTGTACTATCTCTCTCAATCTGGCTCATCTTCAGCAGAATGATATAAAAAGATATCTTGATAACAGTATTTAATATATAATCAGTGAACAATGAGTCAACAGCATATTAATAACTATAAAATCAGTATACTTTAAGATCTGACTGAGTCTTTGATCTCTGCATAATGAGATATATTAAATCTAGTTTTAATATCTTAATATTCAATAGATTCTGTAAGAAATTGAGAACAGTAACATTAGATTTCTATTGAATTTGAGAATTAACTCTATATTAATATAATCATTGACAAAGTCTTCTATTTTAAGATATAAATAACCAGTTTCTCTACATCTCACTGACAATATTTATATTATTATATAGAAACAGACTTATATTCTCTATAATATCAAGACTCTGAAGAGGAAAAGTCTTGATAGAAGATATACAGTAGTGTATATCTTAGCAGTTTCTATCTCATTCTTCTGCAGCAGTTAATGCAAAAAAAAGATCTTAGAAATAGTTTTTTACTTCTCTTGAAAAAGTAAGGTGTTTTTCTCTGAGTTTTATACAATATTCTTACAAAGAATTAAAAACAGAGTTATTTTCTATCATAATTTCATATTCTTTTAAGTAAGAATTACTTTTTCAGTGACTGAAGAGCTTTTATTAATACTTAATTCTTTTTTACACTCTTTATTAACTGATTTGAGTTGCATACTTGTTGTGTGAGAAGAATTGAATGATTTAGAATAAAATTGAATAGTTTTAATCAATTTCTCTGCAAAAAATTGATTTATTTTTTGTCAGTTTTTCTCTTAAAAACTGTCATATTATCTGATTTATTATCAATTGATATCATACTTTTCCTCACTGTATCTTAAGAAAGAGATTGTAAAGATTTTATTGATTTATCTTAAAAATCAATTTTAGTTTATTAGATTCTCTTCAAAAATCTAACCTAGTTACTGAACTAGTGTGAAAAAAATCAGGTATTTTATATATAAAAGTCTTTTATTCTTCTTTTGAAACAGTCTGATCAACTTTTCAATTGAAAACAGACTTAGAAATATCTCAATTGAAACAGTCTAATCAACTTTTCATTGAGTGAAAACAATGAGTTCAAAAATACACTCAGTTGATGTGAAAAAAGATGCTTTCTCAAATGCTATTTCTGAGATTGAAATTCTGAAGAGAAGAAAGAAAGAAGAAATAGAGAAATAACAAGTTCTTGAAATACAGAAACTTGAAAAAGCAAGCAAGATTCTTGAAAAGCAGTGTCTGAGTGAGATGAATGAAGAAGTTCTGTTAATTCTTCATACTCAGACTAGACAACTACAGAAGATGATCAAGTTCAAACTTGAAATCTCAAACACAGTTCAAAAAATCTTGAAAATTTCTAGTATAATTACTGACTCTTTATCTTACTCTTCTTCTTTCTTTCTTCCTACTTCTTCTTCTTCTTTGAATTAGAAGAAAACATATGCTCAAGCAGCTGAATCTGCTGTCTCTAAACCTGCTATCTCAAAACCTGCTTAAAATCCTGAGAAAACTGAGAAGAATACTGCTCATGTCTCTATTTATAGAAAAGTGAAAAAGAAAATGTAAAAAGAGAAAAACTTTCAAATCTTCAGAAATAGAAGACTTATTCTCAAAGTCTCAAACCAGGATATTCTGCAAAGAAACAAGCTAAACTCAAATCTCATTTTCAGAATCAGAAATGAAATTAATCAGTAGTTCTTTTCTCAGTTGATGACTGATATTGAAGTTTAAAAATCAGTTATAGCTTCAATTGAGTCATCATTCTTTGAAAACTTCATCATTCTGACTACAATGCCTGAATTCAGTGCTTAATTTCTTATTCAGAATGAGAATCTCTGAAAGTCAGCAGTAGAATCTTTGCTAAACACAATAATTCTATCTGAAAGAGATGAAAAGTGAGACAAATTCATTCTTCATGATATTTCAGTTGAAATTTTTGACTATGAAGAAGAAATGCTACTTCTCAAAAATGAATTGAAAGAATACAACTTCATTCAACTGAGAAAGAAGTCTGTATGACTAAATTCAATTGAGTTCAGATAAAGCAGAAGAAATCCCTCTGTTCTAGTATATATAAAAACACTTGAACAGTCAAAGATCTCTGAAGTAAGAGTAGCAGATTTGAAAATGAGAGTTCATGAATACAAAGACTTGAGAATGAATCTCAAAGCTCAAACATAGTGTTCAAACTGTCAAAGATATGAACACTTTGCAATCTTATGTTTTAGAGACTCAAAATGTGCATTCTGTGCCAGAGATCATAAAACTAGTGAGCATAAATATGAAACATGCTTAAAAAGAGATGAAATTTGTTAATATACTCTGCTTAAGTGCTCTAATTGCAAAGAAAAACATGCATCTAGCTCAAAAGAATGTATATTTGCTTCTAGAACTCAAAAGAACTGAAGAAAAGATGAAGCTCAAAGTCAATCTAGAACTGAAGAGAAGAGTCAGGCCAGTAAACTCACAACTGCAAGCTTAAAAAGAAGAAACTCTTAATTATCTAAGTCTTCAAACTTCAATTCTTCAGTGAAATGTAAACAGAATTTGAATCCTCAAACTTCTGTTAAGATTAGAGAATTGAGAAATAACTCTGATGATAAACTAGATATAATGCAAGCAGTTGAGATTTCTACTTTTCAGAACAGTTATAATCTACTATCTGATGATAGTGATTAGATTCTTCTCTACTCTCTTTTAGTATGAATATACAATAAAAACAACAAAAAAAGTTTAAAAACTCTTCAAAAATCACATTTATTCAAAATAATGTGAATAGAAACTCAAATTACATTTATTCTTATCTTCAAATTGTATTTGAATAAAAAGTTGATTTTGTACTACTTCAGAAGCTGAATTTTAATGCTGAGTAAAAATATATCATTTCTCATTCAAGCTACTACTGCTTTTTACCTTAAAAGTCTGAGATAAAGTCAAGAGTAGTGATCTATGAAAGAAAGAGATCAAGATATCAATTTAATCTAAGATTTGATATCATGTCTGACCCTGATATTCTGATGAGTGATATTATAGATAAAGAAAATGAGTTTGATACTATACAGCTCATAAATATCTATAATGAAAAGTCATTGAAGAAAAATAATAATATCTGAACAATTGATCAAGGATTTCTGAACATAACTTCATCAAGAAACTCTATAATTGTAGAAGATTTCAATGCACATCATCTCTGATGAAATTCAGAATGCAAGAGAGTAGTGAGAGCTGATAATCTGATTGAATAAATCTTTGAGCATTTAATAGATTTGATTAATAAGTCTGATCAACAAACATTCTTTAGAAAAGGCATGAAACAGAAGTCTATTATAGATCTAATATTCATGTCACAAAATCTAATGAAAAGAAGACTTGTAAACTGATTTATTAATTCAAATGAGACATCAGAATCAGATCATGAGATTATTCAATTTGATATTGAACTGAGTGAAAAATAAATGAGTGAAAATCCTCTTCTCTCTAATCAGTATAACTTTGAAAAAGCTGATTGAAAAGCAGTTGAAGAAAGTATAAAACTATTAAAATCTGAAAGACAGAATGAGCTATATTGAAATTCTGGTCAAGATATCTCAAATGAAATGCTTGAGAATAGAGTGAAGCTTATTACATCTATTATTCTAACAAGTGTTAGAGATAATATTTCAAAAAGAAAATCTTCTGAGTATTCAAAATCTTAATGAAATGAGAATATCTCATCTAAAAGAAAAGAATTAGCTACTGCTAGAAGAGATTGAAAGAATGATATAATATCTGATGAAGAGTTCAAAGCTGTCAGAAATGAGTATTTTTCAGATATTAAAAGAGCTAAAACAGACTGCTGAAATAAATTTCTTAAAGAAGCACAAGAGAAGGAAGTTTTTAAAGCTTTTAACTATACTAAAACAAGAAGTGTAGCAAAACTTTCAGCTCTAAAATATGAGTTTCAGAATAAATCATATACAGCAAACTCTTTTGAGAAAAAATGTCAAGCTTTCATGAGAATTCTCTTTCAGAACTCACCAGATTCAGATTCAGATTCAGAGAAAGAGAATATATCACTTCTCAACTACATTGATGAAAATGACTGAGAATGGCCTGATCTTACACAAGATGAATTAGAGTCAGCTATCTTCTCAAGTTCTGTTAAAACTGCTGCAGGTCCTGATTCAATTAATCACTTGATTATTCAAAATACATATTTCTACTTAAAGAATGAATATTTTGAGCTCTTTTTCAATCTCTTGAAAAATGAATATCATTCTGAATGCTGGAGAGAAGCCACTGAAGTGATTCTTGCAAAACCTAATAGAAAAACTTCAATTCCTAAGTCATATAGAGTAATATCTCTATTGAACTGCCTAGGAAAGGTTTTAGAAAAGATAATAGCTACTCAACTATCTTTTATAAGCTCTATAGATGATTCTCTTTTATTCAGTGAACAAATGAGAGATAGAAAACAGTGTTCTGCAATTGACACTGTTCTCTCAGTTGTTCATGATATTCAAATAGCAAAGCATGAGAGTCTGGTCTCAACTGCAGTTTTTATTGATATAAAAGAAGCATTTGATCATGTTTCAAAGTCAAAGTTAATTCAGACATTGAAGATATTAAAACTGCCACTTTCTCTAATAAAATGAGTTAACTGTTTTATGTCTAAAAGAATTATACAACTCTTCTTTGATGGAATGAAATAAGACAAGACTGAGATAAAAATAGAAGTATCACAGAGATCTTCAATCTCACCCATTTTATTTGTAATATACACTGCATATCTATTCAAGAATAGAAATATGAGAATAGTGTGATCTCTGAGTTATATGAATGATATTGATCTAGTCTACAGCTCAAAAACTATCAAAGAGAATTTGAAAGTAATTGAAGAAGCTGCAAAGGAAATCTTTGTTAGAGCAGATATCAATTAAATTCAATTTGATATAGATAAAACTGAGTTAATTCATTTCTTTTCTAGATTCAATGAGAAAGAACTATCTCTAACTCTTTTAAATAGAGAGATTAAACCCAGTGTAAATGTCAAATGATTAGAAGTATGGTTAAACTTCAAGTTGAATTTTAAATATCACATTCAACAAAGAACTATCAAGGCAGAAAGACTATTGAATAACATCATCAGACTATCAAATACAGAGAGAGGTCTATCCTTTCAGACTATGAGACAGTTATATATAGCCTGTATTACATCAGTAGCTGATTATGAAGTTCAAGTTTAATGAAATAATCAAGGGAATTTCACTGAACTCTTTCAAAGTCTGTAAAACAGAGTCTTGAGAAGAATTCTGAGAGCATTCAAATCATCTTCTATTAAAGCAATGGAAATTGAAGCTTCAATTCCTCCTCCTGCTATTAGATTTGAAAAGGCCTGTATGAACTATACTCTGAGAGTTGTAAAGATGAGCTCAAATCATATAATCAGAGAAAAAGTCTCTTCTTCATTTCTATCAATTAACTCTGGAAATGAACTGGATTGAAATAGATTTCTTGATTGAAATGAAAATAATTCTTCAAAGAAAATGCCTTCTCAACT
Source organism: Blastomyces dermatitidis ER-3 (assembly GCF_000003525.1). NCBI lineage: Eukaryota > Fungi > Ascomycota > Eurotiomycetes > Onygenales > Ajellomycetaceae > Blastomyces > Blastomyces dermatitidis. The sequence goes on along the minus strand of NW_025544778.1, from coordinate 5,085,692 downwards.
GTACAGACTATGCTCTCTGATGAAAAATCAATTTTCTTCTTTAAATGTTGAAAAAGTTGATCATGAGAAGTTATCTCTCTGAAGAAAAAAGCTTGAATCACTTATAGACTTACAAATAAGTGAACTATCAAAAGAGAAAGAATATGAACAGCATTTGAAGAGAATTTCTACAATCAATATAAAAGACTCTATTCTGATTTATTCAGATGACTCAAAAAATGAGAACTTGAATAGATTAGATGTAGACATTGCTTATACTGAAGATAATATTAATTTTATCTCAGATTTCTGAAATTTAGGCTCTGAATGTGAAGTCTTTGATGCTGAACTATTTGTAATAGTGAAAGCTTTCAAACTTATTGAAATAAAATCTCATAAAAGAGAAAATTATTTGAAAGAGACATGAATATTCTCTGATAGTCAAGCTGCTTTGAAAAGACTTAGAAATAGTCAGATTTATAATGATCAAATGAATCTTGAACTGATCTTAAACTCTGTTTTAAAAATTCAAAAGAGAAGAATATCAAAGCTGAGAATTCATCTGCACTGAGTTCCTACTCATATGAATATTCATGGCAATGAATTGGCTGATTCAGCTGTAAAAAAGAGTGCAGAATTAAGCAGATCTATTCAAAAAATTATGTTCTGATCTTTTATAAAGAGAAAAATAAAAGAATCTTGTTTAGACAAGTGAAATGAAAGCTGGCAGAAATAAAAGAAGAGTATACATTATTCAAGATTTGAAACAAAACCCAAGTGAAAATCTTGTTCAATTAAATGTAAAAAGAAAATATTCTCATCTATAATACAGCTGAAACTAGGACATGGCTATTTCAAATCTTATATACAAAGATTTGATGATAGATTTGACTCAATAGAATGCTCATTTTGCAATACAAATGAGAACCCTGAGTATATTATAATGCACTGTGCATTATACAATAGTCTCAGAGTCAGATTGAAAGAGAAGTATGATCTAAATCAATTAAATATGAGATTCTTATTCTCAACTGAGACAGGAATTAAATACTTAATAGACTTTCTATCAGAAACTCAAGCAGCTACAAGAAAATGACTAAATTCAGAATTATCTGAATATGAAGAGAAGGAAATCAATCAGATATAGTCTGTTAAAACAGCTATACACTCTCTTTTAATAATTTGTTTTGTTACAGTCTTTCTTTATTTTATCTTTTTCTTTAAATTTCTTTCTGTCTATCTATTGAATGTGTCTATCTTTAAGACTGTGTTCTCTTTTCTTTTATCATGATATTGTCAAATGGTTTCAAAGTATCAAAAGATGTTAAAACACTGCAATTTGTAAACAGTTTTTGTATTCTGAGCTGGAATTTTCTGATTTTGCATATCTGAAATTGATGAATGTACAATAGTTAACTTTACAGACATAGAAAAAACCCTGAGAACTAAAGTTCTCAGGTAGATGTCATAGTCTCTGACTGCATACATCTATAATTGAAGAATAATAATAATAATAACAAAGATAAAAACATTAAAGAAGGAAAGAAAGAGAAAGTGTGAGAATCAGTAATCAAGATGAATATTTATACGCATATGTGATAATGTATGCAGTGAAGCTTCAGAATGAAAGAATATATACATATTTATAGCAGCCGAGAATCAGTGATCAAGAATAGCTGAGAATCAGAGCATATGTATTCATAGCAGCTGAGAATCAGCAATCAAGAATGGCCGAGAATCAGAGTGTATATGAAATCTGTGAAGTGTAATAAAATAGTCTATATGATTAATCAGACGCAGCCTGTCACATTAGCCTTCTCTTTTCAGAAGCAGTTTTTATTGATCAAGAGCTGCTGTTTCAGATAACACAGAACTCAGAGTTCAGATCAGTTGATTATAGTCAACTCATTTTATAAAATATTATCAGCTGCAGCTGTATAATCTCTCATTGAGAATATCTTCAATCTTTTACTCAAGTTCATTATCTCCTTCTATGATCTCTGATAATTATCAGTCAGAAGTCAGTTGAGAAGAAAACAGATCAGTGATAGCATAGCAGAGTAAGCTTATATAAAATACATTATAAATCTCTGATAATGTGTTAAGACAGTAGTTATAACTATCTAGAACTTCTATTACTTTATATCTGATATAACAGTAATCTAGTATATAAGATAAATATGTAATTTATATATTCTTAAGATTCAATCATATCAGATCTTCTATCTTATATTATTCAGTGTGATCTCAGTGAATATTGATTTGATTCTCTTAATCTTATTTCACAGTTATTATGAAGATCTCTGCTTAATCACAGATATCTCAGAGCTTTATTACTATATTATCAGTGATCTGAATCAGACTGTGAGAGTTCAGTATGAAGTGTGTGATCTTTAGAAGATTCAACACTTTCATATGATATTCATATGTAAGAAAGAACAGACTTATATCTGTTGAAATAACATCTTGACTGTTGATAGCAATCTCTGTGTGTAGAAGAAGATCATATCAATTATCTTATAAGTAGTTACAGAACTTATAAAGATAATTTTTTATAGTCTAAATTATCTATTCTGATGCATCATCAGTCTTGAGATGATAGATAGTTGACAGATAGTATGTAATCTTGAGAACTTGACAGATTCTAATTCAGAGAGTACTCATAAATTGACAGCTCTGATCTGATACTATGAATCTTAATAATTCATGCATCTGATAGAACAGGCTCTGTAGAAAAGCTTCAGTAACTTGTTCAGTATTCATCTTATTATAAGATTTCAATATTATATCTTTGCTTAATTAATTCACAATGATCAGAATGTTTCTATAATTCTTACTCTCAGATAGACTGATCATATGACTGTGTCTGAGATCAGAACTAGATTTTTTAATAGTCTCATTATCAATTCAACTGATGTCATTACACAGTTTTATCATTAGATAGTAGTCTCATACTGTTTCAGTGAAACTTACTGTCTACTCTTGTCACATTTTCCAAATAAGACCATGATTTCCACTTCTCAATTTAAATTATTTTTATTGCTTTAAATGACTTTAAATCTCATTTGAGTGTTACCAAAAAGTGTTACTTTTTAAAAAATTAAAAATAGTCTAAAAAAAACCTTAAAATGTCTAAAAATAGTAACTTTATGCTAAGAATGGAACTAAATGAGATCAAATGAGACCACTTTCTCATTTTTTTCAAGTCATGATTTCATTTTAAGATCTGATATATAGTCACTTTACATGTTTTTTTGATAGTCAGTCTCAGCGGGATTCACATCAAGAAATGTATGAGATCAGATCAAATGAGATCAAACGTGAAATTCATGATCTCAGCAGCCAGTCTACTCTCAGATAGATTAATAGCAAAGTCAATTACTACATCTCATCAGATTCTATCAGAAATATCAAGTGATTTCAGTAGATCTTTTCTACAGTTCTTTCATAAGATAATAGAAGAACAGCAGTTGCAGTTTCAGATAAAGTGTCTAATACTGTTTAATATCTCAGATTAATAGAACTCTCAGAAGATTATTCTATACAGTTATTCACAGTCTGAATAATCAGTTATATATGAATTATGTATCTCTTGTATTATCTGAGTGTGTAAGAGTTCAGAGTGAGAAACTCAGCATCATTTATAAAATCATAGAGTATTATTATCATCAATTGAACATTCTGAGATATTGATTCTTATACATAGTTCTGAGAGAAATCAGAGTGCTTCTTGATATACTGCTTCAGTGAGAGTCTGAAGAAGTTCATCAGTCTGAGCTGCTGTATACCACAGTTCATTCAGTGTAGAGAAAGTGAAGATATTAATATCAGTGTCAGTTTGAAGAGAAGATGTTCTTATTGAAGAAGTATATATAGTGTCATGAGTTATTCTATCTTAATCAACTAATATCTTCAGATCTAAGAGCTGATGTTCTCAGTTCATTCAGTGTGTATCTGTCACATCAGATAATATATCTTATTCTTATTATAAGAGAGCATCTGTCATCAAGTTCTGACTACTGAGGCAGTAGTGTATTGTAAAATGAAAGCAGCTTAGAAACTCAGACTATCATATCTGTTATTCAGTGAGTTTATAGATAGTCATAAAGTATTTAAGATTCTTATAATCTATGATTATCTCAAATTCAGAGATACTTTAGAGTTCAGAGTTTCATTCTTTTAAACAGTGTATGATCATGAGAAGTTTCTTGTTATAGATCTCATAATTGTATTCAGTGAGACTCAGTTTCTTAGATATGAAGATATATAATTGTAGAATATTTTCATTATTATAGTATAATATCACTTCTTCTGTTATATAGTTAGAGAAATTGATCTCAATAACTATCTCATGATCAGAATCAAATATTATCAGTAGAAAGATATTAATGAACATCTTCTTCATCTATATAAATACAGCTTTGATATTTACTAATCATTGAAATACTAAGTCTTTCTTAGTGAGATCTGTAAGTGATCTCATGATATCTGAGAAGTTTTGTATAAATTACTGATAGAAGTTAGCAAATCTGATAAAGCTTCATACATCTTTCACAGTGCACAGAGTCTCTTATTTAAGAATAGCAGAGATCTTCTCAGAATTCATTCTGATCTTCTTATCAGCTTCTATGATAAAATCTAAGTACTTAGTACTCTTAACTTTAAAATCATACTTATCAATATTAATTAATAGTTCTGCTTCTCATAGTTATTGTAATACTCTTTGTATATACTCTTAATATTTCTTTCTGAATTCATCAGTGAAGATGAGAATGTTATCTAGATAAGCAGATACAAATTTATCAAGAAAGTCTTGAAATACTCAGTTAATATACTTCTGTGTAAGGGGTCTACGCCGAATAGATCAGTATAATATTGATAGGTCTTATATAACAAAGATAAAAACACTAGAGAAGGAAAGAAAGAGAAGGTGTAAGAATCAGCAATTGAGATGGATATTTATATGTGTATGTGATGATGTACGCGGTGAAGCTTCAGAGTGGAAGAATATATGCGTGTTCATAGCAGCTGAGAATCAGTGATCAAGAATGGCTGAGAATCAGAGTGACGATCGAGAATGGCTGAGAATTGAAGTGTACATAGAATCTGTGAAGTGTAATGAAATAGTCTATATGATTGATCAGAGTGGCGGCCGAGAATCGGCGATTGAGAATGGCTGAGAATCAGAGTGTATGTGAAATCTGTGAAGTGTAATGAAATAGTCTATATGATTGATTGAGTGTAGCCTGCTACATTAGTCTTCTCTTTTCAGAAGCAGTTCTCATCAGTCAAGAGCTGCTGTTTCAGATAACATGGAACTCAGAGTCTGATCAGTTGAGAAGAGATTGAATTGATAATGATGCGGCGGTTCAGTGTGAAGTATTTGATAAGAGAATACACTGAAGATTATGATATCTTACAACTGAAGATTTTATCATTGTCTAGTGACTTCTCTTTAAATTATTATTATTCAATCTCTTCAAGCTTCTGTTTACAAATTTGAATAGAAGCTAATCTTTTTCCTATTTTATCAGAGCATTCTTATAGTTATCTTCTGAATCTTTCTTCACTGCAATGTGGTTGGCATGGACAGACACTGATTCATTCTTTAAATGAGAAGACACTGATCTTTCTCTTGAGTATGAAGACACATAGGTTAATCAGCAGTTGAAAGTAATATGTTCTGATTAATTACAGTTGATGTATACTTCTTGTTGACATTAATCAGTGACTTCTTCAGAAGTGATTTCAGAGACTCAGAAGCCTGTTTAAATGGCAGAAACTCTTGCTTGTGTATAGACATTTGAATCTATTCAGTTCATGATATCTGCATCATGATTGTTCTTCAGTGTGAGTGTATGAGTGACTGAGTTATCTGTCAGTACAGGTGTATAAGTGGCTGAGTTATTTGTCAGTGCTGGTGTATAAGTGACTGAGTTATTTATCAGTGCTGATGTATAAGTCACTGAGGTGTAATGTCTTCTACCACTGTTCTGTATATTCTTGAGCTTGGTAAGATGATCATTCATTGTTCAGAGCTATGTGCAGAAGTCTTTATAAGTCTGATCTTCATCTGTACTTACAAGAGTCTGTAAGAGTTTGAAAGTTAATATCTTCTTGAGTATACTAATCTTCATTCAATTCTCTCAAGATTGATCACCTGCTTCTGAAATCTTGATGTTGAAGTCAGAGATGAATGTTATAAGAGAAATGTTTCTCTGTTAGATACTCTGTAATCAATCTAATACTTTCTGTTGCATAGCAGTGTCTTGAAACAGAATATCAATATATCTCATGATATTATCAGATGTTTACAACACTGATTCATATACTTTCATTCATGAATGAAACTTCTGTTTTACATGATTCTTCAATCATTCATTGATATATTAATCTTGATTAATTAATGAACTGATGATATCTTTATCTACACTCAGTTTTATAAGCATTTTCATTCTTCATGATGAGTAGAGAGTGAGGTTGAAAGTATTAAAATATATAGAAGTATCTAAGCATTCTTTCAGTACTTTTATATTCAGTTCTATAGATGCTAGAATCATATAAGTTAATCATTAAATCTCTTTATATTGAAGTTATTAAGTTGCATACATATCAGCTATTTATTATTGTTATAGTTTTAACATTGCTTAGAGTCACTGTGACATTATATCTATACTCATGTTCAAGAGTATCATATTATTGTTAGACATGATTATATCAATTATCAGATGTATGAGAATGTATAATATCTGTGAAATCTGAAGAAGTGTAATTATATTCTCATACATCTGAGTGTCAGAACTCTCAGATCTTTCACTGACATTCTCTTATAAGATTTTATTCTCTTTGTAAAATCTTGTTACAGAGTCAGAGTGACTGATAAGCAAGCTTCTATCTAAGAACTTAATGTCTACTTAACTGTTTAACTGTTTCTCTATTTCTTACACATTGTTACATATTCAGATATCTCTGAATGAATAATCATTTCTGATGAGAATACAATGTGTGAATAATTGTTTTCTAATAAGAAGATGATGAGTGTTTTTATAGTATAAGAGACCTATGCTGAATAGATCAGTATAATATTAATAGATCTTATATAACAAAGATAAAAACACTAGAGAAGGAAAGAAAGAGAAGATGCAAGAATCAGTGATCAAGATGAATATTTATATGTGTATATAATGATGTACACAGTGAAGCTTCAGAGCGGAAGAATATATACACATTTGTAGCAGCTGAGAATCAGTGATTGAGAATGACTGAGAATCGGAGTGATAATTAAGAATGACTGAGGATCAGAGTGTACATAGAATCTGTGAAGTGTAATGAAATAGTCTATATGATTGATCGGGGTGGCGGCCGAGGATCGGCGATCGAGAATGGCCGAGGATAGAAGCGTATGTGAAATCTGTGAAGTGTAACAGAATAGTCTATATGATTGATTGAGCGCAGCCCGCCACATTCTGAAATATACTGAGAGTATTGATCAGTTCAAAGAGTATGAATACTTATTCAAAGAGACTATATCATGTTCAGAATACTATAAGTCACTTATTTTCTTCAGTAATACAGATCTTGTGAAATGCAGTAATGACATCTAACTTTGTAAATTATTAAGCTTGTTCAATATGAGCTAGTATTTTATTGATAAGAGATAAAGAATAATAGTCTTTCTTCATTAATCTATTCAATTCTCAATAATTCACACAGAACTGAAGTTCTTTATCTGATTTCTTTGTAAAGAGAATAGAGGCTGCAGTAGAAGAGTTACTAATATATATAAATCTCTTATTTAACAGATTATTAAGTGTCTTTCAAAGAAGAAGAAGTTTATCTTGAAATATATTATAAAGAGAGTCTTATAATAGTTCAAAGTTCTTATCATTCTTTTTCTCTAACTTGATACTGTGATTCACTTCAGAACCTTGTAAGAGAGATATGTTTATAATATTATCTTATTAAAAGATATCTAGATATTCATGATATTATTAAGAGAGTTTTATACAAGAATCTGTTATTATAACACAGAATAACTTTTCTAGAGTCTTTTTAATATCAGTCAGACTGATGAAATAGATTGATATATAATTCTGCTATCAGTGATTCTTTCAGTAACTTCTTTTTCTAAGCATTTTATAGGTGTTGACAGAGATCTGTGTCAGATTCATAGTCTTATAAATGTCATTCTTATGAACTCTATCTTTGTTAGGTGTGACGGGCTGCGCTTGATCAATTATATAGACTATTTCATTACACTTCACAGATTTCAACCACTTCATTCTTGAATGCGTACACTCCGATTCTCGGCCATTCTCAATTGCCGATTCTCAGCCGCCATGAACGCGTACACTCTGATTCTTGGCCATTCTCAATCGCCGATCCTCGGCCGCTATGAATGCGTGTATATTCTTCCACTCTGAAGCTTCACTGCATACATCATTATATACATGTATAAATATTTATCTCAATCACTGATTCTCACACTTTCTCTTTCTTTTCTTCTTTAATATTTTTATCTTTATTAAATAAGATCTATCAATATAATACTGATCTATTCAGTGTAGATCTCTTACACTATAAAAACATTCATTATCTTCTTATTAGAAAATAATTATTCATATATTATCTTCTTATTAGAAATAATTATTTATTAAGAGATATCTGAATATATAATAATATATAAGAAAGAGAAAACACAGTTAAGTGAATACTGAGTTCTCAGATAGAAGCTTATTTATCAGTCACTCTGACTCTGTAATAAAGATTTTATAAGAGAATGTCAGTAAAAGATCTGAGAGTTCTAACACTCAGATATATGAAAATATGATTACACTTCTTCAGATTTCACAGATATTATACATTCAATGATTAATATAATTATATCTAATAATAATATAAAACTCTTGAATGTAAGTATAGACACAATATCACAGTGACTTTAAATAATATTAAAATTATAATAATAATAAATAGCTAATATATATGCAACTTAACAACTTCAATATAAAGAGATTTAATAATTAACTCATATAATTTCAACATCTACAGAATTAAATATAAAAGCACTGAAAGAATACTTAGATACTTCTGTATATTTTAATACTTTCAATCTCACTCTCTACTCATTATAAAGAATGAAAATGCTCATGAAACTGAATGTAGATGAAGATTTCATTAATTCATTAATTAATTAAGATTGATATATCAATGAATAATTGAAGAATTATATAAAATAGAAGTTTTATTCATGAATAAAAGCATGTGAATCAGTATTGTAAACATCTGATAATATTATTAAATATCTTGATATTCTGTTTCAAGACACTACTATACAATAGAAAGTATTAAATTAATTACAGAGTATCTGACAGAGAAACACTTCTCTTACAACATTCATTTCTGACTTTGACATCAAGATCTTAGAAGTAGATGATTAATCTTGAGAGAATTAAATGAAGATTAACATGCTTAAGAAGACATTAACTTTCAAACTCTTACAGACTTTCATAAGTATAAATGAAGACTTAACTTATGAAGGTTTCTACACACAGCTTCAGACATTGAATGACTATCTTATCAAGCTCAAGAGTATACAGAACAGTGATAGAAGATATTACACTTATATATCTATGTTAAGAAATAACTCAGTCACTTATACACCTGCACTGAAGAATAATGATGCAGATGTTATAAACTGAATAGATTTAAATATCTATATATAAGCAAGAGTTTCTACTGTCTGAACAGACTTCTGAGTTTCTGAGATCACTTCTGAAGAAGTCACTGATCAATATTAATATAAAGTATGTATTAACTGTAACTGATTAGAATATATTACTTTCAACTGCTGATTAATCTATGTATCTTCATACTTAAGAGAAAGATCAGTGTCTGTTCATATCAATCACATTGTAGTGAAGAAAGATTCAGAAGATAACTATAAAAATATCTCAATGAAACAGAGAAAAGATTAGCTTCTGTTCAAATTTATAAATAGAAGCTTAAAGAGATCAGATAATAATAATTTGAAGAGAAGATGATAATGAATGTAATTCTTATATCTACTATAATTGATAATATATATAATATGAAAGCTATGATAGACAGTGATCTATGTCACTATATAATAATAAAATCTTCAGTCATAAGATATTATAATCTTCAGTGTATTCTCTTATTAAAACTCTGACTTCTTACAGAATTTAATAATTTAAAAGACATTTGTATCTGTTACATGATAAAGCTGATCATAGATGTGAAAGAACATCAATATGAAGTTAGTTTCATTATATAATGAGTGCAAACATCTTTTAAGTTATTAAATTCTGCAAGAAGTCAAGATTTTAATAAGAGAATACACTGAAGGTTATAATGTCTTATAACTGAAGATTTAATCATTGTATAGTAATATAGACTGCTGTCTATCATGATCTTCATATTATACATGTTATTAATCACAGTAGATATAAGAATTGCATTTATTGTTATTTTCTCTTTAAATTATTATTATCTGATCTTTTCAAGCTTCTGTTTATAAATTTGAATAGAAGCTAATGTTTTCCCTGTTTCACTGAGACATTCTCATAGTTATTCTCTGAATCTTTCTCTAATATAATATGATTAGTGTGAACAGACACTGATCTTTCTCTCAAGTGTGAAGATATATAGATTAATCAGCAGTTGAAAGTAATGTATTCTGATCAGTTATAGTTAATATACACTTCATATTAATGTTAATCAGTGACTTCTTTGAAAGTGATTTCAGAGACTTGAAAGCCTGTTTAAACAGTGAAAACTCTTGCTTATACATAGATATTTGAATCTATTTAGTTCATGACCTCTGTATCATTGTTCTTCAGTGTAAGTGTATAAGTGACTGAGATGTAACATCTTCTGCCACTGTTCTGTATACTCTTGAGCTTGATAAGATAGTCATTCAATGTCTGAAACTGTGTATAGAAACCTTTATAAGTTGAGTCTTTATTTACACTTATGAGAATCTATAAGAGTTTGAAAGTTAATATCTTCTTGAGCATACTAATCTTCATTTAATCTTTTCAAGATTGATTATCTGCTTCTAAGATCTTGATGTCAAAGTTAGAAATAAATATTATAAGAGAAATGTTTCTCTGTTAGATACTCTGTAATCAATCTAATACTTTCTGTTATATAACAGTGTCTCAGAACAGAATATTAAGATATTTGATAATATTATCAGATGTTTACAATACTGATTTATATACTTTTATTTATGAATGAAACTTCTATTTCATGCAATTCTTCAATCATTTATTGATATATTAATTTTAATTAATTAATAAACTGATGAAATCTTCATCTATATTCAGTTTTATAAGTATTTTCATTCTTTATAATGAGTAGAGAGTGAGATCAGAAGTATTAAAATATGTAAAAGTATTTAAGCATTCTTTCAGCACTTTTATATTTAATTCTGTAGATGTTGAAATTATATGAGTTAATTATTAAATCTCTTTATATTAAAGTTGTTAAGTTATATACATATCTGCTATCTATTACTATTGTAATTTCAATATTACTCAGAGTCACTGTGACATCATATCTATACTTATATTTGAGAATTTCATATTATCATTAGATATAATTATATCAATTGTTAGATATATAATTGTATTCTTATTTATCTAAGTATTAGAACTCTCAGATCTTTCACTGATATTCTTTTATAAAATCTTTATTATGAGATCAGAGTGACTGATGAGTAAGCTTCTATTTAAGAACTCAGTATTCACTTAACTGTGTTTTCTCTTTCTTATATATTGATACATGTTCAGATATCTCTCAATAAATAATCATTTCTGATAAGAATATAATGCATGAATAATCATTTTCTAATAAGAAAACAATGAATATTTTTATAGTATAAGAGATCTACACTGAATAGATCAGTATTATATTGATAGATCTTATTTAACAAAGATAAAAATATTAAAGAAGAAAAGAAAGAGAAAGTACAAGAATCAGTAATCAAGATAAATATTTATACATGTATATGATAGTATACACAGTGGAGCTTCAGAGTGAAAGAATATATACGCGTTTGTAGTGACTGAGAATCAGTGATCGAGAATGGCCGAGAATTAAAGCGTACATGAAATCTGTGAAGTGTAACAGAATAGTCTATATGATTGATCAGACGCAGCCCGACACATTCTCTTTCAATCTGACTCTAAGACTATTGTATAATGCACAGTGTATTATAATATACTCAGAATTCTCATTTGTATTGCAGAATGAGTATTCTATTGAGTCAAATCTATCATCAAATCTTTGTATATAAGATTTGAAATAGCCATGTTCTAGTTTCAGCTGTATTATAGATGAGAATATTTTCTTTTTACATTTAATTAAACAAGATTTTCACTTGACTTTTCTTTCAAATCTTGAATAATATATACTTTTCTTTTATTTCTGTCAGCTTTCATTTCACTTATTTAAATAAGATTCTTTTTATTTTTCTCTTTATAAAAGATCAGAATATAATTTTTTGAATAGATCTGCTTAATTCTGCACTCTTTTTTACAGCTGAATTAGTTAATTCATTATCATGAATATTTATATAAGCAGAAACTCAGTGTAGATAAATTATTAACTTTAATATTCTTCTCTTTTGAATTTTTAAAACAGAGTTTAAAATCAGTTCAAGATTCATTTGATCATTATAAATCTGACTATTTCTAAGTCTTTTTAAAGTAGCTTGACTATCAGAGAATATTCATATCTCTTTTAAACTATTTTCTCTTTTATAAGATTTTATTTCAATGAGTTTGAAAGCTTTCTGTGGCGGGCTGCGCCTGATCAATTATATAGACTATTCTGTTACACTTCACAGATTTCACATATGCTTCAATTCTCGGCCATTCTCAATCGCCGATCCTCGGCCGCCACTTCAATCAATTATATAGACTATTCTGTTACACTTCACAGATTCAGTGTACACTTCAATTCTCAGTCATTCTCAATCACTGATTCTCAGCTGCTATGAACATGTGTATATTCTTCTGTCTCAAAGCTTCACCGTGTACACCATCACATACATGTATAAATATTTATCTTGATCACTGATTCTCACACTTTCTCTTTCTTTTCTTCTTTAGTGTTTTTATCTTTGTTATATAAGACCTATCAATATTATACTGATCTATTCAGTGTAGACCTCTTACACTATAAAAATGTTCATTATCTTCTTATTAGAAAATGATTATTCACACATTATCTTCTCATCAGAAATGATTATTTATCAAGAGATATTCAAACATGTAATGATGTGTAAGAAAGAGAAAAAACAGTTAAGTGAACACTGAGTTCTCAGATAGTTCTTAGATAGAAGCTTATTCATCAGTCACTCTGATCTTATAATAAAATCTTATAAAGAGAGTAAGATCTTATAAGAGAATATCAGTGAAAGATCTGAGAGTTCTGACACTCAGATGTATAAGATATTCATATAATTACACATTTGATAATTGATACAATCATGTCTAATAATAATATGAAACTCTCAAATGTGAGTATAGACACGATGTCACAGTGATTTTAAACAATGTTGAAACTACAATAACAATAAATAGCTGATATGCATGCAACTCAACAACTTCAATATGAAGAGATTCAATAATTAATTTATACAATTTCAACATCTACAGAATCAAATATAAAAGCACTGAAAGAATGCTTAGATACTTCTATATATTTCAATACTTTTAATCTCACTCTCTACTCATCATGAAGAATGAAAATGCTCACAAAACTGAGTATAGATGAAGATGTTATCAGTTCATTAATCAATCAAGATTGATATATCAATGAATGATTGAAAGATCACATGAAACAGAAGTTTTATTCATGAATGAAAGTATGTAAATCAGTGTTATGAATATCTGACAACATCATAAGACATCTTGATATTTTATTTCAAGACACTACTATGTAATAGAAAGTATTAGATTGATTACAGAGTATCTGATAGAGAAATATTTCTCTTATAACATTTATCTCTGACTTTGACATCAAGATTCTAGAAGCAGGTGATTAATCTTGAAAGAATTAAATGAAGATTAGCATGCTTAAGAAGGTATTAACTTTCAAACTCTTACAGACTCTTATAAGTATAAATGAAGACTTAACTTATGAAGATTTCTGCACACAGCTTCAGATATTGAATGATCATCTTATCAAGCTCAAGAGTATACAGAATAGTGACAGAAGATATTACATTCACACACATGTATTGATGAATAACTCAGCCACTTATACACCTGGCCTGATAAATAACTCAGTCACTTATACATCTACATTGAAGAATAATGATGCTGATGTCATGAACTGAATAGATTTAAATATCTATGCATAAGAAAGAGTTTCTACTGTTTGAACAGACTTTTAAGTCTCTGAGATCACTTCTGAAGAAGTCACTGATTGATATTAATAAGAAGTATGCATTAACTGTAACTAATCAGAACATATTACTTTCAACTACTAATTAATCTATGTGTCTTCACACTCAAGAGAAAGATCAGTATCTTTTTAATTGAGAGAAAGATCAGTATCTTCTTATTTAAGAGAAAGATTAAAGAATGAATCAGTGTCTGTCCGCGTCAATCACATTGCAGTGAAGAAAGATTCAGAAGATAACTATGAGAATGCTCAGATGAAACAGAGAAAAGATTAACTTCTTTTCAAATTTGTAAACAGAAGCTTGAAGAGGTTGAACAATAATAATTTGAAGAGAAAATAACAATGAATGCAATTCTTGTATCTACTGTGATTGATAATAATGAAAGTCATAATAGACAGCAGTCTATACTACTATACAATGATAAAATCTTCAGTTGTAAGACAATATAATCTTCAGTGTATTCTCTCATCAAATACTTCACACTGAACTCTCACAGTCCGATTCAGATCACTGATAATATCTTATGAAATGAGTCAGCTATAATCAACTGACCTGAACTCTGAGTTCTGCATTATTCAAAACAGTAGCTCTTAATCAATGAGAACTGCTTCTGAAAAGAGAGAGTTGATGTGATGAGCTGCATCTGATCAATCATATAGACTATTCTGTTACACTTCACAGATTTCACATATACTCTGATTCTCGGTCATTCTCAATCACTGATTCTCAGCCGCCACCCTGATCAATTATATAGACTATTTCATTACACTTCACAGATTCAGTGTACACTTCAATTCTCAGTCATTCTCAATCACTGATTCTCAGTCACTATAAATGTGTGTATATTCTTCCACTCTGAAGCTCCACTGCGTACATCATCACATACACATATAAATATTTATCTTGATCACTGATTCTTGTACTTTCTCTTTCTTTTCTTCTTTAGTGTTTTTATCTTTGTTATATAAGATCTATCAATATTATACTGATCTATTCAGCATAGACCTCTTACACTTTCACTGTTATAAATAGTTCAGTATCAAAGACTTCAGATTCACAGTCTAGATTTCAGAAATCTGAGATAAAATTAATATTATCTTTAGTATAAGCAATGTCTGTATCTAATCTATTGAAATTCTCATTTTTTGAGTTATCTGAATAAATTAGAATAGAGTCTTTTATATTAATTGTAGAAGTTCTCTTCAAATACTGTTCATATTCTTTCTCTTTAGATAGTTCACTTATTTGTAAGTCTATAAGAGATTCAAGCTTTTCTCTTCAGAGAGATAACTTCTCATAATTAACTTTTTCAACATTTAAAGAAGAAAATTGATTTTTAATTAGAGAATATGATCTGTACAGTTGAGAAGACATTTTCTTTGAAGAATTATTTTCATTTCAATTAAGAAATCTATTTCAATTCAGTTCATTTTCAGAGTTAATTGATGAAAATGAAGAAGAGACTCTTTCTCTGATTATATAATTTAAGCTTATCTTTATAACTCTCAGAGCATAGTTTATACAGATCTTTTCAAATCTAATAGTAGAAGAAGAAATTGAAGCTTCAATTTTCATTGCTTTAATAGAAGATGATTTGAATGCTCTCAGAATTCTTCTCAAGACTCTGTTTTACAGACTTTAAAAGAGTTCAGTGAAATTCTCTTGATTATTTCATCAAACTTGAACTTCATAATCAGCTACTGATGTAATACAGACTATATATAACTGTCTCATAGTCTGGAAGAATAGATCTCTCTCTGTATTTAATAGTCTTTCTGTCTTGACAGTTCTTTGTTGAATATGATATTTAAAATTCAACTTGAAGTTTAATCATACTTCTAATTATTTGATATTTACACTGAGTTTAATCTCTCTATTTAAAAGAGTTAGAGATAGTTCTTTCTCATTGAATTTAGAAAAGAAATGAATTAACTCAGTTTTATTCATATTAAATTGAATTTAATTGATATCTGCTCTAATAAAGATTTTCTTTACAGCTTCTTCAATCACTTTTAAATTCTCTTTGATAGTTTTTAAGCTGTAGACTAGATTAATATCATTCATATGACTCAGAGATTACACTATTCTCATATTTCTATTTTTGAATAGATATGCAGTGTATATTGTAAATAAAATGAGTGAGATTGAAGATTCTTATAATACTTCTATTTTTATCTCAGTCTTGTCTTATTTCATTTCATCAAAGAAAAGTTGTATAATTCTTTTAGATATAAAACAGTTAACATATTTTATTAGAGAAAGTGACAGTTTTAACATCTTTAATATCTGAATTAACTTTGACTTTGAAACATAATTAAATACTTCATTTATATCAATAAAAACTGCAGTTGAGATCAGATCTTCATACTTTGCTATTTGAATATTATGAACAACTGAGAGAATAGTGTTAATTACAGAACACTGTTTTCTATCTCTCATTTATTCACTGAATAAAACATAATTACTGATAGAGCTTATAAAAGATAGTTGAGTAGCTATTATCTTTTCTAAAATCTTTTCTAGACAGTTCAATAGAGATATTACTCTATATAACTTGAAAATTGAAGTTTTTCTATTAGATTTTATAAGAATCACTTCAGTAGCTTCTCTCCAGCATTCAGAATGATATTCATTTTTCAAGAG
This sequence comes from Blastomyces dermatitidis ER-3, assembly GCF_000003525.1. Taxonomy (NCBI): domain Eukaryota; kingdom Fungi; phylum Ascomycota; class Eurotiomycetes; order Onygenales; family Ajellomycetaceae; genus Blastomyces; species Blastomyces dermatitidis. The sequence goes on along the minus strand of NW_025544778.1, from coordinate 5,068,630 downwards.
ATTGAAAAAGAGCTCAAAATATTCATTCTTTAAGTAGAAGTATGTATTTTGAATAATTAAGTAATTAATTGAATCAGGCCCTGCAGCTATCTTAACTGAACTTGAGAACATAGCTGACTCTAATTTATCTTGAGTAAGATCAGATCATTCTCAGTCATTTTCATTAATATAGTTAAGAAGTGATATATTCTCTTTCTCTGAATCTGAATCTGATGAGTTTTGAAAGAGAGTTCTTATAAAAGCTTGATATTTTTTCTCAACAGAGTTTGCTGTATATAATTCATTCTGAAACTCATATTTTAAGGTTGAAAGTTTTGCTACACTTCTTGTTTTAGTATAGTTAAAAGCTTTAAAAACTTCTTTTTCTTATACTTCTTCAAGAAATTTATTTCAGTAGTCTGTTTTAGCTTTTTTAATATCTGAAAAATATTCATTTCTGACAGCTTTAAACTCTTTATCAGAAATTATATCATTCTTTCAATTTCTTCTAGCAGTAGTCAATTGTTTTCTTTTAGATATAATATTCTCATTTTATCAAGGTTTTGAATACTCAAAAGACTTTCTCTTTGAAATATTATCTTTAACACTTACTAGAATAATAGATGTAATGAGCTTCACTCTATTCTTAAGCATTTCATTTGAGATATCTTGACCAGGATTTCAATATAGCTCACTCTGTCTTTCAGATTTTAACAGTTTTATACTTTCTTCAACTGTCTTTCAGTCAGCTTTTTCAAATTTTCTATCTATTTATTTAATATGTCTATCTTTAAAACTTTATTCTCTTTTCTTTTATCATGATATTTTCAAATGATTTCAAAGTATTAGAAGATGTTAAAATACTGTAATTTATAAACAGTTTTTATATTCTGAGCTGCAATTTTCTGATTTTGCATATTTAAAATTGATAAATGTATAATAGTTAACTCTATAGATATTAGAAAAACTCTGAGAACTAAAAGTTCTCAGATAAATATTATAGTCTCTAACTATATACATCTATATAGACTAACTGCTGAGATTATGAATTTCATATTTAATTTCATTTAATCTGATCTTATACATTTCTTAGTATGAATTTCACTGAGACTAATTATTAAAAAAACATGTAAAGTAATTATATATCAGATCTTAAAATGAGATCATGACTTTGAAAAAATAAGAAAGTGATCTCATTTAATTTCATTTAATCTCATTCTTAACATAAAGTTACTATTTTTAGACATTTTAAGATTTTTTTTAGACTACTTTTAATTTTTTAAAAAGTAATGCTTTTTGATAACACTTAAATGAGATTTAAAGTCATTTAAAGCAATAAAAATAATTTAAATTAAGAAGTGAAAATCATGATCTTATTTAAAAAATATAATAAAAGTAGACAGTAAGTTTCATTGAGACAGTATAAAACTACTATCTAATGTTAAAACTATGTAATAAGATTAATTAAATTAATAATAAAACTATTAAATATTCTGATTCTGATCTCAGACATAATCACATTATCAGTCTATATCTATAATTAAAGAATAATAATAATAATAATAATAATTAAGATTTTTAAAAATATAAAATTATCTTTATAGATTAACTATTATATTTATTAGATTTAAACTTAATTAAATCTATATAAAATCTTATAAAGTAGTGAATATAAGAGAATTATAAAGATAAGAAGAATCTTTTTTATACTATACTTTAATAAGTGATTAGAGCTATCTGAAATACTATAATAGAGAAGTAATTATAAGAACTTATAATAAAGATATCAGCTTACTATCAGACTGTTATATAGATAGATAATAGCTATACTGAATATTAATATAATTCTATGTTAATTCTATGTATTCTGCTTTATAATGAAAAACACACTCAAACTTGAGAATGCCATGGATTCCCTCAGAATGAATGTTAGAATGCCACTAAAATATTAAAGTAGCACTAATGAAAACACCGGGACATACCTGTGTACAAGTAATCATCAACAATTGCTCTGAGCACATGACTTGGTGATAAAAGTAGTTTAACTACCTAGGTAGTGTCATGCCGGATTACTTAGGCAATATGCTGCACAGGGTCTGAGCGTGCTGAGATAAGTCAAAGCTTTCCATTCAAGCTAACCTCACGAGCGTACGCATACGATCACGCTTAAAGAGAGCTTCGACGCAGGCGGTTGTGGATAGTGCACAGTTTATAGAGAAGTAATGGCATGCTATTCCAGCATTCCTTACCTTTGAAAGTGATACTGTGAGCGGAGTGCTCACTCATTCGGAACAGCCCAAATCAGCCGCTTAGCAAGCAGCTTTTAATTTTTGCATAGTTACGACGACAACCTAAGGTAGGCCCTAGCAACGCAAGCCAGCATGAGAGTCTTGCTCCCTCGCCTGCCTGAAGAACTGGCCGTGACTATCTCACGCCAATGGCCATGGAGAGAGCTCCAAATCCGACAACTCGCGTGCCTGTTAAGTGTTAGTCTCCGTCTACGAACAAAATAAAAATGCCACCTAGTCCTAGACTGAACAGCTAACTAGCTCTGTTTGTATATCTCATAGCCCGATCTTCCATCTCCGCCAGCCATCATAGTCCACGGTCCCCGGGGTTCGGGGAAGTCAAGCATCCTAAACGCATTGCTAACTGCGTATAACGAACTTCCGCCAGTGGGTACGCGATCTAGTAGTGACAGCGAAGAGTTAGATGTTAATGGAGATGGAGATGGAAGCCGCTGCGCTATACTACCTTACGCCGTCGTGAAGTGCGCGGAGTGTATAACCGTGCGACATCTACTGGGCAGAATTGTGGCAGTTGTTATATCAGGCGCATGTGCGTCAGCTTCGTTCCCGGACGAGGATGCGCGGCGGCGTTTTACGGAAGGTATCCGCGCCAGAGCTAGGTGTGACCATATCAGTTCGCTGCCGGGCGTGCTCAGGGACGTTTTGGATAGCGCTGGGTGTGAAAAATTCGTCCTAGTTATGGATGGTGTGGATGGTTTAAGGGAAGGGGGCCAGATGCTCTTTGCTGCTCTGGGGAGATTGGCTGAATTGGTATGTTAGCAGTGTACCTTTTTTTTTTTTTGCCGTGAATGATTTTTCCTCACACTCGTTGTAGGTCCCATCAATATGTGTGGTATTCGTCATGAGATCTTCTCCACGACCACTTTTGCTGCAAGTTGCCGGAATTCCCCATATTTATCATCCCCCATATTCGCGGAACGAGGCCATTTCGATACTTGCGGCCTCCCAGCTACCTAAATTACCCGGATTACCTACAGATACCGCAATGAGAATATATCCACCTTTCATATCAACTGTCTATGACTCTCTCATTGGACCAACCGCCAGTACCATTCCAATTTTCCAATCTGCGTGCGAGAAACTCTGGCCGCGGTTTGTTTCTCCAATAACCAACAACGAAAAGCCTCCGGGATTGAACCCCAGTGCTCAGTGGGACTTTTCTCGACTCCTTGTTAGAAATAGGGCTTTATTCCAACACCAGGGTGAAGAGGTGCTGGTCCATCGCATCACTACGAATGAAACACTTATTTTGGCAAACAACGCAACAACTGTTGCTTCGTCTGTCCCCCTCTCATCATCTCCATTTCCCTCGCTCCCCTACCTCCCAACTTTAGTCCTCACCTCAGCTTTCCTGGCAGCCCACATCCCGCCCCGGCTCGACACGATCTTCTTCTCGAAATTCTCCTCGTCCTCTCTTTCCGCCCGCAACAAGCGTGCCCACCATCGCAGACGCCTAAAAGTTCTCTCCCAAGCACAAGCCCAAGAGCAAGACCTAGACACCGCAGAAGCCGCAGCAGCTACGCCGTCAAAATCCCCGGGCGCCAGAAGACGTAAATCAAAACATACAAAGATCACAAAATCAGCCCTCTCCTCCGCGCTAGCATCATCATCCTCATCCGGCAATACTGGCGCAGGTTTCATAAACCCGCGACCGTTCCCCCTCGAACGCCTCCTCGCCATCTACCGCGCCATCGACCCAAACCCACCCGCCGCACCGACTGCGAGCAAACCCATCGCTGACACGATATATCCAGAGCTAGCCACGCTGCAGCGGTTACGCCTCCTTGTACCTGCCTCGTCGGCAGCGGGCGTAGACGGCGCAGAGAAGTGGTGTCTTAATGCGAGCGTGGCGGTTAGTTCTAACTCTACGGGCCCGAGCGAGTGGATTGCGGACATGGCGAGGGAGATTGGGGTTGAGGTTGGAGAGTATTTGGCTGGAGGGCTAGATTGAATAGGGAGGGGAGTAGTAGAGGGGGGTATGAATTGAATTCCATTTTGGGTGATATATAATTTGGGGGCGTTTATTGGGACCATGCCATACATACATGGACGGCAGGATTAGGTGCATTTGCGTCAAAAGGTAGTCGTTCTTACTTTTCTTCCCACCTCTATACCTCAGTATTCTATTGAACAACTTGCCAACATATTTATACAATATATACAAATAGACAGGATATTCCGATATGTTTTATTATACCCATGAAGCTCCAAGTTCCGCGGCTAGGGAAGTACTTTACGATCATCCAAATTCCTCACACAGCTCTTCAACATCCTCTACTTTCATCATGGATGAAATTGAATTGCATTACATTAGTTATTCACTGTTTTCTGTCCTACAAAAGCCCAGATACCTCCGTTTCCCTTCCCTGGATGTTTAATGCATTTCACTTGGTAGCCTCCCCCGCCCTCTCCTCCTGTCCCCTTCACTCCCTAACAACCACTCCGTCGTATCCATTTGCTTATGGGCACCGCTTGCAAGCAGGCTATTGTTAAATCTCATATAAGTTTCCTGCATTTATGATGAAATGAAAATACTCCAGGATGGCTCAATTCTTACAGTATTAAATTTAACGGTAGCAAGACAGGCAAGGTCCAATAATGGGATATCTATTGTCGCGCAAAAAGATTTTTTAGCTCTACGATCCTCATGTCCACAAAAATGCGGGACGCTGAAATCTGTCAGGGGAAGGAAAATAAACGAAAGACGAAAAAAAAAAAAAGAAAAAAAAGAAAAAAAACATACTGAGGTCCGCCATTGGCGGCAGCTAGAGCGCTTATAACATTGTAGCGGGCTAGCGATTTAATGCATGCTGTAACTACAGGCGGTTCCACATCCTATAGTTACTGTAGATGATTGGTCAAAAATGTGGCTTCCATGGCTCTCTCTACTTAATCCGACTTACAAACCCAATTACACCCCGCAACGACTGCAGAGTCCTTGATCCTGTCGATATGGGCTCTCAATGGTTTGTTTGGCAGGTTTTGTTTTAACTGGTTCAAGACAGAATATATGTCGTCTCGAAAGCAGGAATCGACAGCTCTCTTTATATTATAACTACCCTTCGGACGCACCATGTCATGAACCAGGAAAGGCGGCAAAAACAGGCATGTCAATGAAGAGATAGCGCAAGTGAGCTTTCTTCCCTCCCCACCCTCTGTAGAAGTTTTGATTCCATAAAAAGAAATATCGTACGTCTAGACGACGATGCCCCCCGCAACGTTGCCAATGTCACTGAGTTGCGTTCTACACTTTGATGCGGCAGACGCAGTCTTGGGATCGACAATATGACGATAGGCGCAAGATCTTGCTCGTAACCCCAGCTTTTAGCTCTATGGCCAGAAAACACCCGCTCTAAGTTTCCCCGCAACATCTGTACTTCGCCCCTAAGCTTTTCCTTGGGCGATGATTCGTTGGCTCCATCATGGACCGGCTGGTGTGGATACCAGAATCATTTTTCGGCCAGACCGTTGTTTTGTCTCCTGTTTGGCCTGCCTGCTATCGCCAGCGATAAAAGAGATGTAGGCCCAATTGGTAATGCGACAAATGACACAAGTTCAAGAGCAATTGCAGTCCAGGATCTTTGGAGGAGTACAAAGGTCTTCTTAGAAGGTCCACATCTGGAAATGGATGCATAAACTCTTGCATTAAAGCCCTTTAGTTCATGAAACCTGTCAGCAAACTGGGCAATCAATCAATTCCCACCAGGCTGGGGGGGTGGCAGTGCTGGATAGATCTTTGGTGAAGTGGCAAGAGCTCTCTCTCTCTCTCTTTCTCTCTCTCTCTTTTTTGAGAAATATCAAACCCGGAAGTGACAAGCCGTCACGCCTCGTTGTCTTGCGTTCATGGAAATCTGTCAAAGGAGCAGATCAGCCAAATATTGCTAGTACCCGTCGAGAGGTGAGCTAGAGCTATATTCCTCATCATTGTGCATTGAAAATGCGGCACGGGGCTTACCCATTCATATCTCCTCTATCTCAAACAAACAAAAGTGAGTAGTTCTTCGTCCGCTTCCAGTCAACATCATCAGGCGCCAGGGTAGCCCAGCAGTTTGGCGAAGCTCGTCACAGTCAAGATCAGATCCACCAGTAGTTTCTGCAGTAGGCTAATCGGCGCGACCAAGACCAGCTTAGGCATGTCGCATGTCAAGGATAGGGCTTGGTTAGAGAGAATTAGTCGCCTGCAACGGGGTTCGTTCGCCTGGTGGGTATCCAAGCCCCCGGCGGGCTCCTCTGGCCGCGCGGGGAGTTAGGCTTATATCATAAACGAACGGAATCTGTGGCGGAGCTATTGTGGCGGACGTAACTATTGCTTGCGAAAACAGAATTTTCCCAGCACCCTGAAAATTAGTAGCAAAACACCACAAAAAAATTCAAAATATCTACATTTCTCTAGAATCATTCGATTAGACAATACATGTCTTTTTCAATCAAATATCATCCAAATACACATCCTTCTTACCTTTATCATCAATATGCTATCTCAACTCAGTGATTTCATTATTCATGAGATTGTATATGCCTGCTGAGATCGTGCGGAGTATTGATTGCCACCTGGCCACTGTATATTGAATTCAATGAAATCTTTGCTGCTGTGAAACACTCTGTTCAACATGTGATATAAAGTCAAAGATCACATCAGATATCTTGTCAGAATTGAAGAATTAATTAGATACTTAATTTAATGAAGATTTTGAAGCTTTTTTATATCATGTAGTTGAGAACTTCATGAGAGAAGATGATATAAAGAATATTTCAAATCAGCTTATATGCAATAGTATTATAATAACTAGAAAGATTCAGATTTCAATTCATATAACTATAATACAGATTTAAAAGTGAAAGTAGTATGAAATCTACTATTATTATTACAAATAAATAGTAAATAAAAATAATTTAAATTTTCTGCAATCTTATCTGTTACAATAAACTTTTTTTAATTTATTTTTTATATTTTAAAATATATCTATCTTGTTAATATTTATATCAAGCAACTATTTTCTTATCAGTATATATTTATAAATGATTCAATTCAAATTCTTCATTCTGAAAAATAAATTTAATATTTACTAAATCAGAAGTGTCATATCTCTGATCATGTTAGAACTAGACTGACTGCTGAGACTATGAATTTCATGTTTGATTTCATTTAATCTGATCTTATACATTTCTTAGCATGAATCTCACTGAGACTAGTTATTAAAAAAACATGTAAAGTAACTATATATAAGATCTTAAAATAAAATCATGACTTGAAAAAAATAAGAAAGTAATCTTATTTAATTTCATTTAGTCTCATTCTTCATATAAAGTTAATATTTTTAGACATTTTAAGATTTTTTTTAAACTATTTTTAATTTTTTAAAAAGTAATGCTTTTTAATAACACTTAAATAAGATTTAAAGTTATTTAAAGTAATAAAAATAATTTAAATTGAGAAGTGAAAATCATAATCTTATTTGAAAAATATAATAAGAGTAGACAGTAAGTCTCACTGAGACAGTATAAGACTACTATTTAATGTTAAAACTGTGTAATAGAATTGATTAAATTGATAATAAGACTACTAAAAAATCTGGTTCTGATCTCAGATATAATTACACAGTCAGTCTAGTCAAGACTCTGCTGCGGTTTCACATAGCTTATTACTTTTATACAGATGATTTCATTTATTCTACAGGCTGTTTAAACTGGTTTTTAATCACTCTATAATATTATTCAAATATATCATAGAAAAATCTGATTAATAAATAAGAGAATCTCACTTCTATACAAAATCAGCAGATTACTCTTTCTTAATAGTAAGATATCACTGAGATATCACTCTGATTATTCTTACTCATGAAATGAGAGAACAGTATTAGCTCATTATTTATATAGAATAACTAGATACTAACTTCTTATTAAAGAAGTCAGTGATGTGTTTTTCTTCTACTAAAATATATATAAGAGTTACTATATTTCTTATATAATCTTCTTAGTATATTAAGTATTATATCTGTGATATTCTTATAATAACTCTGTAGCTCATGAGCTCACTATTTAAGTAAGATAGTTAAGCTCACTTATATAACTTCTTAAATAACTATCTTTACATGATACTGTTAACTAGTCATTACTTTGATTCTGTTATATTATAATTTAAATTACTTAATCTGATTACAAGTTTATATCAGTCAAGCTCTATTAATAAACTAATATAGTCTTATATATCTATGCTAAGACTGACCTAATCTTACTCTCTGATAAAAACTTCACATTATTCTCTAGAGTGTATACATCTCTATCTTAGCAGAAATCTGAGATTTCTGAACCTGCTACACACTTTGACATGAGTTCTTCAACTACTTTATCACTGTCACAGCCTCTACACATCTACATCTATTATGAATGTAAGAGGCCTACGCTGAATAGATCGGTATAATATTGATAGGTCTTATATAACAAAGATAAAAATGTTAGAGAAGGAAAGAAAGAGAAAGTGTGAGAATCAGCAATCAAGGTGAATATTTATACGCATGTGTGATGGTGTATGTGGTGGAGCTTTGAAGTGGAAGAATATACACATGTTTGTAGCAGCTGAGGATCAGTGATCAGAAATGACTGAGAATCAGAGCATACACTATGCATGTTCATAGCAGCCGTGGATTGGCGATCAGAAATGGTCAAGAATCAGAGCATATACTATGTGTGTTTGTAGTAACCATGAATTGATGATCAGGAATGAAAGAACCTATGAAGTGTAATGAAATAGTCTATATGATTGATCAGGCGCAGCTCATCACATTAGTTCTCTCTTTTCAGAAGCAGTTTCTATCAGTCAAGAGCCACTGTTTCAGATAACATGAAACTCAGAGTTCAGGTCAGTTGATTATAGCTGACTCATTTCATCAGATATTATCAGCTATGACTGTGAAATCTCTCATTGAGAATATCTTTAATCTCTCACTCAAGCTCATTGTCTTCTTCTATAATGTCTGACAGCTGTCAGTCAGAAGTCAGCTGAGAAGAGAACAGATCAGTGATAGTGCAGCAGAGCAAGCTTGTATAAAATACATTATAAATTTCTGATAATGTATTAAGATGATAGTTGTGACTATCTAGAACTTCTATCACTTTATACCTGATATGATGATAGTCTAGTGTATGAGATGAACATGTGATTTGTATATTCTTGAGATTCAATTATACAAGGTCTTCTATCTTATACTACTCTGCAGAATCTTGTCAGATATTAGTTTAATCTTCTTAATCTTGTTTCACAGTTATTATAAAGACCTCTGCTCAGTCATAGACATCTCAGAGTTTTATTACTATATTATCAGTAATCTGAATCAGACTGTGAAGATTCAGTGTGAACTGTGTAATCTCTAGAAGATTCAACACTTTTATGTGATACTCATGTGTAAGAAAGAACAGACTTATATCTGTTGAAACAGTATCTCAACTGTTAATAATGATCTCTGTGTGTAGAAGAAGATCATGTTAATTATCTTATAAGTGATTGCAGAACTTACAAAGATAATTCTTTACAGTCTGAATTATCTGTTCTGATATATTATCAGTCTCAGAGTAGTAGATAGTTAACAGACAGTATATAATCTTAAGAACTTGATAGATTCTTGTTCAGAGAGTGCTCATAAATTAACAGCTCTGATTCAATATTATCAATCTCAGCAATTCATACATTTAATAGAATGAACTCTGTAAGAAGACTTCAGTGACTTGTTTAATATTTATCTTATTATAAGGTTTCAATATTACATTCTTACTTAGTCAGTTAATAATGATCAGAATATTCCTGCAGCTCTTACTTTCAAATAGATTAATAGTAAAGTCAATTACTATATCTCATCAGATTCTATTAGAGATATTGAGTGATTTCAGTAGATCTTTTCTACAGTTCTTTCATAAGATAATAGAAGAACAGTGATTGCAGTTTCAGACAAAGTATCTGATACTGTTTGATATCTCAGATCAGTAGAATTCTCAGAAGATTATTCTATACAGTTATTCACAGTCTGAATGATCAGTTATATACAAATCATACATCTCTTGCATTATCTGAGTGTATAAGAGTTCAGAGTGAGAGACTCAGTGTTGTTCACAGAATCATAGAGTATTATTATTATTAATTGAGTATTCTGAAATATCAGTTCTGATACATAATTCTGAGGGAAATCAGAGTGCTTCTTGATATATTACTTCAGTGAGAATCTAAAGAAGTTCATCAGTCTGAGCTGCTGTATATCATAGTTCATTCAGTGTAGAAGAAGTGAAGATATTAATATCAGTTCTAATCAGAGAAGTATATATAATACTGTGAGTCATTCTATCTTGATCAATTAATATCTTTGAGTTCAAGAGTCAATACTCTCAGTTTATTCAGTGAGTATCTATTACATCAGATAGCATATCTTGCTCTCATTGTAAGAGAGCATCTGTCATCAAGTTCTAGCTGCTAGAACAGTAGTGTATTGTAAAATGAAAGTGACTTAGAAACTCAGATCATTGCATCTGTTATTCAGTAAGTTTATAGATAGTTATGAAGTATTTAATTATTATTATTATTATTCTTCAATTATAGATGTATGCAGTCAGAGACTATGACATCTACCTGAGAACTTTAGTTCTCAGAGTTTTTTCTATGTCTGTAAAGTTAACTATTGTACATTCATCAATTTCAGATATGCAAAATCAGAAAATTTCAGCTCAGAATACAAAAACTGTTTACAAATTGCAGTGTTTTAACATCTTTTGATACTTTGAAACCATTTGACAATATCATGACAAAAGAAAAGAGAACACAGTCTTAAAGATAGACACATTCAATAGATAGACAGAAAGAAATTTAAAGAAAAAGATAAAATAAAGAAAGACTGTAATAAAACAAATTATTAAAAGAGAGTGTATAGCTGTTTTAACAGACTATATCTGATTGATTTTCTCCTCTTCATATTCAGATAATTCTGAATTTAGTCATTTTCTTGTAGCTGCTTGAGTTTCTGATAGAAAGTCTATTAAGTATTTAATTTCTGTCTCAGTTGAGAATAAGAATCTCATATTTAATTGATTTAGATCATACTTCTCTTTCAATCTGGCTCTGAGACTATTGTATAATGCACAGTGCATTATAATATACTCGGGATTCTCATTTGTATTGCAAAATGAGCATTCTATTGAGTCAAATCTATCATCAAATCTTTGTATATAAGATTTGAAATAGCCATGTCCTAGTTTCAGCTGTATTATAGATGAGAATATTTTCTTTTTACATTTAATTGAACAAGATTTCCACTTGGGTTTTGTTTCAAATCTTGAATAATGTATACTCTTCTTTTGTTTCTGCCAGCTTTCATTTCACTTGTCTAAACAAGATTCTTTTATTTTTCTCTTTATAAAAGACCAGGACATAATTTTTTGAATAGATCTGCTTAATTCTGCATCCTTTTTTGCAGCTGAATCAGCCAATTCATTGCCATGAATATTCATATGAGCAGGAACTCAGTGCAGATGAATTCTCAGCTTTGATATTCTTCTCTTTTGAATTTTTAAAACAGAGTTTAAGATCAGTTCAAGATTCATTTGATCATTATAAATCTGACTATTTCTAAGTCTTTTCAAAGCAGCTTGACTATCAGAGAATATCTATGTCTCTTTCAAACAATTTCCTCTTTTATGAGATTTTATTTCAATAAGTTTGAAAGCTTTCACTATTAGAAATAGTTCAGCATCAAAGACTTCATATTCAGAGCCTAGATTTCAGAAATCTGAGATAAAATTAATATTATCTTCAGTATAAGCAATGCCTGCGCCTAATCTATTCAAGTTCTCATTTTTTGAGCCATCTGAATAAATCAGAATAGAGTCTTTTATATTGATTGTAGAAATTCTCTTCAAATGCTGTTCATATTCTTTCTCTTTTGATAGTTCACTTATTTGTAAGTCTATAAGCAATTCAAGCTTTTTTCTTCAGGGAGATAACTTCTCATGATCAACTTTTTCAACATTTAAAGAAGAAAATTGATTTTTAATCAGAGAGTATAGTCTGTACAGTTGAGAAGACATTTTCTTTGAAGAATTATTTTCATTTCAATCAAGAAATCTATTTCAATCCAGTTCATTTCCAGAGTTAATTGATGAAAATGAAGAAGAGACTCTTTCTCTGATTATATGATTTGAGCTCATCTTTACAACTCTCAGAGCATAGTTCATACAGGCCTTTTCAAATCTAATAGTAGAAGAAGGAATTGAAGCTTCAATTTTCATTGCTTTAATAGGAGATGATTTGAATGCTCTCAGAATTCTTCTCAAGACTCTGTTTTACAGACTTTGAAAGAGTTCAGTGAAATTCTCTTGATTATTTCATCAAACTTAAACTTCATAATCAGCTACTGATGTAATACAGGCTATATATAACTGTCTCATAGCCTGGAAGAATAGACCCCTCTCTGTATTTGATAGTCTGATTATGTTGTTCAATAGTCTTTCTGCCTTGACAGTTCTTTGTTGAATGTGATATTTAAAATTCAACTTGAAGTTTAACCATACTTCTAATCATTTGACATTTACACTGGGTTTAATCTCTCTATTTAAAAGAGTTAGAGATAGTTCTTTCTCATTGAATCTAGAGAAGAAATGAATTAACTCAGTTTTATTCATATCAAATTGAATTTGATTGATATCTGCTCTAACAAAGATTTTCTTTGCAGCTTCTTCAATTACTTTCAAATTCTCTTTGATAGTTTTTGAGCTGTAGACTATATCAATATCATTCACATAACTTGGAGATTGCACTATTCTCATATTTCTATTCTTGAATAGATATGCAGTGTATATTGCAAATAAAATGAGTGAGATTGAAGATTTCTGTGATACTTCTATTTTTATCTCAGTCTTGTCTTGTTTCATTCCATCAAAGAAGAGTTGTATAATTCTTTTAGATATAAAACAGTTAACTCATTTTATTAGAGAAAGTGACAGTTTTAATATCTTCAATATCTGAATTAACTTTGACTTTGAAACATAATCAAATGCTTCTTTTATATCAATAAAAACTGCAGTTGAGACCAGATCCTCATGCTTTGCTATTTGAATATTATGAACAACTGAGAGAACAGTGTCAATTGCAGAATACTGTTTTCTATCTCTCATTTATTCACTGAATAAAAGAGAATCATCTATAGAGCTTATAAAAGATAGTTGAGTAGCTATTATCTTTTCTAAAACCTTTTCTAGGCAGTTCAATAGAGATATTACTCTATATGACTTAGAAATTGAAGTTTTTCTATTAGGTTTTGCAAGAATCACTTCAGTGGCTTCTCTCCAGCATTCAGGATGATATTCATTTTTCAAGAGATTGAAAAAGAGCTCAAAATATTCATTCTTTAAGTAGGAATATGTATTTTGAATAATCAAGTGATTAATTGAATCAGGACCTGCAGCAGTTTTAACAGAACTTGAGAAGATAGCTGACTCTAATTCATCTTATGTAAGATCAGGTCATTCTCAGTCATTTTCATCAATGTAGTTGAGAAGTGATATATTCTCTTCCTCTGAATCTGAATCTGAATCTGGTGAGTTCTGAAAGAGAATTCTTATGAAAGCTTGACATTTTTTCTTAAAAGAGTTTGCTGTATATGATTCATTCTGAAACTCATATTCTAGAGCTGGAAGTTTTGCTACACTTCTTGTTTTAGTATAGTTAAAAGCTTTAAAAACTTCCTTCTCTTATGCTTCTTCAAGAAATTTATTCCAGCAGTCTGTTTTAGCTCTTTTAATATCTGAAAAATACTCATTTCTGACAGCTTTGAACTCTTCATCAGATATTACATCATTCTTTCAATCTCTTCTAGCAGTAGCTAATTCTTTTCTTTTAGATGAGATATTCTCATTTCATCAAGATTTTGAATACTTAGAAGATTTTCTTTTTGAAATATTATCTCTAACACTTGTTAGAATAATAGATATAATAAGCTTCACTCTATTCTCAAGCATTTCATTTGAGATATCTTGACTAGAATTTCAATATAGCTCATTCTGTCTTTCAGATTTTAACAGTTTTATGCTTTCTTCAACTGCTTTTCAATCAGCTTTTTCAAAGTTATACTGATCAGAGAGAAGAGGATTTTCACTCATTTATTTTTCACTCAGTTCAATATCAAATTGAATAATCTCATGACCTGATTCTGATGTCTTATTTGAATCAATAAATCAGTATACAAGTCTTCTTTTCATTAGATTTTGTGACATGAATATTAGATCTATAATAAACTTCTGTTTCATACCTTTTCTAAAGAATGTTTGTTAATCAGACTTATTAACTAAATCTATTGAATGCTCAAAGGTTCATTCAATCAGATTATCAGCTCTCACTGCTCTCTTGCATTCTGAATTTCATCAGAGATGATGTGTATTGAAATCTCCTGCAATTATAGAGTTTCTTGATGAAGTTATGTTCAGAAATTCTCTATCAATTATTCAGATATTATTATTTTTCTTCAATGACTTTTCATTATAGATATTTATGAGCTGTATAGTATCAAACTCATTTTCTTTATCTATAATATCATCCATCAGAATATCAGGGTCAGACATGATATCAAATCTTAGATTAAATTGATATCTTGATCTCTTTCTTTCATAGATCACTACTCTTGACTTTATCTCAGACTTTTGAGATAAAAAGCAGTAGTAGCTTGAATGAGAAATGATATATTTTTACTCAGCATCAAAATTCAGCTCCTGAAGCAGTACAAAATCAACTTTTTATTCAAATGCAATTTAAAGACAAGAATAAATGCAATTTGAGTTTCTATTCACATTATTTTGAATAAATGTGATTTTTGAAGAGTTTTTAAACTTTTTTTATTGTTTTTGTTGTATATTTATACTAAAAGAGAGTAGAGAAGAATCTAATCACTATCATCAGATAGTAGATTATAACTGTTCTGAAAAGTAGGAATCTTAACTGCTTGCATTATATCTAGTTTATTATCAGAGTCATTTCTCAATTCTCTAATCTTAACAGAAGTTTGAGGATTCAAATTCTGTTTACATTTCACTGAAGAATTGAAGTTTGAAGACTTAGATAATTGAGAGTTTCTTCTTTTTGAGTTTACAGTTATGAGTTTACTGGCTTGACTCTTCTCTTCAGTTCTAGATTGACTTTGAGCTTCATCTTTTCTTCAGTTCTTTTGAGTTCTAGAAGCAAACATACATTCTTTTGAGCTAGATGCATGTTTTTCTTTGCAATTAGAGCACTTAAGCAGAGTATATTGACAAATTTCATCTCTTTTTGAGCATGTTTCATATTTATGCTCACTAGTTTTATAATCTCTGGCACAGAATGCACATTTTGAGTCTCTAAAACATGAGATTACAAAGTGTTCATATCTTTGACAGTTTGAACACTGTGTTTGAGCTTTGAGATTCATTCTTGAGTCTTTGTATTCATGAACTCTCATTTTCAAATCTGCTACTCTTACTTCAGAGATCTTTGACTGTTCAAGTGTTTTTATATATACTAGAACAGAGGCATTTCTTCTGCTTTGTCTGAACTCAATTGAATTTAGTCATATAGACTTCTTTCTCAGTTGAATAAAGTTGTATTCTTTCAATTCATTTTTGAGAAGTAGTATTTCTTCTTCACAGTCAAAAATTTCAACTGAAATATTATAAAGAATGAATTTGTCTCACTTTTCATCTCTTTCAGATAGAATTGTTGTGTTTAGCAAAGATTCTACTGCTAACTTTCAGAGATTCTCATTCTGAATAAGAAATTCAGCACTGAATTCAGACATTGTAGTCAGAATGATGAAGTTTTCAAAGAATGATAGCTCAATTGAAGCTATAACTGATTTTTGAACTTCAATATCAGTTATCAACTGAGAAAAGAACTGCTGATTAATTTCATTTCTGATTCTGAAAATGAGATTTGAGTTTAGCTTGTTTCTTTACAGAATGTCCTGATTTGAGACTTTGAGAATAAGTCTTCTATTTCTGAAGATTTGAAAGTTTTTCTCTTTTTGCATTTTCTTTTTCACTTTTCTATGAATAGAGACATGAGCAGTATTCTTCTCAGTTTTCTCAGAATTTTGAGCAGGTTTTGAGATAGCAGGTTTAGAGACAGTAGATTCAGCTGCTTGAGCATATGTTTTCTTCTGATTTAAAGAAGAAGAAGAAGTAGAAAGAAAGAAAGAAGAAGAGCAAGATAAAGAGTCAGTGATTGTACTAGAAATTTTCAAGGTTTTTTAAACTGTGTTTGAGATTTCAAGTTTAAACTTAATCATCTTCTGTAGTTGTCTAGTCTGAGCATGAAGAATTAATAGAACTTCTTCATTCATCTCACTCAGACACTGCTTTTCAAGAATCTTGCTTGCTTTTTCAAGTTTCTGTATTTCAAGAACTTATTATTTCTCTATTTCTTCTTTCTTTCTTCTCTTCAGAATTTCAATCTCAGGAATAGCATTTGAGAAAGCATCTTTTTCCACATCAACTGAGTGTATTTTTGAACTCATTATTTTCACTCAATGAAAAGTTAATCAGACTGTTTTAATTGAGATATTTCTAAGTCTGTTTTCAATTGAAAAGTTGATCAGACTGTTTCAAAAGAAGAATAAAAGACTTTTATGTATAAAACACCTGATTTTTTTCACACTAGTTCAGTAACTAGGTTAGATTTTTGAAGAGAATCTAATAAACTAAAATTGATTTTTAAGATAAATCAATAAAATCTTTACAATCTCTTTCTTAAGATACAGTGAGAAAAAGTATGATATCAATTGATAATAAATCAGATAATATGACAGTTTTTAAGAGAAAAACTGATAAAAAATAAATCAATTTTTTGCAGAGAAATTGATTAAAACTATTCAATTTTATTCTAAATCATTCAATTCTTCTCACACAACAAGTGTGCAACTCAAATCAGTTAATAAAGAGTGTAAAAAAGAATTAAGTATTAATGAAAGCTCTTCAGTCACTGAAAAAGTAATTCTTACTTAAAAGAATATGAAATTATAACAGAAAATAACTCTGTTTTTAATTCTTTGTAAGAATATTGTGTAAAACTCAGAGAAAAATATCTTACTTTTTCAAGAGAAGTAAAAAACTATTTCTAAGATCTTTTTTTTGCATTAACTGCTGCAGAAGAATGAGATAGAAACTGCTAAGATATACACTACTGTATACTCTCTATCAAGACTTTCTCTCTTCAGAGTCTTAATATTATAGAGAATATAAGTCTGTTTCTATATAATAATATAAATATTGTCAGCAGAATGTAGAGAAACTGATTATTTATATCTTAAAATAGAAGACTTTGTCAATGATTATATCAATATAGAGTTAATTCTCAAATTCAATAGAAATCTAGTATTACTGTTCTCAATCTCTTACAGAATCTATTGAATATTAAGATATTAAAACTAGATTTAATATATCTCACTGTGCAGAAATCAAAGACTCAGTCAGATCTTAAGATATACTGATTTTATAGTTATTGATATGCTGTTGACTCATTGTTTACTGATTATATATTGAATGCTGTTACTGAGATATCTTTTTATATTATTCTGCTGAGAATGAGTCAGATTGAGAGAAGTAGTACAGAGATGAGACTTGATATTGAAGTCTAGATACACTGATAGTGAACTGTGAAGATTACACTTCAGAAGAGTCTGTTGATTATATACTTGATATTATCACTGAGATATCTTTTTGTATTTTTCTGCTGAGGATGGGCCAGATTGAGAAGGGCAGTATGAGAGTGAGACTTGGTGTTGATGTTTTGAAACATCAAAGATAGACAGGGTTTTTGTGAAGATTGCTTCTTGAATATCTTCACAACTACAGGTCAGAGATCTTCCAAAATTGAGAAGATTGTTGCATATGGCTAGCTCACTTTATCTTACAATTTGTATGGCACTCTGGCCTGGGGTTGTGGTGTGGTAGGAGAGAATGGGAGATAATCTCACACTGGAGCTTCGAACAACATCTGGTTCACATTTGGCTGGATAACTCCATCATCACACGGGGTATGCGGTCGGCGATGGGGTCAAAATGCTCGTATGATTGAGGGCTTTTCGATGGATCTATCGGCGGGTTCTTATTCGAAAAATCGAGCGAGTTCGTGGTGGAGCGGTTTGGCAGTCTGCTTGTATGAAGTATTTAAGGTTCTTATGATCTGTGACTATCTCAAATTCAGAGATACTTCAGAGTTCAGAGTCTCATTCTTCTAAACAGTGTATAATCATAAGAAGTTTCTTATCATAGATCTCATAATTGTATTCAGCAGAACTCAGTTTCTTAGATATAAAGACACATGATTGTAGAACATTTTTATCATTATATTACAATATCACTTCTTCTATTATATAGTCAGAGAAATCAGCTTCAATAACTGTCTCATAATCAGAATCAAATATTATTAGCAGAGAGATATTAATGAATATCTTCTTCATCTATGTAAATGCAGCTTCAGTATTCACTGATTATTGAAATACTGAGTCTTTCTTAGTGAGATCTGTAAGTAGTTTTATAATATCTGAGAAGTTTCATATAAATCACTGATAGAAGTTAATAAATTCAATGAAGCTTTGTACATCTTTCACAGTACACAGAGCTTCTCATTCAAGAATGATAAAGACTTTCTCAGAATTCATTCAAATCTCCTTATTAGCTTCTATAATAAAACTCAGATACTTGATACTCTTGACTTCAAAATCACACTTGTTAATATCTATCAGTAGTTCTGCTTCTCATAGTTATTGTAATATCTTTTGCATATATTCTTGATATTCTCTTCTGAATTCATCAGTGAAGATGAGAATATTATCTAGATAAGCAGATGCAAACTCATTAAGAAAATCTCAGAGTACTCAGTTGATATACTTCTGAAATATACTGAGAACATTAGTCAGTTCAAAGAGTGTGACTATTCATTTAAAGAGATCATAATGTGTTCAGAATACTGTAAGTCATTCATCTTCTTCAGTGATACAAATCTTATGAAATGTGATAACAATATCTAGTTTTATAAATTATTGAGCTTATCTGATTCATGCTAGAGTTTCATTGATGAGAGATAAGAAATATCAATCTTTCTTTGTCAATCTGTTCAGATCTCAGTAGTTCACACAGAATCAGAGTTCTTTATCTGATTTCTTTACAAAGAGAATAGAGGCTGCAGTGAAAGAGTTACTAATATGTATAAATTCTTTATTCAACAGATCATTGAGTGTCTTTTGAAGAAGAAGAAGTTCATCTCAGAACATGTTATAAAGAGAGTCTTATGACAGTTCAGAGTTCTTATCATTCTTTTTCTCTAACTTAATACTGTGATTCACTTCAGAATCTCATAAGAGAGATATATTTATAATATTATCTTGTCAGAAGATATCTAGATATTCATGATATTATTAAGAAAGTTTTGTACAAGAATCTGTTATTATAATATGAGATAACTTTTCTAGAGCCTTTTTAATATCAGCCAGACTGGTGAAATAGATTGACACATGATCTTGCTGTCAGCAACTCTGTCAGTGATTTTAGTGATGACTTCTTTTTCAGAGTATTTCATACATGTTGACAGAGATCTGTGTCAGATTCATGATCTTGTAAATGTCATCTTTGTGAACTCTATCATTATTAGAGAATATCAAGCTTCTGTTTCAAGCATTCAATAAGATATCTTGTTCAGATAGTCAGACAAGTTCTAACATAAGATTATAATCAAGATTATCAACTTTATATATGTAGGCATCTTCACATTGATGTTCTTCTACATCTATAGTCAGCTTCATCATGTAACAGATACAAATATCTTTTGAATCATCAAATTCTGTGAGAAGTCAGGGTTTTAATAGAGAAATACACTGAAGGTTATAATGTCTTATGACTGAAGATTTTATCATTGCATAGTAGTATAGATCACTGTCTATCATGATCTTCATATTATACATGTTATTAATCACAGTGAATATAAGAATTACATTCATTGTTATCTTCTCTTTAAATTGTTATCATTCAATCTCTTCAAGCTTCTGTTTATAAATTTGAATAGAAGCTAATCTTTTCTCTGTTTCACTGAGACATTCTTATAGTTATTCTCTGAATCTTCCTCTAATGCAATGTGATTGACGCGGACAGACACTTATTCATTCTTCAAATGAGAAGATACAAAGATTAATCAGCAGTTGAAGACAATGTGTTCTGATCAGTTACAGTTGATACACACTCTATATTGATGTTAATCAGCAACTTCTTCAGAAGTGATCTCAGAGACTTAAAAGCCTGTTCAGACAGCAGAGACTCTTGCTTATGTATAGACATTTGAGTCTACTCAATTCATGGCATCTGCATCATTGTTATTTCTCAGCACAGGTGTATAAGCTGCTGAGATGTAATGTCTTCTATCACTGTTCTGTATATTCTTGAGCTTGATAAGATGATTATTCATTGTCTGAAGCTGTGTGCAGAAGTCTTCATAAGTTGAGTCTTCATCTGCACTTATAAGAGTCTGTAAGAGTTCAAAAGTTAATATCTTCTTGAGTATACTAATCTTCATTTAATTCTCTCAAGACTGATCACCTGCTTCTAGAATCTTGATATTGAAGTCAGAGATAAATGTTATAAGAGAAGTGTTTCTCTGTTAGATACTCTGTAATCAATCTAATACTTTCTATTATATGACAGTGTCTTGAAACAGAATATCAAGATATTTCATGATATTATCAGATGTTTACAATACTGATTCACATACTTTCATTCATAAATGAAACTTCTGTTTTATGCAATTCTTCAATTGTTCATTAATATATCAATCTTGATTGATTAATGAACTGATGAAATCTTCATCTACACTCAGTTTTATAAGCATTTTCATTCTTCATGATGAGTAGAGAGTGAGATTAGAAGTATTGAAATATGTAAAAGCACTTAAGTGTTCTTTCAGTGCTTTTATATTTGATTCTGTAGATATTGAAATTGCATGAGTTTCTTGTTATAATAATTGTTAAATCTCTTCATATTAGTGTTGTTGAGTTGCATGCATATCAGCTATTTATTATTATTATAGTTTCAACATTGCTCAGAGTCACTGTGACACTGTATCTATATTTATATTTGAGAGTTTTATATTATTATTAGACATGATTATATCAATTGTCAGATGTATAATATCTGTGAAATCTGAAGAAGTGTAATTGTATTTTTATATATCTGAGTGTCAGAACTCTCAGATCTTTCACTGATATTCTCTTATAAAATCTTATTCTCTTCATAAAATCTTGTTATAAGATCAGAGTGACTGATGAGTATGCTTCTATCTGAGAACTCAGTGTCTGCTTAACTGTTTGACTGTTTCTTACATATTATTATATGTTCAGATATCTTTTGATGAATAATTGTTTCTGATGAGAAGATGATGTGTGAATAATTGTTTTCTAATAAGAAGATAATGAATGTTTTTATAATGTAAGAGATCTACACTGAATAGATCAGTATAATATTGATAGGTCTTATATAACAAAGATAAAAACATTAGAGAAGAAAAGAAAGAGAAAGTGTGAGAATCAGTAATCAAGGTGAATATTTATACATGTGTGTGATGATGTATGTGGTGGAGCTTCAGGGCAGAAGAATATACACGCGTTCGTAGCAGCTGAGGATCAGTGATCAGGAATGGCCGAGAATCAGAGTGTACACTACGCGCGTTCATAGCGGCCGCGGATCAGCAATTGAGAATGGCCGAGAATCAGAGCGTACGCTACGCGCGTTCATAGCGGCCGCGGATCAGCGATCGGGAATGAAAGAACCTATGGAGTGTAATGGAATAGTCTATATGATTGATCGGGCGCAGCCCGCCACAATGAAGATAGAGAGATTAAGATTAGAAATTCTCTGAGATATAAAAGAAACACATTATCTGAATTTCACAGCTTTATTCATACTTTTAAATGAAAATTCTGCCTTAATCTGAGCCAGTATAATACTTATAAGATATAAATAATATACACTGTCAATCTTCTTGAAGGTATATCTGCAACTACTTAAGTTATTAAGAAAAGAAAGCTTAAGTGTACTAATACTACAATGACTTGAGAAGAATTCAAGAACTTTCTACTGAATTAAATTAAAGATCACTGCAACTGCAGCTTCATAATAATACAGTGATTCAACTTATTATATTAATAAGATAATGAGAATTCTTCTAATTTCAATATAAGATTTAAAGAATATTGAGAGAAATTAACTGATAATTTAAATTAATTAAAAACACAGCTTTATCTTGTAAAGCTGACTTATAAGATATGAATAATAATATCACAGTATCAGAGTTTATTAATCAATTATACTGAGCTTATTAACTTAACTTTCTGAATCTATTTGAATAATTAATACTCTGAGAAAAAGACTAATAAGATCTCTTCTAAGTAATTAATAACAGAATCTAAACAGCACTGTGATGACTTCAGTGTGAAGAAAGTAAAGAAGAATTTCAAGTATTCTGATTCTTCACTCACTGTGAAGAAATATTAAAAAAGATTTGATAAGAATCTCTATTTTAACTGCAGAGCTGATAATTACTATACTAGTAATTATAAGAAGCTGAATAAGAGAAGAAACTGAGAAGATATCTTCTTAAAGTTAACTTCTCTTCTGATAAATGTATCTGTGAAAGATAAAGAAGAGAAAGAAATGAAGAATTGATAATTCTTATATCTTTAAGTTCATATTATGATTGCAATAAATACTCTGAATAAGAAGATATCAGTGAGATGTCTACTTAACTCTGAGATGAATATTAACTTCATATTCTATTTCTTTTCTTTAATAAAGAGTTGAAAGAAGATAGGCCTGTCAGATCATATGCAATTTACTGATGAAATGAAGTGTCACTGTTTTGACATAATTCAAGTGAAGTATGTAATCACAGACTTAGAAGAAATCTTCAAAAAGAGCAGTCTGCTTCTTTATACAGTTAATATCATAGATGAGAATATTATTCTAGATCTTCTGTAATTCAGAGAAAACAATTCTCTCATTAACTGAGTCACTTAGATGTGACAGTACTATCTTATTAATAAAGAGACAGTGATAGATAAATCTGAAGAGTTTCATCAGAAGAATCTTGAGAAAAAGATAGAGTTGATATACTGTGTAGTAGATAACTGAGACTTGAGAATAAATGAAGAAGTTATCACTCTTACTACAAGATTAGCAGCAGTATCTGTTATTAAATATGAATGAATATGATATCTCTTTACAGATTATAAGAATATCTTTTCAGAAAAAGAAGTAGTGAAGTTTCCTGATATCATGATATAATATAAGATTTATCTTAAAGACAGTGTAACAGTATTATACAGGTCTCTTTATAACTTATCTGTAAAGAAATTGAATGTTCTGTATAAATATCTTGAGAAAGTGCAATCAAAGAACTGAATATACTTATCAAAGAGTTCAGCAGAAGCATCTATACTCTTTGTACTCAAGAAGAACAGTAGATTATATCTATGTATAGACTACAGAGATCTTAATAAGATAATGATTAAGAATCACTATTCATTACTGTTAATTAATAAGATAATTGATTGATTATCTGAAGCAAAGATGTTTTCAAAGATTGATATATAAGATGTCTATCATAGAATCAGAGTTAATGAAGATGATGTTTGAAAAATGACTTTTCATATCAAGTACAGCAATTTTAAATATCTTGTTTTATCTTTTAATCTTTGTAACACTTCAGCTATCTTTCAGATCTATATAAATGAGATACTGTAAGGCCTTATTAACATCTTCTACATAGTATACTTGAATGACATTCTAATCTTCTTAAAAACAGAGAAAGAATATGATACTCATATTCAAGAAGTGTTGAGTTACTTGAGACAGTATTAACTCTATATAAACACTGAAAAATGCTTATTCTACATGCAGGAGATTAATTTCTTAGATTATATTATTGAGATAAACAGTATTTCAATGAACAGAAGCTGAGTCTTTATCATTGAGAACTGACTGACACTGCAGATGTACTGTAAGATGCAGATGTTTCTGAGATTTATAAACTTCTACAGTTAATTCATCTATATATATTCACAGATTACTGTCTCTTATTATTATAATTATTCTTCAATTATAGATGTATACAGTCAGAGACTATGACATCTATCTGAGAATCTTTAGTTCTCAGGGTTTTTTCTATATCTATAGAGTCAACTATTATATACTTATCAATTTCAGATATGCAAAATCAGAAAATTCCAGCTCAGAATATAAAAACTGTTTATAAATTATAGTATTTCAACATCTTTTAATACTTTGAAATCATTTGAAAATATCATGACAAAGGAAAAGAGAATATAGTCTTAAAGATAGACACATTAAATAGATAGATAGAAAAGAACAGAAAGAAATAAGTATAGTAAAGAGAGTTACAGAATAAGATCTCTACAGTTTACATCTTAAGCTATATACATATTTTAACACTCTATATAACTGACTGCTATCTCTGTTCTCTCAAGCTCACTTCAGAAATTATCATTTTCTTTAAAGAGTCACTACTCAGCTATCTTCTGTAACTAGCTTATTCATAAGTGAGATTCTTATTAAGAATAATATCAGAGTTACTTAATTCTAGTTAAGTCTCTAATCTTCTGACTGTCAATCTTAGCATTTCAGCCTATTAATTAACTGTCACAGTCTTGATTATATTAATTATCTATTAAGAATATCTAGATCTTATCTCATCTAGATTCTTACTAGACTCAGAGTATTTTAATTAAATAGTTTTTAAATCTTATTTTCTGAAAGTGAGTGTCTAGAGTGAGAAAAATGAAGTCTAATCAGTTAAGCTTGATAATAATTCACTATTCTATAGACACTTTAGATCTCAATCACTCTAGTACTGATCTAACTTAAAGTACTCAGAAGACTGTTAATTCTAAGATCAGTGAGAATTAGTATCTGAGAATCTCTGAAATGAATATTTTAAGCTTGATAATGATTTACTATAGTGTATTCAGAGGTCTCTGATACTGTTTTATAACTTAACAGTGAAAGCTGTGATTAAGATGACTCTCACAGAGTTCAAACCTGCCCTCTCTTAACATTCATTCCCCGGGGGAGAAGGCCGTTAATTGAGACTTCATAGTAGCGTAGTTAATCACTACGTCACTGAGTCAGATTACTGTCTCTCTTACAGATATGTTAAAGAAAAGTGTGAAAGATAGAAAAATAAGACTGTTTACTCTTACTCAAGACACTGTACAGATGTTTGTAGAATTGAAACAGACTTTTACAGATATTACAATACTGAATCACTTTAATCTCAACTTACTCAGTCAGTGTGAGACTGATACATTTAGAAATAAAATCTATGAAATCTTTTTATAGTTGATACTGAAGATCTTTCAATATTGAAAGAATCAGAGAATAATCATCTCTGAGAATACAGATAATGAAATGTCTGTAAGAGAAGGCTTTTTTATAGAGTCTATAAAATACTATGAATAAAGATCAGTGATCTTCTTCTTCAAGAAGTTATCACTTATACAGAGAAGATATAATATTTATAATTAAAAGATATTAGTAATTATTGAATTCTTTAAGATCTGATAATATTATCTTCAGAGTAGTAAGTACTCAGTGCAAGTTCTTACTAATTATACAAATCTATATTACTTCTTGATAACAAAGAGCTTGATAGAATATTAAGTCAAGTGAGTGAAGCTACTTTTAGAGTATAATTTCTATATCTGATACTATTCAGATTAACTTAACTCTGCTGATAACACTGTCTAGACAGTCTGATTATAATATCATTAATACAGAGAAGAATTCTATAAAAGAATCTCTGTCATCACTACAGAAGAAGCTAGCTGCAGAGAATTGAGATTCTCTGAAGCTAGCTGCAGAGAATTGAGATTCTCTGAAGCTTGAAAACAGCACTGATAAGACAGCTGTGTGACTCAGTATAGAAGATGAAAGAAAACTCAGATCTTTACAGAGAACTGACACTGAAGATTATAAGCTTCTTATATTATATCTTACTATCATTGAATTGATAAAGAATGAAACAGTCTACAACCTTTTAATCTAACTACTTTTGAAATTTATTGATAAGTTACAGAAGAGAGATATTTCTACTGCGAGACAGTTCAACCGCTTCACCACGAACTCGCTCGATTTTTCGAATAAGAACCCGCCGATAGATCCATCGAAAAGCCCTCGATCATACGAGCATTCTGACCCCATCACCGACCGCATACCCTGTGTGGTGGTGGAGTTATCCAGCCAAACGTGAACCGGACGTTGTTCGAAACTCCTGTGTGGGATTATCCCCCGTTCTCCCCTACCACACCACAACCCCGGGCCAGAGTGCCATACAAATTGTAAGGTGAAGTGACCTAGCCATATGCACCAATCTTCTCGATTTTGGAAGATCCCCGACCTGTAGTTGTGGAGATATCCGAGGAGCGACCTCCGCGAAAACCCTGTCCATCTTTGATGTTCCAAAACACCAACGCCAAGTCTCGCCCTCGTACCGCCCTTCCCAATCTGGCCCATCCCCGGCAGAAAAATACAAAAAGATACCTCAGCGATAATATCAAGCACATAATCAACAGACTCTTCTGAAGTGCAACCTCCATGGTCTGTCACCAGTGTATCTAGACTTCAACACCAAGTCTCACCCTTGTACTACCCCTCTCAATCTGGCCTATCTCTGATAGAATGATACAAAAAGATACCTCAGCAACAGCATTCAATACATAATCAGTGAATAACAAGTCAACAGCACATCAACAACTATAAAATCAGTATATCTCAAGGTCTGACTGAGTCTTTGATCCCTGCACAGTGAGATATATTAAATCTAGTTTTAATATCTCAATATTCAATAGATTCTGCAAGAGATTGAGAACAGCAATACTAGGTTTCTATTGAATTTAAGAATTAACTCTATATTGATATAATCATTGATAAAGTCTTCTATTTTGAGATATAAATAACTAGTTCCTCTACATCTCACTGACAATATTTATATTATTATATAGAAATAGACTTATATTCTCTATAATATCAAGACTCTGAAGAGGAAAAGTCTTGATAGAGAGTATACAGTAGTATATATCTTAGCAGTTTCTATCTCATTCTTCTGCAGCAGTTAATGCAAAAAAAAAGATCTTAGAAACAGTTTTTTACTTCTCTTGAAAAAGTAAGATATTTTTCTCTGAATTTTACACAATATTCTTACAAAGAATTAAAAACAGAGTTGTTTTCTGTCATAATTTCATATTCTTTTAAATAAGAATTACTTTTTCAGTGACTGAAGAGCTTTCATTAATACTTAATTTCTTTTTACACTCTTTATTAACTGATTTGAGTTGCACACTTATTGTGTGAGAAGAATTGAATGATTTAGAATAAAATTGAATAGTTTTAATCAATTTCTCTGTAAAAAATTGATTTATTTTTTGTCAGTTTTTCTCTCAAAAACTGTCATATTATCTGATTTATTATCAATTGATATCATACTTTTTCTCACTGTATCTCAAGAAAGAGATTGTAAAGATTTTATTGATTTATCTCAAAAATTAATTTTAGTTTATTAGATTCTCTTCAAAAATCTAACCTAGTTACTGAACTAGTGTGAAAAAAAATCAGATGTTTTATATACAAAAGTCTTTTATTCTTCTTTTGAAACAGTCTGATCAACTTTTCAATTGAAAACAGACTTAGAAATATCTCAATTGAAACAGTCTGATTGTGGCGGGCTGCGCCCGATCAATTATATAGACTATTCCATTACACTCCACAGATTTCACGTACGCTCAGATCCTCGGCCATTCTCGATTGCAGATTCTCGGCCATTCTCGATTGCCGATCCTCGGCCATTCTCGATTGCAGATCCTCGGCCATTCTCGATTGCCGACCCTCGGCCATTCTCGATTGCCGATCCTCGGCCGTCACCCCGATCAATCATATAGACTATTCCGTTACACTCCACAGATTCTACGTACGCTCCGATCCTCGGCCATTCTCGATCGCCGATCCTCGGCCGCTACGAACGTGTGTATATTCTTCCGCCCCGAAGCTCCACCGCGTACGCCACCACATATGTGTATAAATATCCACCTCGATCGCTGATTCTCGCACTTTCTCTTTCCTTCCTTCTCTAGCGTTTTTATCTTTGTTATATAAGACCTATCTATTATACCGATCTATTCGGCGTAGGCCTCTTACACTGATCAACTTTTCATTGAGTGAAAACAATGAGTTCAAAAGTACACTCAGTTGATATGAAAAAAGATGCTTTCTCAAATGCTATTTCTGAGATTGAAATTCTGAAGAGAAGAAAGAAAGAAGAAATAGAGAAATAACAAGTTCTTGAAATACAGAAACTTGAAAAAGCAAGCAAGATTCTTGAAAAGCAGTGTCTGAGTGAGATAAATGAAGAAGTTCTGTTAATTCTTCATACTCAGACTAGACAACTACAGAAGATGATCAAGTTTAAACTTGAAATCTCAAACACAGTTTAAAAAACATTAAAAATTTCTAGTATAATCACTGACTCTTTATCTTGCTCTTCTTTCTTCTTTTTTTCTACTTCTTCTTCTTCTTTGAATCAGAAGAAAATATATGCTCAAGCAGCTGAATCTGCTGTCTCTAAACCTGCTGTCTCAAAACCTGCTCAAAATCCTGAGAAAACTGAGAAGAATACTGCTTATGCCTCTATTCATAGAAAAATGAAAAAGAAAATGTAAAAAGAGAAAAACTTTCAAATCTTCAGAAATAGAAGACTTATTCTCAAAGTCTCAAATCAGAACATTCTGCAAAGAAACAAGTTAAACTCAAATTTCATTTTCAGAATCAGAAATCAAATTAATCAGCAGTTCTTTTCTCAGTTAATGACTGATATTGAAGTTCAAAAATCAGTTATAGCTTCAATTGAGTCATTATTCTTTAGAAACTTCATCATTCTGACTACAATGCCTGAATTCAGTGCTGAATTTCTTATTCAGAATGAGAATCTCTGTACTGTGAACAACCGCTCCACCACGAACTCGCTCGAATTTTCGAATAAGAACCCGCCGATAGATCCATCGAAAAGCCCTCGATCATACGAGCATTTTGACCCCATCGCCGACCGCATACCCTGTGTGGTGGTGGAGTTATCCAGCCAAACGTGAACCAGATGTCGTTCGGAACTCCTGCGTGGGATTATCCCCCATTCTCCCCTACCACACCACAACCCCGGGCCAAATCGCCATACAAATTGTAAGGTGAAGAGACCTAGCCGTATGCACCAATCTTCTCGATTTTGGAAGATCCCCGATCTGTAGTTGTGGAGATATCTGAGGAGTGACCTTCGCGAAAACCCTGTCCATCTTTGATGTTCCAAAACATCAACGCCAAGTCCCACCCTCGTACCGCCCTTCCCAATCTGGCCCATCCCCGGCAGAAAAATACAAAAAGATACCTCAGTGATAATATCAAGCACATAATCAACAGACAATGAGTCAACAGCACATCAACAACTATAAAATCAGTATATCTCAAGGTCTGACTGAGCCTTTGATCCCTGCACAGTGAGATATATTAAATCTAGTTTTAATATCTCAATATTCAATAGATTCTGCAAGGAATTGAGAACAGTAATACTAGGTTTCTATTGAATTTGAGAATTAACTCTATATTGATATAATCATTGATAAAGTCTTCTATTTTGAGATATAAATAACCAGTTCCTCTACATCCTGCTGACAATATTTACATTATTATATAGAAACAGACTTATATTCTCTATAATATCAAGACTCTGAAGAGAGAAAGTCTTGATAGAGAGTATATAGTAGTGTATATCTTAGCAGTTTCTATCTCATTCTTCTGCAGCAGTTAATGCAAAAAAAAAAAAATCTTAGAAATAGTTTTTTACTTCTCTTGAAAAAGTAAGGTGTTTTTCTCTGGGTTTTACACAATATTCTTACAAAGAATTAAAAACAGAGTTATTTTCTGTCATAATTTCATATTCTTTTAAGTAAGAATTACTTTTTCAGTGACTGAAGAGCTTTCATTAATACTTAATTCTTTTTTACACTCTTTATTAACTGATTTGAGTTGCACACTTGTTGTGTGAGAAGAATTGAATAATTTAGAATAAAATTGAATAGTTTTAATCAATTTCTCTGCAAAAAATTGATTTATTTTTTATCAGTTTTTCTCTTAAAAACTGTCATATCATCTGATTTACTATCAATTGATATCATACTTTTTCTCACTGTATCTCAAGAAAGAGATTGTAAAGATTTTATTAATTTATCTTAAAAATCAATTTTGGTTTATTAGATTCTCTTCAAAAATCTAATCTAGTTACTGAACTAGTGTGAAAAAAATCAGATGCTTTATACACAAAAGTCTGCTATTCTTCTTTTGAAATAGTCTGATCAACTTTTCAATTGAAAACAGACTTAGAAACCTCTTAATTGAAACAGTCTGATCAACTTTTCAATTCAAAAGAGTTTAATAAATATCTCAATTGAATTAGTCTGATCAACTTTTCATTGAGTAAGAACAATGAGTTCAAAAGTACACTCAGTTGATGTGAAAAAAGATGCTTTCTCAAATGCTATTTCTGAGATTGAAATTCTGAAGAGAACAAAGAAAGAAGAAATAGAGAAATAATAAGTTCTTGAAATACAGAAACTTGAAAAAGCAAGTAAAATTCTTGAAAAGCAGTGTCTGAGTGAGATGAATGAAGAAGTTCTGTTAATTCTTCATGCTCAGACTAGACAACTACAGAAAATGATCAAGTTCAAACTTAGAATTTCAAACACAGTTCAAAAAACTTTGAAAATTTCTAATATAATCACTGACTCTTCAGTTTGCTCTTCTTTCTTTTCTACTTCTTCTTCTTCTTCTTCTTTAAATCAGAAGAAAACATATGCTTAAGCAGCTGAATCTGCTATTTCTAAATCTGCTGTCTCTAAATCTGCTATCTCAAAATCTGCTCAAAATTCTGAGAAAACTGAGAAGAATACTGCTCATACTTCTAGTGATAGAAGAGTGGAGAAAAAAATGCAAAAAGAGAAAAATCTTCAAATCTTCAGAGATAGAAGACTTATTCTCAAAGTCTCAAATCAGAACATATTACAGAGAAATAAGCTAAACTCAAACCTCATTTTCAGAATTAGAAATGAAATCAATCAGCAGTTCTTTTCTCAGTTAATGACTGATATTGAAGTTCAAAAACCAGTTATAGCTTCAATTGAGTTATTCTTAGACTGACCGTGTGACCGTGTCTGGGACCAGGACCAGATTTTTTGATAGTCCCATTACCAATTCGACTGATCCCATTACACGGTTTTAACATTAGATAGTAGTCTCATACTGTCTCAGTGGGACTTACTGTCTACTCTTGTCACATTTTTCAAATGAGACCATGATTTCCACTTCTCAATTTAAATTATTTTTATTGCTTTAAATGACTTTAAATCTCATTTGAGTGTTATCAAAAAGCGTTACTTTTTAAAAAATTAAAAATTGTCTAAAAAAAACCTTAAAATGTCTAAAAATAGTAACTTTATGCCAAGAATGGGACTAAATGGGACCAAATGGAACCACTTTCTCATTTTTTTCAAGTCATGGTTCCATTTTAAGATCTGATATATAGTCACTTTACCTGTTTTTTTGATAGCCAGTCCCAGCGGATTCACGCCAAGAAATGTATGGGACCAGATCAAATGAGATCAAACGTGAAATTCATGGTCCCGGCGGCCAGTCTAGTTATTCTTCTTTGAAAACTTCATTATTCTGACTACAATGCCTGAATTCAGTGCTGAATTTCTTATTCAGAATGAGAATCTCTGAAAATCAGTAGTAGAATCTTTGTTAAACATAACAATTCTATCTAAGAGAGATGAAAAGTGAGATAAATTTATTCTTCATAATATTTCAGTTGAAATTTTTGACTGTGAAGAAGGAATGCTACTTCTCAAAAATGAATTAGAAGAATATAACTCTATTCAACTGAGAAAGAAGTCTGTATAGCTAAATTCAATTGAGTTCAGACAAAGCAGAAGAAATGTCTCTGTTCTAGTATATACAAAGACAATGAAACAGTTGAAGATCTCTGAAGTAAGAGTAGCCAGTTTGAAAATGAGAGTTCATGAATACAAAGACTCAAGAATTAATCTCAAAGCTCAAACACAGTGTTCAAACTGTCAAAGATATGAACACTTTGCAATCTTCTATTTCAGAGACTCAAAATGTGCATTCTGTACCAGAGATTACAAAACTAGTGAGCATAAATATGAAACATGCTCAAAAAGAGATGAAATATGTCAACACACTCTGCTTAAATGCTCTGATTGCAAAGAAAAACATGCATCTAGCTCAAAAGAATGTATATTTACTTCAAGAACTCAAAAGAACTGAAGAAAAGATAAAGCTCAGAGTAAATCTAGAACTGAAGAGAATAGTTAAGTCAGTAAACTCACAACTGTAAGCTTAAAAAGAAGAAACTCTCAATTATCTAAGTCTTCAAACTTCAATTCTTCAGTGAAATGTAAACAGAATTTGAATCCTTAAACTTCTGTTAAGATTAGAGAATTGAGAAATGACTCTGATGATAAACTAGATATAATGCAAGTAGTTGAGATTTCTACTTTTCAGAACAGTTATAATCTACTATCTGATAATAGTGATTAGATTCTACTCTACTCTCTTTTAGTATGAATATACAACAAAAACAACAAAAAAAGTTTAAAAACTCTTCAAAAATCACATTTATTCAAAATAATGTGAATAGAAACTCAAATTGTATTTATTCTTATCTTCAAATTGCATTTGAATAAAAAGTTGATTTTATACTACTTCAGAAGCTGAATTTTAATGCTGAGTAAAAATATGTCATTTCTCACTCAAGCTACTACTTCTTTTTACCTCAAAAGTCTGAGATAAAGTCAAGAGTAGTGATCTATGAAAGAAAGAGATCAAGATATCAATTTAATCTAAGATTTAATATCATGTCTGACCCTGATATTCTGGTGAGTAATATTATAGATAAAGAAAATAAGTTTGATACTATACAGCTCATAAATATCTATAATGAAAAGTCATTGAAGGAATATAACAATATCTGAACAATTGATAGAGGATTTCTGAACATAACTTCATTAAGAAACTCTATAATTGCAGAAGACTTCAATGCATATCATCTCTGATGAAATTCAGAATGCAAGAGAGCAGTGAGAGCTGATAATCTGATTAAATGAATCTTTGAGCATTTAATAGATTTGGTTAATAAGTCTGATCAACAAACATTCTTTAGAAAAGACATGAAACAGAAGTCTATTATAGATCTAATCTTCATGTCACAAAATCTAATGAAAAGAAGACTTGTAAACTGGTTTATTAATTCAAATAAGACATCAGAATCAGATCATGAGATTATTCAATTTGATATTGAACTGAGTGAAAAATAAATGAGTGAAAATCCTCTTCTCTCTAATCAGTATAACTTTGAAAAAGCTGATTGAAAAGCAGTTGAAGAAAGCATAAAACTGTTAAAATCTGAGAGACAGAATGAGCTATATTGAAATTCTGATCAAGGTATCTCAAATGAAATGCTTAAAAATAGAGTGAAGCTTATTACATCTATTATTCTAACAAGTGTTAGAGATAATATTTCAAAGAGAAAATCTTCTAAGTATTCAAAACCTTGATGAAATGAGAATATCTCATCTAAAAGAAAAGAATTAGCTACTGCTAGAAGAGATTGAAAGAATAATGTAATATCTGATAAAGAGTTCAAAGCTGTCAGAAATGAATATTTTTCAGATATTAAAAGAGCTAAAACAGACTGCTAGAATAAATTTCTTGAAGAAGCACAAGAGAAGAAAGTTTTTAAAGCTTTTAACTATACTAAAATAAGAAGTGTAGCAAAACTTCCAGCCTTGAAATATGAGTTTCAGAATGAATCATATACAGCAAACTCTTTTGAGAAAAAATGTCAAGCTTTCATGAGAATTCTCTTTCAGAACTCATCAGATTCAGATTCAGATTCAGATTCAGATTCAGAGAAAGAGAATATATCACTTCTCAACTACATTGATGAAAATGACTGAGAATGGCCTGATCTTACACAAGATGAATTAGAGTCAGCTATCTTCTCAAGTTCTGTTAAAACTGCTGCAGATTCTGATTCAATTAATCACTTAATTATTCAGAATACATATTCCTACTTAAAGAATGAATATTTTGAGCTCTTTTTCAATCTCTTGAAAAATGGATATCATTCTGAATGCTGGAGAGAAGCCACTGAAGTGATTCTTGCAAAACCTAATAGAAAAACTTCAATTTCTAAGTCATATAGAGTAATATCTCTATTGAACTGTCTAGAAAAGGTTTTAGAAAAGATAATAGCTACTCAACTATCTTTTATAAGCTCTATAGATAATTCTCTTTTATTCAGTGAACAAATGAGAGGTAGAAAACAGTGTTCTGTAATTGACACTGTTCTCTCAGTTGTTCATGATATTCAAATAGCAAAGCATGAGAGTCTGGTCTCAACTGCAGTTTTTATTGATATAAAAGAAGCATTTGATCATGTTTCAAAGTCAAAGTTAATTCAGATATTGAAGATATTAAAACTGCTACTTTCTCTAATAAAATGAGTTAACTGTTTTATATCTAAAAGAAGTATACAACTCTTCTTTGATGAAATGAAATAAGACAAGACTGAGATAAAAATAGAAGTATCACAGAGATCTTTAATCTCACTCATTTTATTTACAATATACACTGTATATCTATTTAAAAATAGAAATATGAGAATAGTGTGATCTCTGAGTTATGTGAATGATATTGATCTAGTCTACAGCTCAAAAACTATCAAAGAGAATTTGAAAGTAATTGAAGAAGCTGCAAAGAAAATCTTTGTTAGAGCAGATATCAATCAAATTTAATTTAATATGAATAAAACTGAGTTAATTCATTTCTTTTCTAGATTCAATGAGAAAGAACTATCTCTAACTCTTTTAAATAGAGAGATTAAACCCAGTGTAAATGTCAAATGATTAGAAGTATGGTTAAACTTCAAGTTGAATTTTAAATATCACATTCAACAAAGAACTGTCAAGGCAGAAAGACTATTGAACAACATAATCAGACTATTAAATACAGAGAGAGGTCTATTCT
This sequence comes from Blastomyces dermatitidis ER-3, assembly GCF_000003525.1. Taxonomy (NCBI): domain Eukaryota; kingdom Fungi; phylum Ascomycota; class Eurotiomycetes; order Onygenales; family Ajellomycetaceae; genus Blastomyces; species Blastomyces dermatitidis. The sequence continues at coordinate 5,033,138 of NW_025544778.1, read as the reverse complement.
TCCAGGCTATGAGACAGTTATATATAGCCTGTATTACATCAGTAGCTGATTATGAAGTTCAAGTTTGATGAAATAATTAAGAGAATTTCACTGAACTCTTTCAAAGTCTGCAAAACAGAGTCTTGAGAAGAATTCTGAGAGCATTCAAATCATCTTCTATTAAAGCAATGAAAATTGAAGCTTCAATTCCTTCTTCTGCTATTAGATTTGAAAAGGCCTGTATGAACTATGCTCTGAGAGTTGTAAAGATGAGCTCAAATTATATAATCAGAGAAAGAGTCTCTTCTTCATTTCTATCAATTAACTCTGGAAATGAACTGGATTGAAATAGATTTCTTGATTGAAATGAAAATAATTCTTCAAAGAAAATATCTTCTCAACTGTACAGACTATGCTCTCTGATTAAAAATCAATTTTCTTCTTTAAATGTTGAAAAAGTTGATCATGAGAAGTTATCTCTCTGGAGAGAAAAGCTTGAATCTCTTATAGATTTACAAATAAGTGAACTATCAAAAGAGAAAGAATATGAACAGCATTCAAAGAGAATTTCTACAATCAATATAAAAGACTCTATTCTGATTTATTCAGATGACTCAAAAAATGAGATCTTGAATAGATTAGGCGCAGGCATTGCTTATACTGAAGATAATATTAATTTTATCTCAGATTTCTGAAATCTAGACTCTGAATGTGAAGTCTTTGATGCTGAACTATTTGTAATAGTGAAAGCTTTCAAACTCATTGAAATAAAATCTCATAGAAGAGGAAATTATTTGAAAGAGGTATGAATATTCTTTGATAGTCAAGCTGCTTTAAAAAGACTTAGAAATAGTCAGATTCATAATGATCAAATGAATCTTGAACTGATCTTAAACTCTGTTTTGAAAATTCAAAAGAGAAGAACATCAAAGCTGATTATTCATCTGCACTGAGTTTCTACTTATATGAATATTCATGACAATGAATTGGCTGATTCAGCTGTAAAAAAGAGTGCAGAATTAAGCAGATCTATTCAAAAAATTATGTCCTGATCTTTTATAAAGAGAAAAATAAAAGAATCTTGTTTAGACAAGTGAAATGAAAGCTGACAGAAACAAAAGAAGAGTATACATTATTCAAGATTTGAAACAAAGCTCAAGTGAAAATCTTGTTCAATTAAATGTAAAAAGAAAATATTCTCATCTATAATACAGCTGAAACTAGAACATGGCTATTTCAAATCTTATATATAAAGATTTGATGATAGATTTAACTCAATAGAATGCTCATTCTGTAATACAAATGAGAATTCTGAGCATATTGTAATGCACTGTGCATTATACAATAGTCTCAGAGCCAGATTGAAAGAGAAGTATGATCTAAATCAATTAAATATGAGATTCTTATTCTCAACTGAGACAGGAATTAAATACTTAATAGACTTTCTATCAGAAACTCAAGCAGCTACAAGAAAATGACTAAATTCAGAATTATCTGAATATGAAGAGGAGGAAATCAATCAGATATAGTCTGTTAAAACAGCTATATACTATCTTTTAATAATTTGTTTTATTACAGTCTTTCTTTATTTTATCTTTTTCTTTCAATTTCTTTCTGTCTATCTATTTAATGTGTCTATCTTTAAGACTGTGTTGTCTTTTCCTTTGTCATGATATTGTCAAATGGTTTCAAAGTATGAGATGATGTTAAAACACTGCAATTTGTAAACAGTTTTTGTATTCTGAGCTGGAATTTTCTGATTTTGCATATCTGAAATTGATGAATGTATAATAGTTAACTTTACAGATATAGGAAAAACCCTGAGAACTTTTAGTTCTCAGGTAGATGTCATAGTCTCTGACTGTATACATTTATAATTGAAGAATAATAATAATAATAATAAGAATGAGAATCTCTGAAAGTCAGCAGTAGAATCTTTGCTAAACACAATAATTCTATCTGAAAGAGATGAAAAGTGGGACAAATTCATTCTTCATGATATTTCAGTTGAAATTTTTGACTGTGAAGAAGAAATGCTACTTCTCAAAAATGAATTGAAAGAATACAACTCTATTCAACTGAGAAAGAAGCCTGTATTACTAAATTCAATTGAGTTCAGACAAAGCAGGAGAAATGCCTCTGTTCTAGTATATATAAAAACACTTGAACAGTCAAAGATCTCTGAAGTAAGAGTAGCAGATTTGAAAATGAGAGTTCATGAATACAAAGACTCAAGAATAAATCTCAAAGCTCAAACACAGTGTTCAAACTGTCAAAGATATGAACACTTTGCAATCTCATGTTTTAAAGACTCAAAATATACATTCTGTGCCAGAGATCACAAAACTAGTGAGCATAAATGTGAAACATGCTTAAAAAGAGATAAAATATATCAACACACTCTGCTTAAGTGCTCTAATTGCAAAGAAAAACATGCATCTAGCTCAAAAGAATGTATGTTTACTTCTAGAACTCAAAAGAACTGGAGAAAAGATGAAGCTCAAAGTCAATCTAGAACTGAAGAGAAGAGTCAAGTCAGTAGACATATAACTGCAAGCTTAAAAAGAAGAAACTCTCAACTATCTAAATCTTCAAACTTCAATTCTTCAGCTAAATGTAAACAGAATTTGAATCCTCAAACTCCTGTTAAGATTAGAGAATTGAGAAATGACTCTGATGATAAACTAGATATAATACAAGCAGTTGAGATCTCAACTTTTCAAAATAGTTATAATCTACTATCTGATGATAGTGACTAGATTCTACTCTATCTCTACTCTCTTTTAGTATGAATATACAACAAAAATAACAAAAAAAGTTTAAAAACTCTTCAAAAATCACATTTATTCAAAATAATGTGAATAGAAACTCAAATTGTATTTATTCTTATCTTCAAATTACATTTGAATAAAAAGTTGATTTTATACTACTTCAGAAACTGAATTTTGATGCTGAGCAAAATTACATCATTTCTCATTCAAGCTACTACTGCTTTCTATCTCAAAGGTCTGAGATAAAGTCAAGAGTAGTAATCTATAAAAGAAAGAGATCAAGATATTAATTTAATCTAAGATTTGATATCATGTCTGACTCTGATATTCTGATGAGTGATATTATAGATAAAGAAAATGAGTTTGATACTATACAGCTCATAAATATCTATAATGAAAAGTCATTGAAGAAATATAACAATATCTGAACAATTGATAGAGGATTTCTGAATATAACTTCATCAAGAAACTCTATAATTGCAGGAGATTTCAATGCATATCATCTCTGATAAAATTCAGACTGCAAGAGAGCAGTGAGAGCTGATAATCTGATTGAATGAATCTTTGAGTATTTAATAGATTTGATTAATAAGTCTGATCAACAAACATTCTTTAGAAAAGACATGAAACAGAAGTCTATTATAGATCTAACCTTCATATCATAAAATCTAATGAAAAGAAGACTTGTAAACTGGTTTATTAATTTAAATGAGACATTAGAATCAGATCATGAGATTATTCAATTTAATATTGAACTGAGTGAAAAATAAATGAGTGAAAATCCTCTTCTCTCTAATCAGTATAACTTTGAAAAAGCTGATTGAAAAGCAGTTGAAGAAAGCATAAAACTGTTAAAATCTGAAAGACAGAATGAGCTATATTGAAATTCTGGTCAAGATATCTCAAATGAAATGCTTAAGAATAGAGTGAAGCTTATTACATCTATTATTCTAACAAGTGTTAGAGATAATATTTTAAAAAGAAAATCTTCTGTGTATTCAAAATCTTGATAAAATGAGAATATCTCATCTAAAAGAAAAGAATTAGCAACTACTAGAAGAGATTGAAAGAATGATGTAATATCTGATGAAGAGTTCAAAGCTGTTAGAAATGAATATTTTTCAGATATTAAAAGAGTTAAAACAGACTGCTGGAATAAATTTCTTGAAGAAGCATAAGAGAAGAAAGTTTTTAAAGCTTTTAACTATACTAAAACAAGAAGTGTAGCAAAACTTCCAGCCTTAGAATATGAGTTTCAGAATGAATTATATACAGCAAACTCTGTTGAGAAAAAATATCAAGCTTTTATAAGAACTCTCTTTCAAAACTCATCAGATTCAGATTCAGAGAAAGAGAAAGAGAATATATCACTTCTCAACTACATTGATGAAAATGACTGAGAATGATCTGATCTTACACAAGATGAATTAGAGTCAGCTATCTTCTCAAGCTCTGTTAAAACTGCTGCAGATCCTGATTCAATTAATCACTTGATTATTCAAAATACATATTTCTACTTAAAGAATGAATATTTTGAGCTCTTTTTCAATCTCTTGAAAAATGAATATCATTCTGAATGCTGAAGAGAAGTCACTGAAGTGATTCTTATAAAATCTAATAGAAAAACTTCAATTTCTAAGTCATATAGAGTAATATCTCTATTGAACTGCCTAGAAAAGGTTTTAGAAAAGATAATAGCTACTCAACTATCTTTTATAAGCTCTATAGATGATTCTCTTTTATTCAGTGAATAAATGAAAGATAGAAAACAGTGTTCTGCAATTGATACTGTTCTCTCAGTTGTTCATGATATTTAAATAGCAAAGCATGAGAATCTGGTCTCAACTGCAGTTTTTATTGATATAAAAGAAGCATTTGATCATGTTTCAAAGTCAAAGTTAATTCAGACATTGAAGATATTAAAACTGTCACTTTCTCTAATAAAATGAGTTAACTGTTTTATATCTAAAAGAATTATACAACTCTTCTTTGATGAAATGAAATAAGATAAGACTGAGATAAAAATAGAAGTATCACAGAGATCTTCAATCTCACTCATTTTATTTACAATATAAACTGCATATCTATTCAAAAATAGAAATATGAGAATAGTGTGATCTCTGAGTTATGTGAATGATATTGATCTAGTCTACAGGTCAAAAACTATCAAAGAGAATTTGAAAGTAATTGAAGAAGCTGCAAAGAAAATCTTTGTTAGAGTAGATATCAATCAAATTCAATTTAATATGAATAAAACTGAGTTAATTCATTTCTTTTCTAGATTCAATGAGAAAGAACTATCTCTAACTCTTTTAAATAGAGAGATTAAACTCAGTGTAAATGTCAAATGATTAGAAGTATGATTAAACTCCAAGTTGAATTTTAAATATCACATTCAACAAAGAACTGTCAAGGCAGAAAGACTATTGAACAACATAATCAAACTATTAAATACAGAGAGAGGTCTATCCTTCCAGGCTATGAGACAGTTATATATAGCCTGTATTACATCAGTAGCTGATTATGAAGTTCAAGTTTGATGAAATAATTAAGAGAATTTCACTGAACTCTTTCAAAGTCTTCAAAACAGAGTCTTGAGAAGAATTCTGAGAGCATTCAAATCATCTTCTATTAAAGCAATGAAAATTGAAGCTTCAATTCCTTCTTCTGCTATTAGATTTGAAAAGACCTGTATGAACTATGCTCTGAGAGTTGTAAAGATGAGCTCAAATTATATAATCAGAGAAAGAGTCTCTTCTTCATTTCTATCAATTAACTCTGGAAATGAACTGGATTGAAATAGATTTCTTGATTAAAATGAAAATAATTCTTCAAAGAAAATGCCTTCTCAACTGTACAGACTATACTCTCTGATTAAAAATCAATTTTCTTCTTTAAATATTGAAAAAGTTGATCATGAGAAGTTATCTCTCTGGAGAGAAAAGCTTGAATCTCTTATAGATTTATAAATAAGTGAACTATCAAAAGAGAAAGAATATGAACAGCATTCAAAGAGGATTTCTACAATCAATATAAAAGACTCTATTCTGATTTATTCAGATGGCTCAAAAAATGAGAACTTGAATAGATTAGGCGCAGGCATTGCTTATACTGAAGATAATATCAATTTTATCTCAGATTTCTGAAATCTAGGCTCTGAATGTGAAGTCTTTGATGCTGAACTATTTGTAATAGTGAAAGCTTTCAAACTCATTGAAATAAAATCTCATAGAAGAGGAAATTATTTGAAAGAGGTATGAATATTCTCTGATAGTCAAGCTGCTTTAAAAAGACTTAGAAATAGTCAGATTCATAATGATCAAATGAATCTTGAACTGATCTTAAACTCTGTTTTGAAAATTCAAAAGAGAAGAACATCAAAGCTGATAATTCATCTACACTGAGTTCCTGCTCATATGAATATTCATGACAATGAATTGGCTGATTCAGCTGTAAAAAAGAGTGCAGAATTAAGCAGATCTATTCAAAAAATTGTGTCCTGGTCTTTTATAAAAAGAAAAATAAAAGAATCTTGTTTAGACAAGTGAAATGAAAGCTGGCAGAAACAAAAGAAGAGTATACATTATTCAAGATTTGAAACAAAGCTCAAGTGAAAATCTTGTTCAATTAAATGTAAAAAGAAAATATTCTTATCTATAATACAGCTGAAACTAGGACATGACTATTTCAAATCTTATATACAAAGATTTGATGATAGATTTGACTCAATAGAATGCTCATTCTGCAATATAAATAAGAATTCTGAGCATATTGTAATACACTGTGCATTATACAATAGTCTCAGAGTCAGATTGAAAGAGAAGTATGATCTAAATCAATTAAATATGAGATTTCTATTCTCAACTGAGACAGAAATTAAATACTTAATAGACTTTCTATCAGAAACTCAAGCAGCTATAAGAAAATGACTAAATTCAGAATTATCTGAATATGAAGAGAAGGAAATCAATCAGATATAGTCTGTTAAAACAGCTATACACTCTCTTTTAATAATTTGTTTTGTTATAGTCTCTCTTTACTTTATCTTTTTCTTTATCTTTTTCTTTCAATTTCTTTCTATCTATCTATTTAATGTGTCTATCTTTGAGACTGTGTTCTTTTTCTCTTTTCCTTTGTCATGATATTTTCAAATGATTTCAAAGTATTAAAAGATGTTAAAACACTGCAATTTGTAAACAGTTTTTATATTCTGAGCTGGAATTTTCTGATTTTGCATATCTGAAATTGATGAATGTATAATAGTTAACTTTACAGACATAGGAAAAACCCTGAGAACTTTTAGTTCTCAGGTAGATGTTATAGTCTCTGACTGCATACATCTATAATTGAAGAATAATAATAATAACATTTCTACTGCAACTTAAATTCAGAAGTTGAAGAAAAAAGAATTCAGTTTAAACTTAGAAGAGACAGACTCTGAGCAGAATGATACTACTAAGAAATCAAGTCACTGATAATTAGAAGAATATAAACTTCTACTGTTAAATAATTCAGTCTTCATCTCTTATAGCAGAGTGATGTGTCAGAAGTTATTGAGAATATATTATAATAATTCTCATACAGAGTACTTCAGATTAGAGAAGACTGAAAAGCTTCTAAAATATAAACATATTTAAAACAAGCTCTGAGCAGATATTAAAGAGTATGTTAAGACTTATAATATCTATTAAAGAATAAAGATTTCATAGTATAAGTAATATAGTGAGTTGATATTACTGCCTGTTTCAAAGAGCTTATGACAGAATCTATTAATGAATTTCATAGTTGATCTGCTGAAGTTGACAAGAGTCAAAGAATATGACTCAATTTTAATTATTATTAACTACTTTATGAAGATAATTAAATATATTTCTACTTATAAAAAGATTAAAGCCTCTGAATTGACTGATCTATTTTTAGATATCATCATTTATAATTATAATACTCTGAAATCATTGATAACAGATTAAGAATCTCTCTTCATCAGTAAATACTGATTGACTTTTTACTATTATTTTGTAATAAGATATCTTCTCAGTACTGTATTTTATCTGCAGATAGATGATCAGACTGAATATCAGAATCAGATACTAGAACAGTATCTTTAAGTATTCTATTTATATTATCAGAATGATTGACTTAAACATCTTCTGATCACTGAATTCATATATAATAATACAAAGAATATAATCTTAAAGATATCTTCTTTCTATACTTATTATAAATATAATTCTTCATTATTCAGTGATGTCATGAATAACATTTCAAAGAAGAGAATAGACAGTCAGAATGTTAAATAGATACAGAGAACAGAGTATCTCTCAGTATCAGAAGTAAAAGTGAGATTAAAACTTTTGAATAAAATTCATAAGAAGATGATGAAAAGAATTCACTATGTCTAGAAGTGATAGACAGAATACTATAATTAAAAACATCTTTCAATGAAGTTCTTGATAGAGAATTAAGTACTACTTTCAGTAAAGAATATTAAGATAATAAGACTGTGTAAGAAGCTCAGTAAGTGATGACTAGAATCTTTGTCAGTAATAAGAGTGATAAGTAAATAGATATATAAGTTGAAATTACTGTAAGAATTGAAATCAATTCATTCTGTTTTTCACATTTTCTATTTGAAGCTCTATAAGCAATGCTCTGAGACAGAGCTGTCTTAGCTGAATAACATTGAAATTGAGAGTGATACTGAATATCTTATAAAGAAAATATTAAATAAGTGAATATATTACAGTAAGCTTCAATATCTTATAAAATAAGAAGATTATTTCTTATCAGAGAATTTATAAGAACTGCTTGAGCATTTGAAAAATGCTGAGAAAGAGATTGTAAGTTATAAGACAGCTAGTAGAGACTACTCTGTTACACATCAGAGATATTGAGTAAGAAATATCACTTAAGACTTCTCATTTTTCTCAAAGAGTTTTTTAAAGATAATCTTGTAATAATAAGCTGATATTTTATGAACTCTGTAGCACTCTTCTTCTATTTTCTCTTAAAGAATTTTTAGAAGTTTAATGAAACTATACAAGTATAAAATTCCTGAAGCAGTTAATAAGAAAAGAAAGAAATATTTGAAATTAATAAAGATTAATATTATCAATCTACAGACTACTGCTATTCTAATAGAACTACAGTCTGCTGAAAAAGTAAAAAGAGAGATCAGAGTCTACTCATCAATAATTATATTCTCATTAAACTTATTCTTCATTATTGAAGTCTCTGACACTGATATTTTTATCTGCTGAGAAGTTAGCACTGTAGAAGAGTATGAGAAATGTATGAAATATTAATTTATCAACTTACAAAGTATCTCAGTTATCTGCTTTAATTGAAGTGAGATTCTCTTCAATCAGTAATTAATCTCTGTGATACTTTTAATAGTGATACTGACTGATCTCTTCTTAAGATCAGTCATTCTGAGATGTTTTTTCATCTCAGAGACTTACACTTTTATCTTCTTTTATAGATGAGTAAGAGAGATCTCTTCAGTCTTAACAGAATTCATCAATACTTGAAGCTTTAAAACTCTCACTCTGTACTGCTTAAGCATCTGAGCTTCTTGTCAGAGCTGATATAATATCTTCTTATAGAATACATAAATACTTACAGAGAGATAGAAGTTATTATTACAGATATAATAAAAATAACAGAAGTGAGAGAAGAAATAAGTATATAAGATTCTTCTCTTCTTCAGCTGTTTAGTGCAGTGCAGATAAGTGACAGTGTCAGTTAGAGACTGTATTAAAGTCTTCTCATAGAGAGAAGATAAAGAAACTGCAGAACTCTGTAAACTCAACTCAGCAGTATTCTGAGCAGAGCTTAAGTATATTATAAAAGAGAAACTACAGATTGAGCTTCTTAAAGTCACTATCTCTGAAATGAAGCTCTTCTCAGAATTCTCTCTGAATAATCACACAGAGTTATACATTACTGTGTTAATTAAGAGAGAGAGTGATGTCACAACAGCAGTAAGAGAAGATAGAAAATAAACTGAATGCAGATGAACTAATCAGCAGAAGAAATAACATCTCACTGCAAGATACAGCTACTATTACCACAGCTGCAAGAAATGCAGAAGAAGAAGAAAATATGATAATAAAAGCAGTGCTTCTGCAGCTCATTGACATTACTGTCTCTGTCTTCAACCTGGCTTTCTTGACAGTTACAGATAGACTGACCGCTGAAACTATGAATTTCACATTTGATTTCATTTGATCTGATCTCATACATTTCTTGATATGAATCCTGCTGAGACTAGTTATTAAAAAAACATATAAAGTGACTATATATGAGATCTTAAAATGAAATCATGACTTGAAAAAAATAAGAAAGTGATCTCATTTAATCTCATTTAGTTTCATTCTTAGTATAAAGTTACTATTTTTAGACATTTTAAGGTTTTTTTAGACTATTTTTAATTTTTTAAAAAGTAATACTTTTTGATAACACTTAAATGAGATTTTAAAGTCATTTAAAGCAATAAAAATAATTTAAATTAAGAAGTGAAAATCATAATCTCATTTGAAAAATGTGATAAGAGTAGACAGTAAGTCTCACTGAAACAGTATAAAACTACTATCTAATGTTAAAACTGTGTAATGAGATCAGTTGAATTGATAATGAAACTATTAAAAAATCTGATTCTGATCTCAGACACAGTTACACAGTCAGTCTAGTTACAGAGACTGCAGTTACATTATAAAGATATTTATTACTCACTAAAAAATGTCAGAATAAGTTCTTTATTATCTCTCAAGAACAATGCTTTCATGCACTCACTATTACAAATGAAGAGAGAGAGAAGAAAAATGTTTCACAGAGAAGAGAATCTTTTTAAAAAATTCTGTCACTACTGTTAACTTTGTCTCTAAAGCACATCACTTTTGCAGAGAATTTTATATAAAGAATGAAATATGATAAGAGATCTGTAAGTCACTTATTAACTACATTTTTCACATTTTAAATCAATATATAAGAAACTCACTTATTATGTGTTTAATTTGAATAAAGATGAGAAAAGAAAAATCTACACAGTCAGCAGAAAAACTTATCTATTTCTTTATATTATGTATAGCACATGTACTGTTAAATCAGTGAATAACTATTACTATACAATAAAGATAATTTCTAATCTGATAATCTTAAAAGTATTAAGACTATACTCTTAAAGAGAAGAGTATTATCACATCTCTGACTATATCAAGATCTCACTGCAGTTTTACACAGCTTATTACTTTTATACAGATAATTTCATTCATCTTATAGATTATTTAAACTGATTTTTAATCACTCTATGATATTATTCAGATATATTATAGAAAAATCTGATTAATGAATAAGAGAATCTTACTTCTATATAAGATCAGCAGATTACTCTTTCTTAATAGTAAGATACTGCTGAGATATTACTTCAATTATTCTCACTTATAAAATAAGAGAAGAGTATTAGCTCATTATCTATATAGAATAACTAGATACTGACTTCTTATTAAAGAAGTCAGTGATTTATTTTTCTTCTATTGAAATATATATAAGAGTTACTGTATTTCTTATACAATTTTCTTAGTATACTAAGTATTATATCTGTGATATTCTCATAATAACTCTGTAGCTTATGAGCTTGCTATTTAAGCAAGATAGTTAAGCTTACTTATATAACTTCTTAAATAACTATCTCTACATAACACTGCTAACTAGCTACTACTTCAGTTCTGCCATGTTATAAGAAGCTTTATTAAATTTTCAGATTATTAATTAATTAAAATATTTATCAAAGAATAAATCTGCTTATTATTAAATTAAAATATTAAACTACTTTGAATTAAAGATGAATTTAATAAAGTTAATAACAGATTTAATAAAGAATTTAATAACAGATTCAGTGAAAGATTTAATAGTAAAATCAATAAAGAATTTAATAGTAATTTAATAAAGAATTTAATATTAAATTTAGTAGAAGATTTAACAGCTGATCTGAATATAAATAATAATAAAATTATGAATTTAGTTCTTGTATTTCTTTTATTATATATTTTATCATCATTATCACATTGATTATTTCACTTGAGAATATTATATTTGAAAAAGTTGAAGCTACTGAAGTGAAAGAAAAGTATATAATCACTTATATTTGAAAGATTTATATAGAAGAATTGATTATAAAAGCTGTAAATTCATTTTTCTAATTCTTCTTCTTCTTTTTACTTATTAATCATTTTATCATTTCTCTTGTTTTTTATCTCATTGATAATCATCAGTTCATACAATCTGTATAGAATCATTGAAATGTGAGGCTCAGAGGTAGAGATTTATAAATATCAAGAATTCTCAGACTGAGTTTCTATATTCTTATTCACCTTCTCTATCTCATCATTGACCAGATCCTCTCCATTATCCGGAACTTCTGAAATAGGTAGTTTGAGAAGACAGTGCAGAGTAGGAGCCTTGTATAAGTTTGTGAAGCAGCAGAACAGAAGAAGTTGCGAGGCATATTGAAAAGAGAGTTGATTGATATATGTGAATTTGATGATAAAGGTAAGAAAGACGCGTATTTGAATGATATTTGATTGAAAAAGACACATATTGAATGATAATTGAATGATTCTAGAGAAATGTTGATTTTTTGATTCTTTTGTAGTTGTTTTGCTACTAATTTTCAGGGTGCTGGGAAAATTCTGTTTTCGCAAGCAATTCGTCCGCCACAATATAACTTAGTTATATAGATATTTAGTGCGCACCGATCGGCTCGGCATCGGTATATATCGAACCTCGCGCGTGGCCAGATGGCCGCCTTTGGGGGCGCACCATGACTGAATGACTACCCAATCTACCCGGTATAGGTATACAGGTCAGTGGTGTACTGTACTGTGAAGGGCGTAGATTCGACGAGCGGGGGATTGACGTGCGATAATGAAGCACGGCAGGCGGTGACCTGTGTGGATTTGCATCTTGTGAGGTAGTTAACTAATAACCGAGCATGCAGCGTGTGTCTCAGCAAGAGCAGGATCACTAGGCAAAGTTTTGGGGGAGATATTGTAATGAGGAGATCGGCGACATGCGTTGCTACCCTTCTGCTCTGGCAAAATAAACATGCGGAATCTCAGTAATATAATTGATTGCCTGCCTGGATAGTACCGATTATCGCCATGCTCCATCACTGCTGGCGCATTGTACAGTATATTTCAATATGGAACTAACTAGTTAATGTTGTCAATACATCAGATTATGACTTAAAACTTCTGTTATATCCGATGTAGCCGAAAAGGCGATTACAAGTAGAGTCAAATGGAAATAAAATAGATGAAAATCACAGATTAAGCCCTAAAGTCGGTCGCCAAATTAATCCCCAATTCCCACTCCAACGATACCCTGATTGTGGAAGGGAGAAAAAAAGGAGAAACAACTCATGTCCACTCTCCCAGAAGGAACATCCCTCATCTAACTAACCCATACATTTGCTCATTTCAATGCACACCCCTCTACCCCCCAAAGCTTCGCACCGGCAATACCTCTGAAACACGCGGCACAGCCCACCAATCATGCCAGCGCCCCTTCGAGCCAACAGGTGGGACGTCAACGGATAGATTCAGTTTCGGCCGTTGATCACCATTTTCATCGCTCGAAGCAGAAATAGCCTTCTTCACCGTGCCAATGGCAATGCTCGCCCCAATACACGCGCGCAGCGAATCTTTCATATCACCTATCCAGTCATCCTGGAGCAGTCGGGGTGCGGGTTCAGGTTCAGTTTCTGGATTGGCACACTTATCCTTTCCGTCCAGCTTGTTCGGTTTGCTCTTACTCGCTTTCTCACCAACGTCGTCGTCGTCATCGTCGTCGTTGTCACCAGCATCACCATCCTGCTCGCCAGCGCGATCGACCCCAACTTCCAAAAACGCGCCGGCCGCCAAACACTTCTCGATCCCCCTTTTCGCCTCCGCAACGGCCCGCAACGCCCTCTCCAGAACGACGGCGTCGCTATCCCCGACTAACCCCGCCTCCTGCTCGAAGGTGTCGAAGGGGACAAGCTCCGGTAGCGGGATGGCAAGGAAGGGTTTCATGCGTAGTTCGTAGCGGAGACGGTCGGAGGAGTAGGTGGGGTGCTGTCTTTGGGTCTGCGTCTGTTTATGTGCGGAGAGAGTGGAGGAGGGGAGGTATATCGATGGGAGTAGCTGGTGGCGGGCTAGGAGGACGTAAAGGGCGTGCAAGGCGATGGCGAAGGCGTCGATGGCGATGAGTTCGGTTGTGAGTCTGTCGAGCAGGGAGATTGTTTTCTGGAAGTCCTGTCGGTGCTGCTCTGCAGCGGTCGCGTTGGAATTCGATTTAGGGTTTTGTTGCATTTGTGTTTGTGATGGGGACGGTGCGGTTCTCTTATTTGCAGCTAGTACACAAGAACGGATGCGATCGAGGTGAGCGAGATGTGTTGAGCAGAGGTGCGAAAGGTACCAGTACATCCCTGGCATTTCTTCGGGGGAGTATATCGAAAGTTCGAAGCCCAGTTGGAGGATGAGACGGAGCTGGCGGAGCTTTTCATGATATGCCCAGCTACTTAGCGGGTAGGCGTAGGTGGGTTCGCTGCCATGGAGGATAATGTGTGGCTCCAAAGTTAAAGTGCGCAGATGGACATCGAAATCTTCGGCCTGAGGGGTTCGAGCGGGTGAGAAGGATGTCACGATCGTGGTTGAGGTAGATCTAACGAGAATTAACATACCTCTGCCTGTAGCGCATCCCAATCAATAATGGAGTGGCAGAGCGTGCGGCGAACTCGACACCGATTCAAGCACGCAGTCCGATAGGTATCGACAAACGGCTATATAATGTACCATTAGAAAATCAATACCAAAAAGGCACAAAATAAACATTGATAAAACCATAGTCGAATTATGATCAGGTCCCCTTACCTGAGCAGCCTTTTTAACGAAATTATTCATATGCTTTGCGATCTGAAACCGGGAATCCGACGGTGCCTCCACTTCCTCATTCTTGCGGTCCAGCAGCTGGTTATAGGGCAAGACAAGTTCAGCAAGACTATCAAAGAAGAAATCTTTCACAGCCACCGAGCCTAAGATCTCCATATCATGTACGAGAAGCGACTGAACAAGAGATCGGATATAGACGCATGGCTGCGGTTTGCGAGATTGCAACGTCCAAACCAATGTCTATTCCAAAGGAAGAAGGGGGAAGATAAATGTGATTTGTTAGTGAAAAACAAATGTAATACAGATGGCCCCTTATCCAACGATGGATAGGAATAAGTAGAAAGGGGGATTAAATAAATAGGTAAACATACCTGTAAATTATAAGGCCCCCGATATTCCAAAATCTGCTGCACATCCACCGCATCCTGACAAAACCGCTTCATGTGCGCAATAGCATCTGCGGCACTAACATGAACCATCGGCCTAGGTGGCACGGTACTTGCCAACCGGCGCTGGATCTTCAAGCTAAACGCCTCTGGCACCGGTTTGCCCAGGTGCATCGACTTCTCGATTCTACCAAGTTGACGAAGAGCGGCCAGGAAGGGCTGCGTGGACCGCTGTTTGGCAGGCACCGTATCCATATCTAGACCAGAGAGGAGCTCTCGGCGGAATAGAAGACGGTGGACGAGAGCTTCGAAGAGAGCGTTGTCAATGGTGTCCCTTTGTTCCTGCCTCTGCGTTTCCAGCCAGAACAGGGCATCGTCGAGAATGGCCTGGATACTCGCTGATTCGACATCGGCGAGCAAACTGCGGTTATAGAGCTGTGTGACGAAATCCTCTTCCTATTGTACCCATTTTTCCATTTTACGGAATAAAAAGTTAACCATGTCCAACCCCTCAAACCCTACGCGGTCCCCTCCCCTCCCTTTCCCGAAAAGACGTCCGGCTTTTAAAACTCACCTCATGAAAATACTCCGAGCTGACTTTGTAGTTTACACGGTCACACGCCTTAATGAGGGCCAAGCAATACGCCCTCAACACAAGATTGACGAGTTCATCCCATTGGCCCTCAGAACAGCCCTCCGCTTTCCCCTGCCTTTCCTCTTCACTCCTATGATCCGAGTTCGCCTGCTGCTTACTAGCCGAACGGTCAAACCTCGCCTCCTCCAATGACTTGGGAACGGGCCACAGCATCCGATCGAGGTATATAGAAGTAAACAGCGTCTGTGGGAGGGGATGGCCGGAATGCCAGGCAACCTAAACATATGATCCAAAACATTAACAAACCCCAGCCCAAAATCCTGTTTCCATATCCCATATCCATATCCATATCCCAATTAGAATCCGTCCTTCTAGTTCGAACACTGAAAATATATCCGATAGGTATTAAACGCACCTCATGGCTCAAGAGTTGGTCCATAATCCCCAAGACTTCCGCTGGGAGTAGCTGCCGCCGGACGTCGTAGTCGTCATCTAGTGTTTCGCCGGGCGCCAGGTATCCGCTGTCCATTTTCTCATCCATGATCTTTTCATATATATATTCATAGTTAGATAGATAGGTAATACTACTATAACGCGCATGGGTCATCCAGGTGCGGAGAAAAAAAAAAGGGGGGGGGGGTGGTGGCCGATTTCTCTCATAGAGGGTACGGCGGGGGACAAAAATCGGTGCCCGGGTATTTGCAGCAGAGGGTAATCTGAATCCGTATAAACAGCAACGTATACAAAAGACGCACCTCCAGCGCCCCCACTGCCTCAAACAGCGTGAAGAATTCATCCTTGACGAGCTGGCCGGTGTTCAGGACTACAAACCGCATGGAGAGGAAATTGAGTTAGCCGCAAATGCTCATCATCGTGGACGAAAGCGGAGAAGGGCAGGCAATTAGGGGATAGAGTATTCATTCTTGGTTACACACCTGAACTGGCCTTTGTGAAGGCGGCGGTTATATCTTTCACGGACATCCTGCTGTCGGAGACTATACGCGGGGAAGTCGAAGTGGTGGTGTTTGGGCGCATGGTGGTGGGTGGTCGTGGCGTAAAGAGTGACGAAGATGGGGGAGCCCGATTAAGCCATGATTATGTACAGAGGCAGCGATAAATAGGAAATCAATAGCAGACGATGATAGATGTGATATTGTACAGATGATGTGATGAATAAATGGCTGGTGGTGAGAGCGTTGGGAGGAGTACAGGACGTTGACATTGGGTTGAAAGCTACGGGCGGGGAAACCGCCGAGAAGCAATCGGGACACGACGAGCAGCAGGCATACGGTTACGGGGGATTCAACCGGCCCTAGTTGTTATTATGCCCGGGAAAATAAATGGATAGGAGGTTCCATACCCAATTGATAGGCTAATCTAGCTATAAAGCCATGTATTCTCTTACAGAATGGCAGTTACGGTGTACTCTCCGAAGGCGTGGGTAAAATAAATATTTACCTAGCCAGTTTCACCACATATATACGTAGAGATAGAAGAGACTCCACTTGCCAATCGCAAGCACCAGTCCTCGAATTGACCAAATGAGATATAAATCAATTGACATATCGACCAGTGTACTATACATGTACAAGAAAAAAAAGATTTGGGGAGGGAAAGATGTGATCTTGTTTGCATCAATCCCACACGGTAGCAATTCTATCAACCTCCACCGTCATCACCTCATCGTCGTATTTAACCCCATGATATACCCCATCCCATGTCCATCGATCGATCCATCCATCACCAAGGAGGAATAAGAACAGTCTATTTCGACGCCGCAGCCGCAGCCGCAGCAGCCGCAGTCTCTACCTGCGCTGCGGCAAGATTCTTCACTTCGCCTTGTTTGCCATCCTAAAACAGATAAACAATTAGCAAATCCATCATCCGTTCACCCAAGCCACTATCATATCTCAATTCTCTCTTTCTTCAACCGTTCCCCAAGCACCCCATCCCGAAACCCCCCCCCCCCCCCCCCCAATATAGACAGCAAACACTCACCTCCCACTTCGCAAACTTCAAATCCATCTGACCACGTCGCTCGGCCTGGAGGCGGGGCTCTTCCTTGAGAGATCGACGGACGGCACGGGCGGCAACAGCGAGGTAGCGGTTGTAGCTGTGTGTTGGTTAATCAATTGGATATGCTGTTAGCATATTTCCCCATGCTGCGGGTGGTAGAAACATGTTGGGGCATAAATGATTTTGATTTGCGGGATGGAACGGAAACAGGTAGATTGAGTGAGAGTCAAAACGTACGTGAGCCCGGCGGCCTTCCACGCAAAAGCCATGGCTTTTTTTGGTTGTGGATGGTTTTTTTTTCGGTGGGATTGGGGAGAAAGGAAGGGGGGGGGGAGGAGGTAGGTAGCGTTGGCTGAGATGTCGCGGGTTGAATTGGATTTCAATTGAACTGTTCAAGACTTCTTTCTTTCTCTTTGACGCCGATGAGGATGGAAATGCAGGAAGGGCAGAATCTAATCCTTTTTCGGTTAGTGTGATTGGCCCTGGTTTGAACCAACTTAAGAAATTCAACTTCCGCAAACCAACCACTTCTCCGGTATCCGGCAACGGCAATGTGAAAATTTATCCATGCGCCTCTAGATATGTTTCTTCCGCTGGCAAGGTCGCAGGCTACTGAAGGACTTAGGCTTGCAGGCGGAAACCTCTCCTCCCGCAAGTCCTAGTGCCATATGCCTCGCCACACTCCCGACCACTATGGATCATGTCACTGTTTATAAGCTGCTCTCTTGTTCGCAGAATGCAATAGATCATTACAGCAATTCGGGGTTCAAAATTCAAATTCAATAATTAGATGTATGTCCGCACGTATATATGCCTTGTGTGCGTAGAGATTTAAGATGGGACACTGAGATGTCTATAATATTTAACACTTCGACTAACTAATAGGGTGTAGGATAGGTGATACTCTCCAACCATCAATCTAGTGGGGAGAATAATTGCCCATGAACTTAAAGACTTTGCTGGAAATCTATCAATCAAGTAGGGAAATATAGTTTATAGTGAGGGAAGAGAGAAAAGAAAAAGGGATGATAGAAAGAGTACAGGAGAAAAAGATTGAAGACAGCCCCAATGCCGTGCCAAACCGTACTTTATTAGTCCTGGAATGGCCAGAAATGTTCAACACACAGGACATCCTCTTCATCCTCACCCTTGTCGATCCAATGTTTCTTCAACTGTTTATTGACCTCCACAACTCTCTCAAACGACTCATTTCTTACCCATCCATCTTGGCCAACGTCGTCCAAAAGCGAACGCCAGTGCTCCACGAGGAGATTAGACTTGAACCAGTTCTCTTCGAGTTGATAAAAATCCTTCTCATCATCCGGGTCAAAGCGGACAGGGCAGGGAGCTTTCTGTAGCCTAGTCGACATGAGAGTATCCCAGGTATTGATCACCCTGAGCAAGGCACCTTTGAGGGTAACGACGTTACCGCTCCAAGGTCGGCCAGGCCTATCCAGAAGATGTTGGGTGAGCATGAGCATTGGATAGCTCAGAGCGTTAAAATGAGGTTTGTTGTCCTTTGCATTGAAAATCATATACAAGTAGAACAGCATTTGCCGTCGGTACAGCTCGTCAGCTTGAGATTTCTCCTCCGGCCCAATGATCCATAATCCTCCGGCAGGGTGGGTTTAGTGTAATCTTTGGGAGGTTCTGAGTCTGGGTTTCGAATAGTGGCGGATTCCCTGCGGCTAGCAACAAAGGGAGGATGGTAGTGTGTTGCCAATCGATTATACATGACACTTCGCACGAGTCAGAGACATAGATATTTGTCGGGTTGAGATCTAGTTTGTCGGTTAGCCTGGATGCGCAGAAAGAAGTGTTGAATCGCACTCACCTGGATGGCGCATCGTGGGCTGATTCATGGAATGCGCATGGTCCCCCGGCAAGAGGTATGGACAAATAGAAAGATACTTGTCTAGCAAATCCACGTATATCGCAGGTGCGACTTCTCCTTCGAGCATAGTATTCTGGGGAAAATCGTTGGTCTGAGGTTTTCCATATTGCTAGTCCATTCCCTCTCCTTCCAACCGATGGAATAGAGATAATCGCGATGATTTCTCCCTGTACAAAATCATTGGCTAGTACATATGTTAATACCGCATCCGAACAAAGAAGAGGCTCACAAGGGCCCCTATTTAACTCAAGTTGTGCACGCTTTCCACGCCAAAACATATATTCAGCGGTGGGGCCAATGCAAAATCGGCGAGCGTTTCCATCCTTATCTTCGACTCCAGCTGCGTAGAGATCCGTCTGGAGATTCTGGGGAAGGCTGTCTTGTAGTAAATACTCTCGTAGGAACCGAAAGGGAATGAAAACAGCTTGCACTCAATCTCCACGTAACTAGCTGGTAACCAAACAGGCTTGTTCTTTGGCCGTAACACCGAACTAGCGTTCCCCCAAAGGATTCCCAGCAGGCTTCTCCATAACGATATATTCACTTCCCACTTCGTTTTCTACGTGGGAGGACCAAGGCATAAACTCGTGGAACGGGTATCCCCTTTGAGCGTAAAAAGTCCATCCCACAGTGCAACTTCACTCTCCGTCGCGAGTCTTTTTGGAACTGCGATAGAGTATGGGATCTTGACGATGACCTCAAGGCCACCAATCCATGGTAAGAAGCAGCACCCTGTTGAAGCCATCGTCAGCAAGTTTCTTCATATGGACAACTCTTTCCCGGTGTACACTTTGAGCAGTGACCTTCTTAAGGGCCTCAATATTTGAACTCGACATATCATTCAGCGAGTCGAAGTTTCTCGTTGTAGAGGTAGCGGCCACAACTATAGGAGAAAAACTCTCGTCTAGGTCACGGCAGATTCGCGGCCACTTCGCTCATCGTGGATTAGTGTTTAACGAAGGAAAGACTGCAAAAAATGGCTTGGGTGGTGGGAACTGGTGCAAGATACATAGAAAAGAGTAGCGACCGAGCCTGGAGGTAAAGGGGTTGAAATGTCGCTGGCCTTAATCTCGCCAGCATCTCCAGCGTCGGTGATAAAAAATTCATATATCAAGCAACGAGACTCCAAAAGGCCAAAAAAAAGAGGAGCATTCCATGCAAGGGAGTTTCCCTTGCCGCCAGCGTTTGATCCCAAGAGAGTGCGAGGACACCGCACCTATCAGGGAGCACAGTACAGTACAGTGATGTGTTGAAGAATGAATATCCCATTACTTCTATTAACATTTTTCATTGGAGTTTGTGTTGCTTCTAATGAGTCCGAATAAATGTTGTGTGCCTGCATACTATTTAGCTAGTTAGTTACAAATGAGAGCTTGTGAGGTGAATCCATCATTCTCAACTAACTATATCTATAAGCTAGTTACGCGCAACTGGTGACATACATTATTTAGTTACTAGTTAATAAGTTAACTACTCAGTAACTCTCAGTAACTACTCATTATTATTATTTCCTCCTGTATAACCAACACTTGGCCTGTATTTAACATCACGCAAGGACTCATCATAAGCTCCGCTTGCATATGAGTATAATGGAAGAATAATAATAATAATAATAATACTCATTATTATTAACTACCCTACCACCGCAGCCTTGCGCTAAAATATTTTCCCGCTGCAGCCAAGCCTCTGAGCTGGATAGCTTTGTCCCCGCTGGAATTTGGAAGAGCGCTTCCAGAATCCACATTGCCGGGAAGGGGAAAATATGTACTCCGTACAGTACAGGTACTAACAACTATGCAGGCTGCAGACTGCAGGCCGAGCAGGAATATCACCGGCTGCCACGAACCCGCTGCATGATTATTACTATAGTACATGTACAGTACATACATCTACCTCGAGCGGTTCCCCGAACTGATTTATTTAGGCGAGCTTTAACGGCAAGTAGCTGGATCTGTTGGCAGAACTTATTTAAGTTAATGTGTCTACCTCACTATGAACTATTTATGCGATGGACTAATAAAATGGTAACTAATTGTTCTGAGTTGTTCCATATTCTGACCACACCACACTAACTCGCCATAGAAACAACAATTCAACTCGCCCTCCATTTTCCCAAATATCAGTCAAAACTCTAGCCTGAGAAATGTACCTACCCTACCGTACCGTAGCGTCCGGTACGGTCCGGTCCCGCTACCCTGGGTCAATCCCGGTGCCATGGCCCCGGTTCGCTTGCCCCCCTCTTGCCGTACCAATCCATAAGAACCCATCTGTCCATTCATTATTCATTTCATTTTCCCACATTACCCCTCGCAGAAACACCATGCTTCTATTTACATGCAAGGTGCCAACCACTTATGCAAACTATAAACTGCTAGACATAAAACGATGGAGGGGGGTGGAGGGGATGGAGGGGTGGCGGTGAGAAGGCCCTTCCCAAAAAATGCGGCTAAAACAACTGAACTGGGTGTCCTTCCCGGGACAGTCCCCGAGTTCCCCATTTTCCGTCTCACTTGTTCCCAGGCATGCAACGCAAAGCATAGCATTGACTGAATGAATGAGTCCATGAATGGACACATGAATGAATCCCGGCTGGATTTGGTATTGTTCTGTGTATTCGGAAAAGGAAAAATGGAATTAACCCTCCGGTGTGGTTCTACCGTTGCCGTGTCCCGACAGTATGGGAGAAAGAAACCAGGAAAGAAAAGGAAAAAGCCACTCTAGGCAACACTCCAAATGGACTTTCATGGTGACTTGTTGTTGCTCGAACTCGATGCCGCCAAAAGTCGGACGCAGGGGATTGGCATGGGTGGGAGCATGGATGTGCTTGCTTGCAGAAGGCTGTGGGAACTTGAAATCGGGTTGCAGTAGAGGAGGGCCGGACGACTTCTTCTTCTGTTCTGTTCTTCTCATATGTTCACAATGCCCGCGCTAGATGACAACCTCTCCTCTTCTGGAGTTTTCTATGTGTCCCCTTGCGGTTTCGAGTTGTGCATGGGTGCATGTTCTCTAGTGTCCTATTCCCTTCCATTGCTGCCATTTCGCCTCGAAAGTCCCCATCCCTGTCTATATATTGATGTCAATATATCAAGAATCCCCTAGCAGGGCTGAAGTAGATTCCAGAGACCGCTGTAGCTAAATAGTCAGTTCCTGAAGCTGTAAAGCGAGAAAGAGAGAAGCAAATCGTATCCTGTCGTATCATAATATGCCTCGTGGTTCAAGAAAAGAGAAGAAAAGCAAAAATAACCCCATTCCCCTAGCCTAGAGAGCCTCCTTCCATGCTGGCTCACGTACCTAACTACTCACTTAAGAGCTGCCGCCTCAATAACCAAGCCTGCTCGCCCCCAACGCTCAACAATCCACTTCTCCCTCCACAACACTCGAGTCTCGTCCAAAACCCTCTTATCCCTTTTGCAATCAGCCAGCTTCATTCTTTTCTTCACCTTCTCCATTACAACTCTGCCTGTCGAAGATATACCTGGTTCATCTCTTAACCACTTCCATCACAGGCGCCTGAGGCTGTCGACACGAGAGCATCATATATAAGCCTTTGGCTCCTTTATAGCCAGACTCTTTACCATAGAGGAGAAGGCCTGTCAGAGAGAAAAAGAACCTCTCTCTCACTCACCTCTCACTCGGTCAGGAGAGGAATTGCAAAAACGCAGCTTGTCGAAGCTGGCCCTTGTCAGCTGTCCTAGTCCCACTCTGGCTTCTTCCAAAAGCTGCAGGACTTGTAAAAGAGCCAGTCTATCAGTGGGCTGAGGAAGCATTTCATAAAGGAGAAAGAATAAATAGAGAAGAAAGGAACGACGACAAAGACAGAGGATACGAACACCATACTCGTGTGTTGTGTTCGTTGATAGAAGCAACGAGCGGGAAACGACGCGTTTGCAATCTCTCTAATCTCTCATCCAGACACGTCTCAATCCACCTGGCAACAGGGGACGAAAAATAAAACATAAACGTAAAAACACCCCTTCACCTTGGAATCAGCAAAAAGCAAAAGCAAAAGCAACAACAATGACCTCAGCCCGCACAACGAAGTCCACGAAACAGCGCAAGGACAGCAGTGCAATCGGCAAAAACAACGGGCAGAATTCGAGAAAACCACCACTAAACCGCCCAAAGAGGCGGAACATCGTTCGTTGGAATGGTGAGTTGTGGTTTCGTTTCCCGCCATTCATTTAAACCTTGCGTGCATAAAATAGGCTATCTCCTGCTAAATCTTCTGTCACGTCTGCAAACCAGGGGATAAACTAACTGCAAAAGCAAAAATAGACATCCTAAACAACAGACTCCTCCTCTGTATCCAGAGTGCCTGCAGCGCCAAGGGTATTAAATTGCCATGGGAAGCAGTCGCTGAGTTGATGGGAGGGAGTATCTCGGATGGAGCAATTACACAGCATCTCACGAAGCTTC
The DNA here is from genome assembly GCF_000003525.1 of Blastomyces dermatitidis ER-3. NCBI lineage: Eukaryota > Fungi > Ascomycota > Eurotiomycetes > Onygenales > Ajellomycetaceae > Blastomyces > Blastomyces dermatitidis. The sequence goes on along the minus strand of NW_025544778.1, from coordinate 5,009,151 downwards.
GTGCGAAGCTCGAAAAAGAAGGGGAACATGTTCCGCCGCCTTTAAAACGTGCCGGAACATCTGCTGGTGAGGGGGCGAAAGTTATTGATAGACCAAAGAGGTCTATGATGGCTAATGACCAGGTGAAAAGCGATGAATTCAGCGACGACGATGATGATTCGGACGATTCGGAAGATTCAAACGATGAGAGAATGGCAGTTGCTACGTGTTTGAGAAACACGCACCAAAACAAAACCAATAACGCCCAGGAGAACGAGAACGTCGATATTGACAAAGACAGCCGCAGCGAAAGCAGCACGGAATACGTTGCTGTGGGTGCCAGTTTTCTCCAGTTCCCCAACGATCGCTCTCCGCCGCTGTCGTCAAGCTACAAGCACGATCACAACGTTAACGCCCAATTCCAACCCAAGGGTAATGCTAAAGGCAAACCCAAATGCAGAGCTAGCGCGCAGAGTAACAAAATCGCTTCATCATCGAGCGGAAGCTCGCCGCATCGGAAACTTGTCAGGCTCCGTATAGCCCCAAGAGGTAGTGCGAACTGTGATGGTAATCGTGCTGTGGAAAACAATGGTATTGGTACCAATGGCAATGGCAATGGCAACGTCAACGCTCTCAGACGCCGCCTGCCGAGTGTAAATATGGAATCCACATCAAGCGATACCGCGCATGGCAGTCCTGAAAGTACGTGGGGCGTAGCAATGGACGTGGTGAGGAATAGGGAAGGAAGGATATACGGCACTGTGACAGTTGGGCAACCTCACCAGCAGCACTACCACCACGGCCAGTCCCCGTATGGCTGTCCTGGATCCGATGGAGGGTCTCCCCATATACCCCCTGCGGAAATGTTGCGGCAGCTCGGCCACCACGTCGAGTATCCCAATCACAGTCGTAACAATCACATGGCCCGCGCTGGGTTCCAAGAAGGAGGTAGTTCTTTCGGCATGAACCCGAACGGGGTAGGAAGGCTGCACGGCGCCGCTTCACCATACCAGGACAATACACATACGTTCCCAAATGGCGGCATGCCACCACCTCACTCACTGCCATCGAACAATCCGGCCATCCCTGCCCCCATCCCCGTACAAGGGGGCTACTCCGCTAACGGAATGTGGCATTATGGTCGTAACAATAACCCGTACGCAAACATCCCACACGCATATCGCACCAATATCACAGATGACCAAAGGCCGCATCATACCACACACAACCACAATCACAACTACAATCGCGATTCGCACACACCCACAATACCCCCAACAGCCCTTCCATACCACCACAGCACTGACACCGGAGCCAGGACTGTCGGAGGAAGAAACGAGATGGAAAAGCCCCCGGCCGCGCCAACTACATTGATGGAGCATGCACAGATACCCGTCCAGCAAAAGGAACAGCAACCGGATGAGCAGGGCCAGATGCTAGAGGCAGCAGCGCTAGAAGACCAAGCCGCCATGATGGATGAATTGGACGATTTGCCACAACTGACTAATTTCGACGCTGAATTCGTTCACGTGGATGGGGGTCATGTTGAAGACCTTTTTGGTGACTATGGGTATGGGATAGAAGGGGTGTTTTAATGGAGCATAGGCTGGCATGGCGGCGGAGGGGAGGCGTTCGGTTGATTAGAGAATGCCTGAAGTAGATTATATACGTGGAGTCGGATGGCCAATGGGTTGCCAAACGCAGGCGTGTTCCACGTACGGTCAAGAAAAAAGGCGTCTATTCGTCGAAATAGCTGGAATGGGAAATGTGAATTTCGTTCGGCCCGCCTCAGTTAAGGACACGAGTTTGGTCATCATCTTTAACGCTTGTTATTCATTTCTTGCTTCCTTTCTTTTTATTGGCTTTAAACCATTCTTTAAAAGATCCCCATTTTCCTTTTTTTTTTTCTGTTTGAGCCCAGATCGCACGGAGAGCAGGTAAAGGAATAACGGTGAAACGATACGTGCTGGTTATATCCCCCTGAACTGAACGGACTCCGTTTTACACTGCTTGACCCCGTCTTTTGGAACACTATGGCGAGAAAATACCCTGTGGTAACTATCTCTTTTCTTCTTAGGTTTGACGATATGTTTTGTTTTTCACTTGTTTTGCAGCTTGCAATAGGGAACAACGCCTACATGACGATCTTTGGACATGGGGGAAGGAAATTTGCTTAAATAACCCGACGCGCCGCGCTTTCAGACACTGATGAGAAGCCTGAACCTGTACAGTTCTATCAGATGAAGCATCTGTTGAACGGATACACTGGCTCTGGCATGTCGTCATATTGATGTCCCTTTCCCTCATTTCTCTTCCTATTTCTTTCCATTACCATTGACAGCTATATTTGCCATTTTCAAGACATACCAAATGATAATAAATGACCAGTCGCTGCTTTTGCTCCAATTATCCTTGTGAAATAGCTCACATGGAGTTTCTGTTCTGCTTCTTCTCCAGTCCGTTCAATGGAAGCTGGACGGAGACGAGCTTCCATCCTGTGGATTGATACATGCTGGAGCGGGCAATTATTCCCAAGGGTATATATTTTCAAACTCGGTAGACCCGTAAATGAATGAATCAATGGGTGACGGAAATGGGAAATAGGAAATAGGACGGATAGAAATTGAGGGTTGACGGGCATCACTCCAGGTGTTACGGAGTAGAAGATGATCCACATCCGGCCTGCTGATTTTATATTGTCGTACAGAAGGACTTGCTGTATGTTTTACAAAGGATCGTAGTACCTCTGTTCTGGGATAGCACCTAATTTAGAACATGTTTCTCGTTCACCTTCGATCTCCCCTTTCCATAAATCCTTGCTGCAGGTATAGTTATACTGTTGGGCTGCTAACGGTTTCGGGATCTCTGAGGGACTAATAAAGGATCTTGGCGGCCAGTCGTCGTTGCTTCTCAGCGGTGAGGTCCACTAACTAGTTATAATTAACTAATGCCGTGCACAGATCGCCTCCACAGAGGACACTGAACGCTTTTCAATCACCTTTTACTTGAGTTACTCGTGATATACTGTATGGACACACAAAGATTGAGAAGATGGAGCGTTCTTCAGAGAATCTATACTCCCACGGTAACCCCTGGTTCTAAGTTGTCAGACTACTACATACACGTCGGTCGGACCCTACCCTACGATGTTTCGGTCCTGGTTTCTTTGATTCCGGCAATCGCGAGATTTTAGTCCACGTCAAGTTACAATAATCAGGCGGCTTTTATTCCGCAGGAACATCGCGATAAGAACCGGATAAAAGGTGCTAAAGACAAAATCCGGTCTTGGGAGGAGGACCAGGACTACCCTACTACTATGTAAGACTTCACTACCACTATTTTGGCTTATTCTTATGTCGAGTGACTTGATATCAACAACCATATCTGTCCATGATAGCTCTGAATGAAGGGTACCTTAGTAGCTGTGTAGTAGTTAGACGTTTATCCGGGCAGTAGGTAAATACTCTAGATAGAATGGAGAGCACATGTTTTCGCTCATCTAGATCGGCCTCAGGACGAAAGTATGCGATTGTTTAAGCAAGGTCATGTTCTGGATGGGGGATTGTATGCTGGTCATACCAAGAATCTAACCTCCGGGGTGAGCATAAAGGCCCTTCCACCCATCAGGCAGTGGACCCCAACACCTGACAATACCGGATATTATTCCCCCTTTGAGAAGGATAGGGAAAGGTGGTTGGCCAAGGTATAGCTCTGCAAAGATGACCATGCAACTCCACATGTCACAGGCAAAACCTGGACATTTCCTATGAAGTCAATCTGGAGAGCAGAGTTGCATAGATGAGTAGCCATGCTGAGTCACAGAATCGCTTAGTTTCATTGCCAGACCAATGTCGCCAAGGTAAATTTTCTCTGTGTGGAGATTCACAGGAATCTCAATGGGATGGACAAGCTCTCCCTGCTTCCAGAGTTCGACAAACGGTATGATTTGCTTTAGCGGCTGACCAAGTGCCTTTGTATTTAGCCTTCCTGCTAAAGCTGTGGAGAGGAACCAATGCCCCACATACAGTTCCTTCCATTCAGATCTGTAGGATATCCATTAGATTTCACATCAACCGAACAGAGAGTGGAAGGCAAAATTCACTCACCACGGTGAACAATTCCAGCTTTGTGTAGGTTTCTCAAGACATACAGCAATTGCCTAGCAGCGGACCTGCGAGTGATTATGGACAGATTTCTCAAGATTGCAGGGTGAAGGCATGGCCCCTTCATAGGAAAAACGAAAACCTTGTGACGACACTTGTTTCTAGGGAGGAGAAACATCACCGAAATATGTCATGAGGCGAGAGACATCCTTTCCATTCTGAAGGATCTCGTCCTGAATGCGGGTTTCATTTTCACCACCGTCCCCCGAAGACATGACTTTGAGGGCTACATCCCGCTTGTTCTGGAGGTCGCGGGCCATCCATACGGTGGAGAAACCCCCAGAGCCTATTTTATGCTCTACCAAGTATCTCTCTCATTGAGTTCTTGTCCGAGGCAAATGGGATATAAGACATGTGCAGTGTCCTTTTCATCGTATTTCTTCCAGGGCTCCATAACCTCCCCGAAGTCAAGCTCCTCATCCTGGGTGCTGACGAAGTCGCCAAAGTCGGCCGAAGTATCACCTTCGAGGTATTGGGGCGCTGTTGCCGTTGTCGCCATCACCGGCACGCTCCTCGAGACAGTTCTATCTAGGCGAGTATTTGGCAACTGTAGGAGATAAATTTGGAAAGTTGTTATCTCAGCGGGCTCAGACCCTCTGGCTCGGTTTGAGCGGGTTGCAGCATTATTAATCTGGCATGACACTAACCTACTTTTGATACAAGTCATGTGCTCAGAGCAATCCTTGTCAGAGAGTCTGAGAAGAAACAGTTTCATCTTCAATGAAGATTTCTGAGATTTTATAAGAATTTTTCAGATTCTTCAACTTTGACTTTCTATTACTATATACTTATATATCTTTGAGATTTGAAAATCATCTTAGCTTATAATTAAAGAGAAGAAGAATAGAAATATTTCTTTAATATTTTAAAAAAATCTATATTTAAGATAGATATATACTCTTAAAAATAATTATATTTTTTAATCTCAGAATTTCTAAGAGTTTTTTTTTTTTTTTTTTTTTTTTTTTTATATAAGAAATTGAATTAAAATTTCTATATTTAAAAATATATTAGTTAACTTTGAGATAATACTTGTCACGCTCCCGGCCGCGCCAAGGCCCCGTTGCGGTTTCACACGGCCCATCGCTTCCATGCGGATGATTCCATCCATCCTGCAGGCTGTCTGAACCGGTTTCCAACTGCTCTATGACATCATTCGGATATATCATAGAAAGATCTGATTGATGGATATGAGAACCCCGCTTCTATATGAGGTCAGCAGATTACTCTTCCTTGGCAATGAGGCGCTGCTGAGGTATCACTCCGGCTATTCTCACCTGTGGAATGAGAGAAGAGTATCCGCTCATTGTCTATATAGAATAGCTAGATGCTGGCTTCTTATCAAAGGAGCCAGCAATTCATTTCTTTTCTTCTAGAGGAATAATATATATAAGAGTTACTGCATGCCTCATACAATCTTCTTAGTATACTAAGTATCATATCTGTGATATTCTCACAATAACTCTGTAGTCTATGAGCTTGCTATTCAAGTAAGATAGTCAAGCTCACTTATACAGCTTCTTAAACAACTATTTCTACATGACACTGCTGACTAGTCACTGCTTCAGTCTCATTACATTACAATTCAAATCACTTGATCTGATTACATGTTTGAATCAGTCAAGCTCTAACAGACTGATATAATCTTACACACCTGTGCTGAGACTGATCTGACCTCACTCTCTGGAAGAAACACTACATCATTCTCTAGAGTGTGTACACCTCTATCTCAGCAGGAATCTGAGATTTCTGAACCTGCTGTGCATTTTGACATGAGCTCTTCAATCATCCTGTCACTGCCGCAGCCCCTACACACCTACATCTATCATGAAGATAGAGAGATTAAGATCAGAGATTCATCAAGATATAAGAGAAACATCTTGTCTGAATTTCACAGCTTTATCTGTACTCTTGAACAGAAATTCTGCCTTAATCTGAGCCAGTATAATACTCATGAGATACAAGTAATATACACTGTCAACCTTCTTGAAGGCATCTCTGTGACTACTTGAGTTATCAAGAAGAGAGAGCTTGAGCATATCAATGCTGTCATAACTTGAGAAGAATTCAAGAACTTTCTACTGAATCAAATTGAAGATTACTGTAACTGCAGCTTCACAGCAGTGCAGCAGTTTAACTTATTATATCAACAAGATGATGAAAATCCTTTCAATTTCAATGCAAGATTTGAAGAATATTGAGAGAAATTGACTGATGATTTGAATCAATTAAAAACACAGCTTTATCTTGTGAAGCTGACTCACAAAGTGCAGACAATGATATTACAGTATCAGAGTTCATCAATCAATCACACTGAGCTTGTCAACCTGACTTTCTGAATCTATTTGAATAATTAATTCTCTGAGAAAAAGGTCAATAAGATCTCTTCTAAGCAATCAATGATGAAATCTAAACAGTGTCATGATAACTTCAGTGCAGAGAAAGTAAAGAAGAATTTCAAGTATTCTGATTCTTCACTCACTGTGAAGAAACACTAAAAAAGATTTGATAAAGATCTCTGTTTCAACTGTGAAGCTGATGATTACTATATCAGTGATTGTAAGAAGCTGAAGAAGGAAAGAAACTGAGAAGACATCTTCTCAAAGTCAACTTCTCTTCTAGCAAACATATTCACAGAAGATAAAGAAGAGAAAGAAAAGGATTGATAATTCTCACATCTTTGAGTTCATGTTATAATCACAATGCATACTCTGAATGAGAAGATATCAGTGAGATGTCTACTTGACTCTGAGATAAATGCTAACTTCATATTCTATTTCTTTTCTTTGATGAAGAATTGAAAGAAGATAGGTCTGTCAGATCATGCAAAATTTACAGATGGAACAAAATGTCACTGTTTTAACATAATTCAAGCAAAGTGTGTGATCACAGACTCAGAAGAAATCTTCAAGAAGAGCAGTCTGCTTCTTCACACAGTCAATATCATAGATGAGAATGTCATTCTAGGTCTTCTGTGATTGAGAGAAAACAATTCTCTCATTGACTGAGTCACTCAGGCATGGCAGTACTGCCTCACTGATGAAGAGGCAGTAATAGAGGAATCTGAAGAGTTCCATTGAAAGAATCTTGAGAAAAAGATTGAGTTGATATACTGCATAGCAGGTGATTGAGACTTGAGAACAGGTGAAGAAGTCATCACTCTCACTGCAAGATTAGCAGCAGTATCTGTCATTGAAGGTGAATATACACAATGTCTCTTTACAGATTTTAAGAATGTCTTTTCAGAAAAGGAAGCAGTGAAGTTTCCTGATATCAAGATGTGATATAAGATTCATCTTGAAGATAATGCAACAGTATCATACAGGCCTCTTTACAACTTGTCTGTAAAGGAGTTGAATGTTCTGTGCAAATATCTTGAAGAAGTGCAATCAAAGAACTGAATATATTCATCAAAGAGTTCAGCAGGGGCGTCTATACTCTTTGTGTCCAAGAAGGATGATAGACTATGTCTATGCATAGACTACAGAGGTCTCAATAAGATGACAGTTAAGAATTGCTATTCATTACTGTTAATTGATGAGATGATTGATCAATTATCTGAAGCAAAGATGTTCTCAAAGATTGATATACAGAATGTCTATTATAGAATCAGAGTTAATGAAGATAACATTTGAAAAATAGCTTTTCATACCAAGTACAGCAATTTTGAATATCTTGTTTTATCTTTTAATCTTTGTAACACTTCAGCCATCTTCCAGATCTATATAAATGAGGTGCTGTGAGGCCTTGTTGACATCTCCTGCATAGTATACCTGGATGACATTTTAATCTTCTTGAAATCAGAGAAAGAACATGATATCCATGTTTGAGAAGTGTTGAGTCACTTGAGACAGTATCAACTCTATGCAAACACTGAAAAATGCTCATTCTACATGCAGAAGATTGATTTCTTAGGTTATATTGTTGAGGTGAATGGCATTTCAATGAACAGGAGCCAGGTCTCTGTCATTGAGAACTGATCAGCACCGCAGATGTACTGTGAGATGCAGGTGTTTCTAGAATTTGTGAATTTCTACAGATGATTCATCTATGCATATTCATGAATTACTGCCCCCCTTATGGATCTGTTGAAGGGAAGTGTGAAAGGCAGGAAAACAGGACTGTTTATTCTCACTCAAGGCACTGTGCAGGTGTTTACAGAATTGAAACAAGCTTTTGCAGATGTCATGATACTGAATCATTTTAATCCCAACTTACTCAGTCAGTGTGAGACTGATGCATCTGAGAATGAGATCTGTGAAATCTTTTCACAGTTGACACTGAAGGCCTTTCAATGTTGAAAGGATCAGGGAATAATCATCTCTGAGAAAACAGGCAATGAATTGTCTGTGAGAGAAGACTTTTTCACAGAGTCTATAAGATGCTGTGAATGAAGATCAGTGACCTTCTTCTTCAAGAAGTTATCACTCATGCAGAAAAGATATGATACTCATGATCAGAAGATGTTAGTAATTGTTGAATCCTTTAAGATCTGATGACATTATCTTCAGAGTAGTAAGTACTCAGTGCAAGTTCTCACTGATCATGCAAATCTGCATTACTTCTTGATAACAAAGAGCTTGACAGAATATCAAGTCAGGTGAGTGAAGCTGCTTTCAGAGTATGATTTCTATATCTGATACTGTTCAGGTCAGCTTAACCTTGCTGACACACTGTCTAGACAGTCTGATTATAATATCATTGATATGAAGAAGAATTCTACAAAAGGACCTCTGTCATCACTGTAGAAGAAGCTGGCTGCAGGGGGTTGAAGTTCTCTAAAGCTTGGGAACAGCGCTGAAGAGACAGCTGTGCAACTCAGTATAGAAGATGAAAGAGAACCTGAGTCTCTGCAGAAGACTGACACTGAAGATCATGAGCTTCTTGTGTCATATCTTACAATCATTAAATTGATAAAGAATGAAATGATCTACAACCTTTCAATCTGACTACTTTTGAAATTCATTGATAAGTTACAGAAGAGGAATGCCTCTACTGCAGCTCAAATTTAAAAGTTGAAGAAGAAAGGATTCAGTTTGAACTTGAAAGAGACAGGCCCTGGGCAGGGTGATGCTGCTAAGAAATCAAGTCACTGATAACTAGAAGAATGTGAACTTCTACTGCTGAATGATTCAGTCTTTGTCTCTTATAGCAGGACAGTGTGTCAGAAGTTATTAAGAATTCATCATAATGATTCTCATGCAGGACACTTCAGGTTAGAGAAGACTGAGAAGCTTCTAAAATGTAAATATACTTGAGACAAGCTCTGAGCAGATGTCAAAGAGTATGTTGAAACTTGCAATGTCTGTCAAAGAATAAAGATTCTGTGATATAAGCAATACAGTGAGTTGACATCACTGCCTGTTTCAAAGAGCTTATGACAGAATCTATCAATGAATTTCATAGTTGACCTGCTGAAGTTGACAAGAGTCAAAGAATATGACTCAATTTTGATCATTATTGACTGCTTCATGAAGATGACCAGATATATTTCTACTCACAAAAAGATTAAAGCCTCTGAATTGACTGACCTGTTTTTAGATATCATTATTTGTGATCACAGTGCTCTGAAATCATTGATAACAGATTGAGAATCTCTCTTCATCAGTAAATACTGATCAGCTTTTTACTATTATCTTATAATAAGGTATCTTCTTAGTACTGTATTTCATCTGCAGACTGATGACCAGACTGAATATCAGAATCAGACACTAGAACAGCATCTTCAAGTGTTCTGTTTATATTATCAGAATAATTGACTCAAACATCTTCTGATCACTGAATTCATATATAACAATGTAAAGAATGCAATCTTAAAGATATCTCCTTTCTATGCTTGTTATAAATATAATTCTTTGTTACTCAGTGATGTTGCAGACAATATTTCAAAGAAAGAAATAGACAGTCAGAATGTCAGACAGGTACAGAGAATGAAGTATCTCTCAGTGTCAGAAGTAAAAGTGAGATTGAAGCTTTTGAATAAAATTCATGAGAAGGTGGTGAAAAGTATTCACTGCACTCAGAAGCAGCAGATGAAATACTATAATTGAAAACATCTTTCAATGAAGTTCTTAATAGAGGATCAAGTGCTACTTTCAGCAAAGAATATCAAGATAATGAGACTGTGTAAGAAGCTCAGTGAGCAGTGACTAGAATCTTTTCTGATAACAAGAGTAGTGAGTAAGCAGACATATAAGTTGAAATTACTCACAGAATTGAAATCAATTCATTCTGTTTTTCACATTTTCTATTTGAAGCTCTATAAGTAACACTTCAGAGCAGAGCTGCCTCAGCTGAATAACATTGAGATCAAGAATGATACTGAATATCTTGTAGAGAAAATATTGAATAAGTGAATATATTACAGCAAGCTTCAATATCTTATCAAATGAGAAGAATATTCATTATCAGAGAATTCATGAAAACTGCTTGAGCATTTGAAAAATGCTGAGAAAGAGATTGCAATCTATGAGATGACTAGTAGAGACTGCTCTGTTACACATCAGAGATGTTGAATAAGAAATGCTACTTGAGACTTCTCATTTTTCTCAAAGGGTTTTTTTAGAGATAATCTTATGATGGTGAGCTGATGTCTTGTAGACTCTGTAGCACTCTTCTTCTATTTTCTCTCAAAGAGTTTTTAGAAGTTTAATGAGACTACACAAGTGTAAAATTCCTGAAGCAGTTAGAGAAAAGGAATATTGAAAACTAATAAAAAGATTAATATTATTGATCTGCAGACTGCTGCTATTCTAATAGAGCTACAGTCTGCTGAAAAAGTAAAAAGAGGGATCAGAGTCTACTCATCAATAATCACATTCTCATCAAACTCATTCTTCACTGTTAAAGTCTCTGGCACTGATATCTTTGTCTGCTGAGAAGTTAGCACTGCAGTGCTGCAGAGAAGCATACTGCAGAAGAGCATGAGAGATGCTGAAAGTATTAACTTATTAACTTACAAAGCATCTCAGTCATCTGCTTCAACTGAAGCAAGATTCTCTTCAATCAGTGATTGATCTCTGTGGCACTTTCAACAGTAATGCTGGCTGACCTCTTCTTGAGATCAGTCATTCTGAGGTGTTTTTTCATCTTGAAGATTCATGCTTTTGTCTCCTTTTGCAGATGAGCAAGAGAGACCTTCTCAGCCTTGACAGAATCTATCAACACTTAAAGCTCTGAGATTCTCACTCTGTACTGCTTGAGTATCTAGACTTCTTGTCAGAACTGACATAATGTCTTTCTGTGAAGTGATACTTACAGGAAGACAGGAGTTGTTATTACAGACACAACAGAAACAATGAAAGTGAGAGAAGAGATGAGTGTATAAAATCCTCCTCTTCTTCAGCTGCTTAATGCAGTGCAGACAAGTAGCAGTGCTGATCAGAGACTGCACTAAAGCCTTCTCACAGAGAGAAGATGAAGAAACTGCAGAACTCTGTGAACTCAACTCAGCAGCATTCTGAGCAGGGCTCAGGTGTGCTGTAGAAGGGGAACTACAGATTGAGCTTCTTGAAGTCACTGTCTCTGAAACCAAGCTCTTCTCAGGCTCCTCTCTGAATGACCACACAGGGTCATATGCTACTGTATTGGCCGGGGGGGGAGGCAGTGTTGCAATAGTGGTGAGGGGGGCAGAGAACAGACTGGATATGGATGAACTAATCAGCAGAAGGGATGACATCTCACTGCAAGGCATGGTGACTATCACTGCAGCTGTAAAAGAAGCAGGAGAAGAAGGAGATGTGACAATGAGAGTGATGCTTTCACAGCTCATTGACACTGCTGTCTCCACCTCCAACCTGGCTTTCTTGGCGGCCATGAAGGCTGCCGCTGCACCATGAAGATGTTTGTTACTCACTAGAAAACATCAGAATAAGTCCTTGATTGTTCTTCAAGAATGATACTCTCATGCACTCACTGTTGCAATTGAGAGAGAGGAAAAGAAAAATGTTTCATGAGAGAGAGAATCTTTTTGAAAAATCCTGCTACTACTGTTAGCTTTGTCTCTAAAACATATCACTTTTGTAGAGAATTTCATATATAGAATGAAATATATTGAGAGATCTGTAAGTCACTTGTTAACTATGTTTTTCACATTTCAAATCAATATATAAGGAACTCACTTACCACATGTTTGGTTTGAATGATGATGGGAAAAGAAAGATCTACACAGTCAGCAGAAAAACTCATCTATTCCTTTGTATCACACACAGTACATATGCTGTCAATCAGTTGATAACTGTTGCTATACAACAAAGATAATTTCTAATCCAGTAATCTTGAGAGCATAGAAACTATGCTCTTAAAGAGGAGGGCATTGTTACACTCCCAGTCATGCCAAGGCCCTGTTGCAGTTTCACATGGTTCATTGCTTTCATGTGAATAATTTCATCCATTTCACAGGTCATCTGAACTGGTTTCCAACCACTCTATGACATCATTTGAATATATTATAGAAAGATTCAATTGATGAATATGAGAACCCTGCTTCTATACAAGATCAGCAGATTACTCTTTCTTGACAATGAGATGCTGCTGAGGTATTACTCTGGCTATTCTCATCTATGAAATGAAAGAAGAGTATTCACTCATTGTCTATATAGAATAGCTAGATGCTGACTCCTCATCAAAGAAGTCAGTGATTCATTTCTTTTCTTCTAGAGGAATAATATATACAAGAGTTACTGTGTGCCTCATACAATCTTCTTAGTATACTAAGTATCATATCTGTGATATTCTTGCAATAACCCTGTAGCCTACAAGCTCACTATTCAAGCAAGATAGTCAAGCTCACTCATACAGCTTCTCAAACAACTACCCCTATGTGACACCGCCAACTAGCCACCGCTTCGGTCCCGCCACGTTACAATACTTCTATTCTAAAAACTTGAGATATGAATATAAAAATCAGATACATTGTGAGAATATTATTATTCTAAGATTTTAAGATAATATAGAAATAATGAATCTATGAAGTTGAGTTGAAATTCTCTTTTATACTCAGAGTAGTAGAGTACTGAGTAAATTATTTCTATGTTACTAATAATCAGAGCCCCGGTGGCTGAATGGTTAATGCAGCCACCTGGTAGCACCTTGGCATGGGAAACCAAGACGCGTGGGTTCGAAACCCGCAGGGGATACATTAAATCCGGAACTCAAGCACCTCAGGTTCCTAATAAATACAGAGGTGTACAAATCGCTTCAATGAATCGCTCTATGTTCCTGGGCTGGGAAGTTATTATCGCATGTATCTAATTGTCACTTCTTTGTATTTCCTATGTTCTTGTTATCTTGGCATGGTCTCAACACCTGTATTTCCTCCTGTATAACCAACACTTGACCTGTATTTAACATCACACAAGGACTCATCATAAGCTCCGCTTGCATATGAGTATAATGGAAGAATAATAATAATAATAATAATAACTAATAATCAGAAACTGTTTCTTCTCAGATACTTTGTAAAATATCATCACTTACTATAGACTACTGAGGTAAAAGAGCTCAATCATCATCAGTACACTGCTAGTAGAAGAGCCGATCAACTATAAGACCTTCAATACTTACATGACCTGATTTTACTATTTAAAATTAGCTCATGACATAATTATCAATTCAGTATTAAAACAGTAATGAATATCTGAAGAAGCTGTAGAATAGTTGAAGATTATATTAATAGATCTATTTACAAGAACATAATATAATGATGAGTTATATAATCTAGTGAGATTACTAACTGCAATAGCTGTAAGAGTTAACATCTTCTCTTAAGATAATAAGAATTATATACAAAAACACTCAAATTATTAAGATAGTCTGTCAAAACTAAATACAAATGTAAAATTAAACATTTTCAACTTTTACATTTGTAAGATCTAGTAAAATCATGAATTGTATAAATATCACAGTGTCTAGAGATTTAGTGAGTTCATCTGCTATTATCTGAGTAATGAGAATGTATTTTAAATTAATAACTCTCTAATTCAACTATTAATATAAAAAATGAAAATGTGTGTTAATATGCTTACTTCAGACTGTAATGACTATCATCTTTATAAGATCTATAACACTCTTATTATCAGTGAGAATCTGTATTGAAGATGTAGTAATAAAGTCAAGCTCAATTATGAAATTCTGAATTCATATTACTTCATGAACTGTCTCACTAAGAGTTATATATTCAGTCTCATTGAAACTTAGAGATATATAAGATTACTTCACTGAATGTTATGAAATCAGACTATCTACAAGTTTAAAAACATAGCTGAATGTTAATTTTCTATTATTATTCAAGAGATTAGCTCAATCAGAATCTGAGTAACTGAAGAATAGATAGAAATCATCAGAGAAATGTAGTTCGGAAGAACGTATGACTGTCGGATAATAACGCGGCTGCTTCCGAACTACTAGCGTACGCGGCCGCTTCCGAACTACTAGTGTACACAGCCGCTTCCGAACTACTAGCGTATGTGTATGAGTGTAAAGAGGCCATAGCATACGCTAATTAATTTAGTGTATGAGATTACAATATAAGAAGCCAGTGTACACCTGTAATCATACACTGACTTAAGCAACCTTTGAATCATATCTGATAGCATGTCTAAAAAAATCAGTAAGAAGCACAGGCTTCTTCAGAGCATGATAATTCTGCCTATAAAGCAATTTGTAGTTATCATGTCAGTGTGATCCTAGAAATGCCTCAAAAGATAGTGTATAAAGAGTGATGAGTAGAAGAGCATCTGATTGATACTACTTCACTTATTAAGGAAAAACTTCACACTCAGATGAATGCCATATATGAGACATGAACAGATGAGATGTGAGAAAGAGAATAAGAGCAGTGAACCAGATTCAAAGAAGTCTGCTCCCTACTTAAAAGAAGAATAAAAAGAGAGAGGTGATCACTACTGAAGTTATATAATAATAACAGAAATCATATAACAATATAGCAATATAATGATATAGTGATAGAATGATATATTAATATAATAACACAGTGATATAACAATAGACATTGTACAATTAATAAGAAATCACTGAAATGAATACCTCTTCTAGCTAATACAAATAACATTCTTCTCTACTATCTGAACTGAAAGATATATAGAACCTTTCAGAGAATTTACTCAAAGCAGTAAGAAAAACAGCTGAGATTACTGAATCAGAATTGAAGCTTTGTATATGTACAAGGATTCTAAATGAAATTGAGGCCTTGTGTAAACAGTGACAGATCAAGACAGAAGTTAAACAATAATTAACATTCACTGTGAATTAAGCATTCACTATGAAGAGCTTCATCAATATAATTATTATTATTAATAAGAATAGAGAAAATCAGATCTTAGACCTGCAGTAGAAGATTGAACATTTACACAGATAGATAACTACACTGAATCTGAAGATCTTACTATAATTATTCACAATCTCTTCAGAAGTATACATATTATCAGAGATCACTGTACAGAATGAGAATTCAAGTATGAAATACATTAAGCTGAAAGATCTGCTGAAGTTATTAAGCTTTAATAGTGACTGAAAAAATGATGCTGCAATCAGCTGACTAAGTCAGATATAATCATATTATTGAATTGAATATGAATTCACAGACAGACAGTCAATGAAATTTCAACAAGTCTTAAGATCTGCTGTGTTTCTACATGAAAAAGCAAAGTTATTATAAATAACTGATGAAAAGATGAATCTCACAGATCTGAAGTGATATTCATTTTCACAAATATAAAATAAGTTTTTCAAGTGAATCTTGCACAACTTTGAGAAAGTGAATATATGAGATAAGTATTATGAACACTTCACTGAGTGTAGATAAGTGAGTGATCTTATATTATACTTCACACACTTCAGCTTACACTATCTTGTATTAAATAAAGAGCTTTCAATATCTTTCTGTTTACAGATCTTCATTCATGATCTTACATCTGAGTTAAGAGCAGAATGAAAATGCTTAATCTCACAGTCAGGCACAGTGAAGAAAGTATATAATATTCTCATTGTACAGAAACAAGTGAGTCAATTGTGACAGAAAATACTATAATTGAGTATATCTCAGTGAAGAACAGATAATCAGACTTCTATAATACAAGTTATATATCTGAATGCAATGAATCTAGATCTGAATGTCATTATTAAAGTACTGAATTCTCTGAAAAAGAAATTCTCTGAGTGAAAATCTTGATATCATGAGCATTAAGCTTGCTTCAACTGCAGATGCTAAAATCATAATGTAAAAGATTACACTCAGTGTGCACAGTCAAGAGAAGTAAGAGAGTTAAAAAACTAGCAGAATCAGTGAGCTTGAAGACACTTACTGATATTCTATGAAAAGTCTTCAAAGTGAAAGAGATGCTCATGTTAGATGACTCTCTGAATTCTGTGAATATTAAGAGAAAGCAGGCTTCTGACTGAGATACAGATGAGAAAGTGAACACTCATCTCAATGTCTTAAGACCTGAAATGTTAATGTATAAGAGATACTTGAATAAGAATTGAGAGATAACTGTAAAAGTGTTAGTGAACACAGAAGCTTCTACACAATATATTGATAATTATATGATTTGAAGATTGAAAGAAGTCTGCTGAGTGAAGAATCTCTGATATATAAGATTATCTGATAACTGATATTTAATATTACCTGTAAAAGTAAGAGTTCTCTTGCACTTCAGAGAATGATCTTGCTATATTTAAGCACAAGAGCTGCAGAACATAGAATATGATCTTATTCTCAGACTTAATTGATTTCAAAGGTTTAATTCACAGATTCAATGATGTACATGCTATATACAGTTAATCAATAGAAAGAAAATGATTCATACAATTCTATCAACTGATATGAGAAGGACATTTCATGTCTCTGATATAGAAGAATTAAATCTGCTTATACATCAACAAGCAAAGAGAACAATTCACAAGACCTCATCTGAAAGCATTCTGTATGTCATATGAAACTCAGAAGCAGAGAAAATCAAGATAAAGAATATACAGAAGAACAAGTGTATGAAGAAGCTTCTGAAGAAGTATGAGAAGATCTTCTGAACAGATCTTTCATCAGAATTGTCACTGAAATGAGGATTCATACATGAGATTGACATAGAGAATGCAAAACCAGTCAATCAGAATGTGTATTCTCTGTTACAAATATATCTTGAAGAACAGAAGCATCAGATCACTGACCTTCTAGAATGTGATCTTATACAACTCTTATCAAGTGCATGAGGCTTTTCAGTTCTATTTATGAAAAAGACAGGTGAGAAGTGATGAATGTGTATTGATTATCAAACACTCAATAAGCTTATGATCAAGAATGAATATTCACTGTCACAGATTCAACAACAGTTGAATACAGTTGAAAATGCCTGATATCTATTGAAGATTGATCTTCTCTCAGAATACTGACAGATCTATGTAGATGAACTGTCAGTCTTATGAACTGTGTTTAATATGCAATGAAAGAAGTTCAAATTCCTGACAATATCATTTAATCTGATAAATATGCCTGTCATCTTTCAAATGATGATGAATATAATTCTTTATAAACAGAATGAAACCTCATGTCTCATATATCTCAATGACATTCTAGTCTTTTCAAACTTATACAACAAATATCTGAAGTATCTCAATGAAGTGTTTATAACTCTGACAGAGTATAAGCTCTACATCAAATCAATCAAGTGTGTGTTTGAAATAAAAGAGTTGAAGTTCATAGAATATGTAGTAAGTGATGACTGTATACACTTTATCTCAGAGAAATTGAATGTTATAGTGAAATGACTGTGACTGAGAAATATACATTATGTACAACAGTTTCTTAAGTTAATCTCATACTACTGCAGGTTTATCAAGAATTTCACATGAATATCTGCATCACTCTTAGATCTCTTAAGAGAAATGAATGTGAATCTGTGAAAGAAGAAGTTTTGTTCAATTATCTGAAATACTGTGTATAAAGAGGCTTTTCTCACACTGAGAGAATATATAACAACATTCTCAGTACTTATTCAATCAGATTATGATAAACCTTTCTACATTAAGATAGATGTATTTAAATAAGCTATTGAATATACTCTTCTACAGATGAGTAAGAATAGCAAGCTGCACTTAGTGATATACAATGATAGAAAACTATCAGATGCTGAGCTCAATTACTCAGTATATGAAAAGAAATTACTAGCAATCAAGCACACACTGGTATTATAAAATAGATATATTAACAACAGACATATAATAACAGTGATTATGAATCATGAAAGTCTCATCTATCTACAATTGATAATAAAACCTTTCAAACACTTAGTACATTGAATCTCAGAGTTTCAAGTGTATAATCTTCATATTAAATATCAAAAGAGATTGAACACTGTGATGCCTGACACAATCAGTCACAGACTCAATTTCATAAGTGAGAATTCTGTGAACTAAATATAAGAGATGTTCATGTTAAACATACTGAGAAAATACAAGAAATCAGAATAAGTGAATGCCATGATCTCTTGCTTAAAGAATGACAAGATGTCAGATAACAAGTATCTTGTAAAAGTAGTAGAAGAGATGCTTCTGAACTTCAAGCTGAGGAAATTGAAAAATGATGTTATACTTTATCATAATCTAGAATACACAGAAGCTCTCTATCTAGAATCTTTATTTAGACGCGACTTGATGACTTATATGTACAAGGAATTCAGTCACTTAGAAAGCTCTGAACTCATAAGTGTACTCAAATCAAGAGCATACTGGCCAAGCATAGCTGAGAACATTCAGATGTATGCTCATGAGTACTTGAATTATCAGGTCATGAAAGAATCTAAGAAAGAGTTAGAACATGAGAAAGTACAATATCAGATGAAGTGTATAATACAACTGTTCAAACAATGAGAGATGAATCTCATAGACATATTACCATGAATATCAAATGAAAATCAATGAATAATCACTGCTATTAATTACACTACTGACTGATCAGTCATGAAAGCAGTTTCAGAGATGATGAAGAAGATGATAATAAAGTTTCTACATAATGAGATCTATGTCAACTATGAAATGCTGCATGAGATTCTAACTAATAACAGTGTGAATCTCATAGAAGGAGCAGTGAGGCATTTTATAAGCCAGTTACAGATAAGACATTGTAGAACAACATCATATCACTCACAGACAAATGAGAAGATGAAACACTTGAATGAAATCTTGAATAACATACTGATAAAATATCTAGTGAGCAAGCCTACAAGATTATGAGATGAATATCTCAGACAGGTGCTATTAGTCACACAAATCTGACAGCATGCAGTCACTAAGCATTCATCATTCTACCTGTTGTATGAATTGCATCTGCACATCCTGAAGAATGCTTTGAAAAAGATGAGGAAGAAAATAGCAGTTATAAATACAGCAGTCACAGATGCAACAGTTGCAGACACAGAATCAAGATTGAAAGAGATCAGCCACACATATGCAAAAGCTAACAAGTTACTCCTGAACTGAGCAATTCAATTGAAAAGAATATAAGACTCACTTGTTAAGAAATCAAGTCTCAAGATGAGAATATGAGTTCTTATATATAACAAGAGTTCTGAGAAGTTTCAATCTAGATGATTTGAGTCATATAAAATACTCAAATCATACTCTCTGAAAACATATGCATTGAAAGAATCAGAGAGACAGATCTTATATAACTTAATCAATAATTCATAACTTATAAAAGCAAAGATATAAGACTCAAGTGAATTATAATTATCTACAGCACTATTATCAGTGTTGAAAAAGAAGAGACTTATAATTGAAAAGTCTCACAAAGTAAGAGAAATCATAGACACTTACAAATCAGATGATCTCACTTATTCTGATCTTTTCATAATTATAAGAAAAGAATGAGAAGAAATGAAGAAATCAGATGAATATCACACTTTAATAAGTGATGAGACTGTAGCTGATCATACAATAACATGCTGCAGACAGCAGATGCAATGCAGTAAAGAGTGATCTCAAAGCAGCAGACTTGCACATGAGTCAGATTATAGAAGAAAAAGAAATTCAGAGTTGAATTCAACTGTTTACATCAGTTCAATTATGAAGATCACAGAGGATAAACTATCTGAAACATCTGTGAATATGTGAGACTAAGTCATCTCAATCTCTAAGAACACTCAGAGATTGAGTGAGGTTAGTTTTAATGAGCTGTTTACTGTAGTGATCTGAGTGAGTGAAGAGAGACAGTATAATGTGTAAGACAGAATTACAAAAGATAAAAGCTGCTGAATCTAGTCACTGAACACTGTATTATATAGAGATCATGTAAGAGTAGTGACTAGCAGATAAAGAAAAAATGTAAGAAAAGAAATAATGAATTGATCATCAACTGTAAGAGTCAGCTATAAAAGACAAATATTATCATATACATCTCATTCATTTTCATATGTTATATGTTTAATCTATTTTCAACACCACATCATCTGAAAAACATCAAAAACAAAGGAAATCTCAAAACTCAAGATTCATAAGAAATTTAAGAGCTGCAAGCTGCTCTTACAACAATGCTGTGCATATCTCTGATTTCTCTATCACTCTGTGTATGATATTAATGTCATTTATCACAAGATTGACTGGAATACTAATATAGGAATGCATATATGTATGTATAGAGAAATTGAAGAAGAGTATGAAACTCATAGAATCAGAAGTCAGAGCAGAGAAGACAGAGGTGAAAGAAACAGAAGAAGAAGAAGGCACAGAACTGAATGAATGATAGTGAGAGTCACTCAGAGCTGAATACTTACAATCTGATATGCACACAACCTTCTCTGCAGAGAAGGAAGAGAGAGAGAAAGTGATGAAAGAAGCTTAAGAGCAGAAGAGAATAGTCTCAGCAGTGTTATCATCTTCAATCAGAATGATCTCTGACACTGAAGTAACTAAGAATTATTATTAGTGTATAAAAATTGTAAAAGCAGAGATAACAATTACTGAATAAACACCTACTGATCTTAGAATTGTACATGCAATTACAACACACATGAGGCTTCTCAGAAAGAGAGAGAAGAATATAAAAGAATGCAGAAAGTAGAACACAGCATGCAAACAGCTCATTCTCACAACAACATCTCAGACAAGATATACAAGTCTCACACTCATGAGTGTAAAAGAGTATGACATTCATGTTTCTGTTTCTGAAAATATAGATATTCTTCACCTGCATCACAAAGTCAGATGACAAATATCAGAGAATAGGCTGATATGAGTCAATTATTCTGAAGATATTTATCAGAGTGAATATACCTGTAATATTGAATTTAACAGTTATGAAAAGTTTCTTGATATCTGTAAATACTATGACTTTATGCATAGTAAAACTCATAATAATTTTCTCTAAGAACAGAAAAATCAGTGTCAGAAAGAAAAGATGAAAAGAAAAAAACTTATGATTTTAATACTGTTAAGAAGAGAGATGATTCTCTGATATAAATAAATAATTCTCTCATCATGAATATTTAAAATAAATGTAATAATTGATATCTGTGACTGAGCTTCAGATAGTCATATTGTACACTGTCTTTATACAATAAATTATTCTAAGAGTTGATAAGAAGAGTGAAAGTGTACATACTAAGAGAGATGATTCATTAAGTCTATACAATATCTTCTTGAAACAGGGAGAGTTGATAATAAAAGCAGAGACAGTAAAACCAGAAGTAGCAGAAGTGAGAATTGCAGAAACAGAGATAGTGAGAGAGAAACCAGGTATAGAGACAGATGTAGAAGATTGAAGAGAAGCAGTAGAGAAAGAAATAGAGAGAGTAAAGAGAGATGCAGAAGACTTAGTCATATATAACACAGATAATTTCTTTATTATCACATTCTTCAAGTTCTTAATCAATGATTTAATACTGAGTTCACTATCATCAGTGAATGTGAATCTGTCAACATGTGAAGATTCTATATGAATAAAAACAACATATCAGCATCTGCATTTATGCAAAATCATGTCAGAAAACATGATCAGAAACCTGCTGAGAAGAGAAATAATTAAGAATGTATAAGAAGATAAAGAAGATATGTTATCATTCATAATAATATATTATTCTGATAATTATTAGAAGATAAACAAGTTCTGATCACATTTCACAATGTGTTACACTTACTGCTAATGAACTGCCTGATATGAGTACTATGATAATGCTTGTTATGAAAACAGAGAGTCATTGTCAGAAACATGTATAATATAATAGATGAACAGATGAAAAGAGTTGAACAGAAGAAGAGATAGAAATCTTGAATAAAATGATAACATTTGATGATGACAATGATGAAGATGATGATTGAAGAATGAGAAAAGTTAGTGAATGAGTGATATAATATAGTGAAAGTTTCTTTGTGAGAATGTACACAGAATGCTAGCTGAATCAGGAATAGATTATATAATTGCAAAACACTAGTGATGAGCTAATCCACATGAAGCTAGAGTGTATGACATGATCATGTGAGTGTGACTGAATCTGGTGAGAGAGAATGTGGTTCAGAAGAATGTACAACTGTCAGATAATAACGCGGCCGCTTCTGAACTACTAGTGTATGCGGCCACTTCCGAACTACTAGTGTATGTAGTCACTTCCGAACTACTAGTGTACATGTATGAGTGTAAAGGGGCCATAGCGTACGCTAATTAATTTAGTGTATGAGATTACAATATAAGAAGCCGGCGTACGCCTGTAATCGTACGCTGGCTTAAGCAACCTTTGAATCACAGAAATCAGAAATAATGAAAAGATTGATAGAAATGAATCTCTTATACAGACTGCATCTGTAGAAAATGCTCAGATTCATGATTTCTTTCAAATAATGTATAACATATAATAGAGTCTTTCAACATTAAGATGTTAAATCAATGTTTTATTGAGTGAGTAGTAAGACAGTGTGAGTGATATCAGAATGTGTTTTAACTGTAAGATATTCTAAATAACTCACATCATATTAATATCACTGAATTGTGAAATCAGTCTCTTTTTCAGATATAGAGAAATTATTAATATAGAATTCATTCTTCATTGATATTCTGATAATAGCTGTATTATCAAGATAGAAATCTTTAATAAGATATTTAATATATTAATAATATATCAAATCAATTTCCTTGTCTGAATAATTAATCTTCATACTTAAATACTTAATTGACTGATATAGATTCTTGACTTTCAATTTCTCACTAAGTATACTCACTAGTTAATCAGCATTCTCAGAAACTTCAGATATAATGTTAAGATCATTAATATAGATTATTATATAGAGATAACATCTGAATGTATAATATCAGAGTACTGAATTATAGATACTAACTGTAAATTCAAGATTACTTAACAGAGCTGTTAAGTAATTATATTAGATCTTCATCACAGAGTTCAGACTGTATAAACTATTCTCAATTATATAGATAAGTGTTTTCAGTGAATCTGTTTTAAATTCAGTGAATTATTTTATATAGACCTTCTTAGTAAGATGCTTATGAAGATATATTATCACTATATTCACTTAATGAAGTGTTCAATCATGTAGTACTGTGATTCAAAGGTTGCTTGAGCCAGTGTATGATTACAGGCGTACGCCGGCTCCTTATATATTGTAATATCGTACGCTAATTTAATTAGCGGCCGCTATGGCCTCTTTACACTTGTATGTGTATGCTAGTAGTTCAGAAGCGGCTGTGTTATTATTCAACAGTTGTACATTCTTCTGAATCACATTCTCTCTCACCAGATTCAGTCACACTCACATGATCATGTTGTACACCCTAGCTTCATGTGAATTAGCTTGTCACTAGCATTTCACAATTATGTGACCTATTTCTGATTTGACTAGCATTCTGCATATGCTCTTACAAAGAAACTTTCACTATATTACATTACTCATTCACTAACTTTTCTCATTTTTCAATCATCTTTTTCATTTCATCATCATTGAATACTATTATCATTCAAGATTTTTATCTCTTCTTCTGTTCAACTCTTTCTATCTGTTCATCTATCACATTATATACATTTCTGACAATGATCTCTCATTTTCATAACAAGTGTCATTGTAGTGCTTATACTGAGCAGTTCATTAGCAGTAAGTATAATATGTTATGAAATGTAATCAGAACTTGTTTATCTTCTAATAATTATCAGAACAATATATTATTATAAATGATAACACATCTTCTTCATCTTCTTATACACTCTTAATCATTTTCTTCTCAGCAGGTTTCTGATCATGTTTTCTGATATAATTTTACATGAATGCAGATGCTGATATATTTATTTTTATTTATATAGAATCTTCATGTGTTGACAGATCTGTATCTGCTGATGATAGTGAACTCAGTATTAAATTATTGATTAAGAACTTGAAGAATGTAATAATAAAGAAATTACTTATATCATATGTAATCAGATCTTCTGTGTTTCTCTCTGTCTTCTCTATTTCTTTCTCTGCTGCTCTCTCTTAATCTTCTACATCTGTCTCTGTGTCTGATTTCTCTTTCACTATCTCTGTTTCTGTGATTCTCACTTCTGCTACTTCTGGTTTTACTATCTCTGCTTTCATTATCAGCTCTCCTCATTTCAAGAAGATGTTATATAGACTTAATAAATCATCTCTCTCAGTATATACACTTCTGCTTTTCTTATCAACTTCTAGAATAATTTATTATATAAAGACTGTGTATAACATGATTATCTGAAGCTCAGTTATAGATGCTGATTATTACATTTATTTTAAATATTCATGATAAGATAATTATTTATTTATATCAGAGAATCACTCTCTCTCTTAACAGTATTGAGATTGTAAGTCTTTTTCTTTTTCATCTTTTTCTTCTAATACTGATTTTTCTATTCTTAGAAAAAATTGTTATGAGTTTTACTGTGTATGAAGTTGTAATATTCATAGATATTAAGAAGCTTTTCACAACTGTAAAGTTTAATATTACAGAGATATCTACTCTAATGAATTTCTTCAGAATGATAGATCTGTATCAGTCTATTCTCTAGCATCTATTATCTAACTTCATGATGCAGGTGAAAGATATTCATGTTTTCAGAAATGAGAATATGAATATTGTACTCTTTTACATCTGCAGATGTGAGGCTCATACATCTTATCTGAGATGTTATTATGAGAATGAGCTGTTCACATGCTGTGTTCTGCTTTCTGCATTTTCTCATATCTCTCTCTCTCTTTCTGAGAAGTCTCATGCATGTTGTAATTACACATACAATTCTAAGATCAGTGAGTGTTCATTCAGTAATTATTATCTCTGCTTTTACAGTTTTGTATGCTAACAATAGTTCTTAGTTGCTCTGATGCCAGAGGCCATTTTAATCAAAGATGATAATACTGCTGAGACTACTCTCTTTCACTCTCAAGCTTCTTCTGTCACTTTCTCTTCCTTCTCTGCAGAGAAGGTTGTGTACACACTGAGTTGTAAGTGTTCAGTCTCAGATAACTCTCACTGTCATTCATTCAGTTCTGTGTCTTCTTTTTCTTCTGTTTCTTTCATCTCTGCTTCTTCTGCTCTAACTTCTGATTCTGCAGGTCTCATACTCTTCTTCAATTTCTCTACATATACATGTATGCATTTCTATATTGGCATTCCAGTCAATCTTGTGATAAATGACATTAATGTCATATGCAGAGTGATAGAGAAATCAGAGATATACACAGTGTTATTATAAGAGCAGCTTGCAGCTCTTAAATCTCTTACAGATCTCAAGTTTTGAGATTTTCTTTGTTTTTTTGACATTTTTCAGATGATGTGATGTTGAAAATAGATTAACATGTAGCATATGAAAATGAATGAGATATGTATAATAATATTTGTCTTTTACAGCTGATTCTTACAGTTGATGATCAATTCATCATCTCTTTTCTTACACTTTTTCTTTATCTGCTAGTCACTATTCTTACACAATCTCTATATAATACAGTGTTCAGTGACTAGATTCAGCAGCTTTCATCTTTTATAATTCTGTCTCATATATTATACTATCTCTCTTCACCTGCTCAGATCACTATAGTAAACAGTTTATTGAAACTAATCTCATCTGATCTCTGAGCATTTTCAGAGATTGAGATGACTTGATTTCACATATCTGTGAATATTTCAGATAGTTCATCCTCTGTGATCTCTGTGATTGAACTGGTGTAAATAGTTGAATTCAACTCTGAATTTCTTTTTCTTCTGTGATCTGACTCATGTACAAGTCTGCTGCTTTGAGACTATTCTTTGTCATGTTACACCTGCTGTCTGCAGTGTATTATCATACAATCAGCTACAGTCTCATCACTTATTGAAGTGTGATGTTTGTCTGATTTCTTTATTTCTTCTCATTCTTTTCTTATAATTGTGAAAAGATTGAAATAAGTGAGATTATCTGATTCATAAGTGTCTATGATTTCTCTTACTTTGTGAGACTTTTTAATTATAAGTCTCTTCTTTTTCAATGCTGATGATAGTGCTGTGAATGACTATAATTCACTCAGATCTTGCATCTTTGCTTTTATAAGTTATGAATTATTGATTAAGTTGTATAAGATCTGTTCCTCTGATTCTTTCAATGCATACATTCTCAGAGAATGTGATTTAAGTATTTTATATAACTTAAATTATCTAGATTGAAACTTCTCAGAATTCTCATTATATATAAAAACTTATATTCTTATCTTGAGACTCAATTTCTTAACTAGTGAGTCTTATATTCTTTTTAATTGAATTGCTCAGTTCAGAAGTAACTTATTAGCTTTTATATATATGTGACTGATCTCTTTCAATCTTAGTTCTGTGTCTGTGACTGTTGTATCTGTAACTGCTATTTCTGCTGTATCTGTAACTGCTCTCTTTCTCACCTTTTCTAAAGCATTCTCTGAGATGCGCGGATGCAATTCATACAACAGATAGAATGGTGAATACTTGAAGACTGCATACTGCTGAATTCATGTGACTAATAGCATCTGACTGAGATATTCATTTTATAATCTCATAGACTTACTCACTAGATATTTCATTAGCATATTGTCTAAGATTTCATTCAAGTGTTTCATCTTTCTGTTTGTCTGTAGATGATATAGTGTTGTTCTACAATATCTTGTCTGTAACTGACTTATGAAATGCCTCACTGCTTCTTCTACAAGATTTGCACTGTTATCAGTTAGAATCTTGTGCAGCATTTCATAGTTGACATAGATCTTATTATATAGAAACTTCATTATCATCTTCTCTGTCATCTCTGAAACTGCTTTTGCAACTAGTCAGTCAGTAGTATAATCAATAGCAGTGATTATTCATTGATTTTCATTTAGCATTCACAGTAATATGCTGATGAGATTTATCTCTCATTATTTAAACAGTTGTATTATACACTTCATCTGATATTACACTTTCTTACATTCTAACTCTTTCTTAGATTCTTTCATAACCTGACAATTCAAGCACTTGTGAGTATATGCCTGGATGTTCTCAGCCATGCTTAATCAGTATACTCTTGATTCAAGTACACTCATGAGTTCAGAGCTTTCTAAGTGACTGAATTCTTTGTACATGTGAGTCATTAAGTCATATTAAAATGAAGATTCTAGATAGAGAGCTTCTGCATATTCTAGATTGCAGTAAAACACAACATTATTTTTCAATTTTCTCAGCTTGAAGTTCAGAAGCATCTCTTCTACTACTTTCATAAGACACTTATTATTCAACATCTTGTCATTCTCTAAGTAAGAGATCATGATGTTTGCTCATTCTGATTCCTTGCATTCTCTCAGTGTATTTAACACAAACATTCCTTGTGTCTGATTCATAGAACTCTCACTTATAAAATCAGATCTGCAACTGATTGTATCAGATATCATAGTATTCAATTTCTTTCAGTATTTGATATGAAGATTGTACACTTGAAACTCTGAGATTCAATATACTAAGCATTTGAAAGGTTTTGTTATTAATTATAGATAG
The DNA here is from genome assembly GCF_000003525.1 of Blastomyces dermatitidis ER-3. NCBI lineage: Eukaryota > Fungi > Ascomycota > Eurotiomycetes > Onygenales > Ajellomycetaceae > Blastomyces > Blastomyces dermatitidis. The sequence continues at coordinate 4,981,023 of NW_025544778.1, read as the reverse complement.
ATAAGACTTTCATGATTCATGATCATCATTGTTGTATGTCTGTTGTTAATATATCTATTTTATAACACCAGTATATGCTTAATCACTAGCAATTCCTTTTCATGCACTGAGTAATTAAGCTCAGTATCTGATAGTTTTCTATCATTGTATATCACTGAGTGCAGCTTACTGTTCTTACTCATCTGTAGAAGAGTGTCTTCAATAGCTTATTCAGATGCATCTGTCTCAATGTAGAAAGGTTTATCATAATCTGATTGAATAAGCACTGAGAATATTATTATACATTTTCTCAGTGTGAGAAAAGCCTCTTCACACACAGTATTTCAGATGATTGAACAAAACTTCTTCTTTCATAGATTTGTATTCATTTCTCTTAAGAGATCTGAGAGTGATGTAGATATTCATGTAAAATCCTTGATAAATCTGCAGTAGTATAAGATTAACTCAAGAAACTGTTATATATAATGTATGTTTCTCAGCTGCAGTCAATTCACTATGACATTCAATTTCTCTGAAATAAGGTATATACAGTCATCACTCACTACATGTTCTACAAACTTCAACTCTTTCATTTCAAACACATACTTGATTAATTTGATGTAGAGCTTATACTCTGTCAGAGTTATAAGCACTTCATTAAGATGCTTCAGATATTCATCATATGAGTTTGAAAAGACTAGAATGTTATCAAGATATACAAGATATGAGGTTTTATTCTGTTTATAAAGAATTATATTCATCATCATTTGAAAGATGATGGGTGCATTTATCAGACTGAATGACATTGTCAGAAATTTGAACTTCTCTCATTGTGTATTAAATATAGTTCACAGAACTGACAGTTTGTCTACACAGATCTGCTAGTATTCTGAGAGAAGATCAATCTTTGATAGATATCAGATGTTTCTGACTGTATTCAACTGTTATTGAATTCATGACAGTGAATATTCATTCTTGATTATAAGCTTATTAAGTGCTTAATAATCAATATACATTCATCACTCTTCACTTATCTTTTTTATAAATAGAACTGAAAAGCCTCACACACTTGATGAGAGTTATATAAGATCATGTTCTAGAAGATCTGTGATCTGATACTTCTGTTCTTTGAGATGCATTTGTGACAGAGAATACATATTCTGATTGACTGGTTTTGCATCTCTCATGTCAATCTCATATATGAATTCTCATTTCAGTGACAATTTCAGTGAAAGATCTGTTCAGAAGATCTTTTCATACTTCTTCAGAAGCTTCTTCATATACTTGTTCTTTCATATATTCTTTATCTTGATTTCCTCTGCTTTCAGATTCTGTATAACATACAGAATGCTTTCAGATGAGGTCTTGTGAATCATTCTCTTTACTTGTTAATGTATAAGCAGATTTAACTCTTCTATATCAGAGACATGAAATGTTCTTCTCATATCAGTTAATAGAATTGTATGAATCATTTTCTTCCTATCAGTCAACTGTATATGATATGTATGTCATTGAATCTGCAGATTGAACCTTTGAAATCAATTAAGTCTGAGAATAAGATTGTATTTCACATTCTACAGCTCTCACACTCAAATATAGCAAGATCATTCTTCAAAGTGCAAGAGAACTCTTACTTTTACAGGTGATATCAAATATCAGTTATCAGATAATCTTATGTATCAAGAATTCTTCACTCAGTAGATCTCTTTCAATCTTTAAATTATATAATTATCAATATATTGTATTGAAGCTTCTATGTTCACTAACACTTTTACAGTCATCTCTCAATTCTTATTCAAGTGCCTCTTATACATTAACATTTCAGGTCTCAAGGCATTGAGATGAGTATTTACTTCCTCACTCATATCTCAGTCAGAAGCCTGCTTTCTCTTTATATTCACAGAATTCAGAGAATCATCTAACACAGATATCTCTTTCACTTTGAAGACTTTTCATAGAATATCAGTGAGTGTCTTCAAGCTCACTGATTCTGCTAGTTTTTTAACTTTCTTACTTCTCTTGACTGTGCACACTGAATGCAATCTTTTACATCATGATTTTAGCATTCACAGTTGAAGCAAGCTCAATACTTATAATATCAAGATTTTCACTCAGAGAATCTCTTTTTCAGAGAATTTAGTACTTTAGCAATGATATTCAGATCTAGATTCATCACATCTGAGTGTGTGACTTGTGTTATAGAAGTCTGATTACTCATTCTTCACTGAGATATACTCAATTGCAGTATTTTCTGTTGCAATTGACTCACTTATTTCTATACAATGAGAATATTATATGCTTTCTTCACTGTGTCTGACTGTGAGATTAAGCATTTTCATTTCACTCTTAACTCAGATATAAGATCATAAATGAAGATCTGTAAACAGAAAGATGTTAAAAGCTCTTTATTTAATATAAGATAGTGTAAGCTGAAGTGTATGAAGTATAATATAAGATTACTCACTTATCTATACTTAGTAAAGTATTTATAACACTTATCTCACATATTCACTTTCTCAAAGTTGTGTAAGATTTATTTGAAAAACTCATTTCATGTTTATAAGAATGAATATTACTCTGAGTCTGTAAGATTCATCTTTTCATCAGTTATTTATAATGACTTCACTTTTTCATATAGAAACACAGCAGATCTTAAGACTTATTAAAATTTTATTAACTGTCTGTCTATGAGTTTGCATTTAATCTGATAATATAATTACATCTGACTTAGTCAGCTGATTGCAGCATTATTTTTTCAGTTGTTATTAAAGCTTAATAACTTCAGCAGATCTTCTGACTTGATATATCTCATGCTCAGATTCTCATTCTGTGCAGTGATCTCTGATGATGTGTACACTTCTGAAGAGATTGTAAATGATTATAATGAGATCTTCAGATTCAGTATAGTTGTCTATCTGTATAAATATTCAATCTTCTGCTGCAGGTCTAAGATCTGGTTTTCTCTATTCTTATTGATGATGATGATTGCATCAGCAAAGCTCTTCATAGTAAATACTTGATTCACAGTGAATGTCAATTATTGTTTAACTTCTGTCTCAGTCTGTCACTGTATACACAAGGCCTTGATCTCATTTAGAATTCTTGTATATATATAAAGCTTCAATTTCAGTTCAGCAGTTTCAGCTGCTTTTCTTACTGCTTTGAGTAAACTCTCTGAAAGATTCTGCATATCTTTCAGTTCAAATAGCAGAGAAGGATGTTGTTTGTATCAGTTAGAAAAGATATTCATTTCAGTGATTTTTCATTAATTGTACAATGTCTATTGTTATATCACTGTATTGTTATATTGCTATATTATTCTGTTATCATCATATGACTTCAATGATGATCACTCTCTCTTTTATTCTTCTTTTGAATAGAGAGCAGACTTCTTTGAATCTGGTTCACTACTCTCATTTCTTTTCTCACACCTCATCTGTTCATATATATGATATTCACCTGAGTATGAAGTTTTCTCTTAACAAGTAAATCAGTATCAATCAGATGCTCTTTCACTCACTGTTCTTTATACACTATCTTTTGAGACATTCTAGAATCACACTGACATGATAACTATGAATTGCTTTGTAGATGAAATTATCACACTCTGAAGAAGTCTGCACTTCTCACTGATTTTTAGACATGCTATCAGATATGATTCAAAGATTGCTTGAGTCAGTGTATGATTACAGGTGTACACTGGCTCCTTATATATTGTAATATCGTACGCTAATTTAATTAGCAGCTGCTATGGCCCCTTTACACTTGTACGCGTACGCTAGTAGTTCGGAAGCGGCCGCGTTATTATCCGACAGTCATACGTTCTTCCGAACCACAGTACTGCTATTATAAAAAGAATATAATTGACAGTATCAGTGATAATAGAAGTGTAAATCTCTTCTCTAGAACTCTTCTTAAGTCAGTTATCATAAATCACTTAATGTGATTTTTTAAGAATATTATCAGAATTGATATTCAGGTTCATGAGTCTATCTTTCTTAAGAAATACTCAACAGTCTGAAGTAATCAGTTCATCTCTCAGAATATCAGATCTAGAAATTAAACTTCATATATTACATTTCTTCAGATCAGTAATCTTATGTTATATAAACTTCTTTCAATAATCTTCTACTCTCTCTGACTGAGATGTAGTATTCTTATAGAACTTCAGAAGATTATCTGTAATAAGACTTAAAGTGTAAGTAGTCAGTGATTTCATGAGCTGTAATTATGTGAAATTCAGATCATTAATATCAGAAGTATCTTCATCATTAATCAGATAAATATCAGATTTCAGTTCATCAGCATTATTAATAAGTGCCCCGGTGGCCAAATGGTTAATGCGGCCACCCGGTAGCGCCTTGGCGTGGGAAATCAAGGCGTGTGAGTTCGAAACCCGCAGGGGATACATTAAATCCGGAACTCAAGCATCTTAGATTTCTAATAAATACAGAGGTGTACAAATCACTTCAATAAAATCACTCTATATTCCTGAGCTGAGAAGTTATTATCGCATGTATCTAATTGTCACTTCTTTGTATTTTCTATATTCTTATTATCTTAGTGTGATCTTAACACCTGTATTTCCTTCTGTATAATCAACACTTGACCTGTATTTAACATCATGCAAGAACTCATTATAAGCTCCGCTTGTATATGAGTATAATGAAAGAATAATAATAATAATAATTATTAATAAGTTTCACAGATGTAATAACTGGTTTTTTAGTGATTAGAAATCTCATATTACTACTGATAATAATCTTATCAGATTCAGAATGTTATAGATAATATATTAATATATCACTGAATTCAATAATGTAATAGAAATTGACATGTAAAGAGAGCTTATCTGTGAGTCTCTGAGATTTATACAAGTGAACAAAAACCTCTGCACTTAATTAATGAAAATGTCTCATATTCAGCGGGGTATTTGTAAGTGCATATTAAGAAATCTTATATGAACTTGAAATCACAGAAGTCTCTGCAGTAGAGAATCAAAATTTTAAGTTATAAAGAACTGTAGATATAAGAGTATTATTGATTATTATAATCACTATCTTTAAAACATCTGCTCAGAACTTCTTAGAGAGATTACTCTTCAAAAGAGCAGCTCTAATCTGTTTCATAATAGTGTGAATCTCACATTCAGAAACATCATTCTAGTGTGATGAATGTAATGCTATTAATTCTTATTTAATATCATATAAATTCATGACTGTGTGTATATATGTGAATTGAAAAACATTATTAATATCAGTCTATAAAAAAGCAGAGACTGTATATCTGAGATTATTTATGAATCTGAGTCATAACTCAAAGTATTGAACAGTTTCATTCTTGAACTTTAAAAAATATACTCAATAATAGTGAGTTGTATCACAGATGATAAGCATTCAGTATTTAATTCTCTGACAGAACTCTAAGAGATAATCAGAGAGATCTTTTAATGTATATTTATCATCTGTAAGATTAATATAAACCTTCTCAATGAGTTGAATAAATCTAGATATCAGTGTTTTTAAATAATTTTATATCATATCTGTCTTGACACATTTCTTGCAAAAGAACTTAGTCTTAGAATCTTTAATTGTAACTTCAGTATGAGAATTCTTGATCATAGTAATTATAGTATCAGTGTGAATATGACTGAGATCACAGTGTCAGTTCAAAAGAGTCTTTGATATTCTTGTATTCTTAAAACCTGTATTCAGAACTGTAGAATCAATGTTATTAACAGTAGTAACAGCAGTCACAGAAAGATCAACTTTTCAGTTAAAATTGTACTTATATAACATTGTAATATACTTAACTGCCTTGTTCAGATAATTGAGATTCTCATTGAACTTCTGTTTATCAATCTTATATATGTTATTCTGAGTGATCTGAACTGTATAAAAAATAACACTGTTCAGAGCTCTGCTGTGATTCAAAGATTACTTAAGCCAGCGTATAATTACAGGCGTACACCGGCTTCTTATATATTGTAATATCATACACTAAATTAATTAGTGGCCGCTATGACCCCTTCTTTACACTTATATGCTAGTAGTTCGGAAGCGGCTGCATTATTATCTGACAGTTATATGTTCTTCTGAATCACATTCTCTCTCATCAGATTCAGTCACACTCACATGATTATATTATACACTCTAGCTTTATGTAGATTAGCTCATCACTAGTGTTTCACAATTATATAATCTATCTCTGATTCAGCTAGTATTCTGTGTACACTCTCATAAAGAAACTTTCACTATATTACATCTCTTATTCACTAACTTTTCTCATTCTTCAATCATCTTCTTCATCATCATTATTATTAAACATCATCATCACATTCAAGATTTCTACTTCTTCTTCTATTCAACTCTTTTCATCTGTTCATCTATTACATTGTATACATTTCTGGCAATGACCTCTCATTCTCATAATAAGTATCATCATAGTGCTCATACTGAGCAGTTCATTAGCAGTAAGTGTAATTAGACTGGCCGTCAGAATCATGAATTTCACGTTTGATCTCATTTGATCTGATCTCATACATTTCTTGGCGTGAATCCCGCTGGGACTGGCTATTAAAAAAACAGATAAAGTGACTATATATCAGATCTTAAAATGAAATCATGACTTGAAAAAAATGAGAAAGTGATCTCATTTGATTTCATTTAGTCTCATTCTTGGCATAAAGTTACTATTTTTAGACATTTTAAGGTTTTTTTTAGACTATTTTTAATTTTTTTAAAAAGTAACACTTTTTAATAACACTCAAATGAGATTTAAAGTCATTTAAAGCAATAAAAATAATTTAAATTGAGAAGTGAAAATCATGGTCTCATTTGAAAAATGTGACAAGAGTAGACAGTAAGTCTCACTGAAACAGTATGAAACTACTATCTAATGTGAAAACTGTGTAATGAGATCAGTTGAATTGGTAATGAGACTATCAAAAAATCTGATCCTAGTTTCAGACACGGTCACACGGTCAGTCTAAGTATAATACATTGTGAAACATATGTGATCAGAACTTGTTTATCTTCTAACAATTGTCAGAATGTATTATCATGAATGACACATCTTCTTCATCTTCTTATACATTCTCAACTGTTTTTCTTCTCAGCGGGTTTCTGATCATGTTTTCTGGCATAATTTTGCATGAATATAGATGCTGATGTTTGTTTTTATTCATGTAGAATCTTCATACATTGACAGATCTGCATTTACTAATGATAGTGAACTCAATGTTAAATCATTAATTAAGAACTTAAAGAATATGATAATGAAGAAATTATCTGTATCATGTGTGACTGAGTCTTCTGCATTCTCTCTTACTTCTTCTACTACTTCTTTCTCTGCTACTTCTCTCTCTGTTTCTTTCTCTGCTACTTCTCAATCTTCTACACTTGTCTCTGTGTCTGGTTCTTTCACTCTCACTACCTCTGTTCCTGCAACTCTCACTTCTGCTACTTCTGATTTTACTGTCTCTGCTTTCATTATCAGCTCTCTTCATTTCAAGAAGATGTTGCATAGGCTTAATAAACCATGTTTATCAGCATATATACTCTCATCTTTCTTACTGACTTCTAGAATAATTTATTATACAAAGACTGTATATAATATAACTATCTGAAGCTCAGTCACAGACACTGATTATTACATTCATTTTAAATATTCATAGTGAGAGAATTATTCATTCATATCAGAGAATCACTTCTCTTTTCAACAGTGTTAAGATTGTAAGTCTTTTTCTTTTCATCTTTTCTTTCTGATACTGATTTTCCTATTCTTAGAGAAAATTGTTATGAGTTTTACTGTGTATGAAGTCATAGTATTCACAGACATCAAGAAACTTTTCATGACTATCAAATTCAATATTACAGATACATTCACTCTGATAAATATCTTCAGAATGATTGACTCATATCAGTCTATTCTCTGATGTTTATTATCTGACTTTGTGATACAGATAAAGAATATCTGTGTTTTCAGAAATAAAAACACAGATATCATACTCTTTTACACTTACAGATATGAGACTTGTACATCTTATCTAAGATATTATTATAAGAATAAGCTATTCACATACTGTATTCTACTTTCTGCATTCTCTCATATCTCTCTCTCTCTTTCTGAGAAGTCTTATGCATGTTGTAATTATATGTACAACTCTAATATCAGTGAGTATTTATTCAGTAACTGTTCTCATCTCTGATTTTACAATTTTCATATACTAATAATGATTCTTAGTTACTTCAGTGTTAGAGATCATTCTAATCAAAGATAATAATATCACTGAGACTATTCTCTCTCACTCTTAAGCTTCTTTCATTGCTTTCTCTTTCTTCTCTGCAGAGAAGATTGTGTGCATATCAGATTATAAGTATTCAGCTCTGAGTGACTTCTGTCATTATTTATCTAGTTCTGCATCTTCTTCTCCTTCTGTTTCTTCTGTCTTCATTCTCTCTGCCCTGGCTCCTAGTCCTGCAGGTTCCGCGCTCTTCTTCAATTTCTCTATACATACATGTACACATTTCTATATTGACATTCCAGTCAATCTTGTGATAAATGACATTAATGTCATACACAGAGTGATAAAGGAATCAGAGACATGTATAATGTTATTACAAGAGTGACTTGTGACCCTTAAATTCCTTACAGATCTCAAGTTTTGAGATTTTCTTTTTTAATGTTTTTCAGGTGATGTGGTATTGAAAATAGATTAAATATGTGACATATGAAAATAAATGAGATGTGTATAATAACATTTGTCTTTTACAGCTAACTCTTACAGTTGATGATCAATTCATTATCTCTTTTCTTACACTTTTTCTTTATCTGCTAGTCACTACTCTTATATGACCTCTATATAATACAGTATTCAGTGACTAGATTCAACAGCTTTCATCTTTTATAATTCTGTCTCATGCATTATACTGTCTCTCTTTACCCACTCAGATCATTACAGTAAACAGCTCATTAAAACTAATATCACTCAATCTCTGAGCATTTTCAGAGACTGAGATGACTTGATTTCACATATCTGTGAATGTTTCAGATAGTTCATTCTCTGTAATCTCTGTAATTGAACTGATATAAACAGTTAAATTCAACTCTGAATTTCTTTTTCTTCTGTGATCTGACTTATATATAAGTCTGCTGCTTTGAGACTGCTCTTTACTATGTTGCACCTGCTATCTACAGTGCATTATTATATAACTGACTACAGTCTTATCACTTATTGAAGTGTGATGTTTATCTGATTTCTTCATTTCTTCTCATTCTTTTCTTATAATTATGAAAAGATCAGAATAAGTGAGATTATCTGATTTATAAGTATTTATAATTTCTCTTACTTCATAAGACTTTTCAATTATAAGTCTCTTCTTTTTCAACACTGATGATAGTGCTGTAGATAATCATAATTCACTCAGATCTTGCATCTTTACTTTCATAAGTTATGAATTATTGATTAAGTTATATAAGATCTGTCTCTCTGATTCTTTCAATGTGTACATTCTCAGAGAATGTGATTTGAGTATTTTATATGACTTAAATCATCTAGATTGAAACTTCTCAGAACTCTCATTATATATAAGAACTCATATTCTCATCTTGAGACTTGATTTTTTAACTAGTGAGTCTTGTATTCTTTTCAATTGAATTGCTCAGTTCAGAAGTAACTTATTAGCTTTTACATGTGTGTGACTGATCTCTTTCAATCTTAGTTCTGTGTTCATAACTGTTGCATCTGTAACTGCTGTTTTCTTTCTCATCTTTTCTGAAGCATTCTTCAGAATGCATGGATGCAATTCATATAACAGGTAGAATGATGAATGCTTGAAGACTGCATACTGTTGAATTCACATAGTCAATAGCATCTGTCTGAGATATTCATTTCATAGTCTTGTAGACTTGCTCACTAGATATTTCATCAGCATATTACTTAAGATTTCATTCAAGTGTTTCATCTTTCTGTTTATCTGTGAATGATATGACATTGTTCTACAATGTCTTGTCTGTAACTGGCTCATGAAATGCCTCACTACTTCTCTCATGAGATTCACACTGTTATCAGTTAGAATCTCATGCAGCATTTTATAGTTAACATAGATCTCATCATGTAGAAACTTCACTATCATCTTCTCTATCATCTCTGAAACTGCTTTTGCAACTGGCCAGTCAGTAGTGTAATCAATAGCAGTGATTATTCATCAATTTTCATTTGATGTTCGCGGTAATATGTCTATGAGATTCACTTCTTATTATTCAAACTGTTGTATCATACACTTCATCTGATATTGCACTTTCTTACATTCTAACTCTTTCTTAGATTCTTTCATAACCTGACAATTCAAGCACTTGTAAGTATATGTCTGAATGTTCTCAGTTATGCTTGATCAGTATACTCTTGATTTGAGTACACTCATGAGTTCAGAGCTTTCTAAGTGACTGAATTTCTTGTACATGTGAGTTATCAAGTCATATTGAAATGAAGATTCTAGATAGAAAGCTTCTGTGTATTCTAGATCACAGTAAAGTATAATATCATTTTTCAATTTTCTCAGCTTGAAGTTCAGAAGTATCTCTTTTACTACTTTTATAAGATGCTTATCATCTGACATCTTGTCATTCTTCAAGTGAGAAATCATGATATTCATTCATTCTGATTTCTTGCATTTTCTCAGTGTGTTTAATGCGAATATCTCTTGTATCTAGTTCATAGAACTCTCATTCATGAAATCAGATCTGTGACTGATTGTATCAGATATTACAGTATTCAATCTCTTTCAGTATTTAATATGAAGATTGTACACTTGAAACTCTGAGATTCAATATACTAAGTGTTTAAAAGGTTTTATTATTAATTGTAGATAGATGAGACTTTTGTGATCTGTGATCATCATTATTATATACCTGTTGTTGTTATATCTATCTTACAACATCAGTGTGTGCTTAATTACTAGCAATTTCTTTTCATACACTGAGTAATTGAGCTCAGCATCTGATAGTTTTCTATTATCATACATCACTGAGTGCAGCTTGTCATTCTTGCTTATCTGTAGAAAAGTGCTTTTAATAGCTCATTCAGATACATCTGTCTCAATGTAGAAAGATTTATCACAATCTGATTGAATAAGCACTGAGAATATTATTACATGTTCTCTCAGTATGAGAAAAGCCTCTTCATACACAGCATTTCAGATGATTGAATAAAACTTCTTCTTTCACAGATTTGCATCTATTTCTCTTAAGAGATCTGAGAGTGATGCAGATATTCATGTGAAATTCTTGATAAATCTGTAATAGTATGAGATTAACTCAAGAAACTGTTGTATATACTATATGTTTCTCAGTCACAGTCAATTCACTATGATATTCAATTTCTTCAGAATGAAGTATATACAGTCATCACTCACTACATGTTCTACAAACTTCAACTCTTTCATTTCAAACACACACTTGATTGATTTAACATAGAGTTTATACTCTGTCAGAGTTATAAGCACTTCATTGAGATGCTTCAGAGATTTGTTATATAAGTTTGAAAAGACTAGAATGTCATTGAGATATATGAGATATGAGGTTTCATTCTGTTTATAAAGAATTGTATTCATCATTGTTTAAAAGATGACAGATGCATTTATCAGACTGAATAATATTATCAGAAATTTGAACTTCTCTCATTGTATGTTAAATGTAGTTCACAGAACTGACAGTTTATCTACACAGATCTGTCAGTATTCTGAGAGAAGATTAATCTTTAATAGATATCAGATGTTTTTAACTGTATTCAACTGTTATTGAATTCATGACAGTGAATATTCATTCTTGATTATCAGCTTGTTAAGTGCTTAATAATTAATACACATTCATCACTTCTCATCTGTCTTTTTCATGAATAGAACTGGAAAGTCTCATGTGCTTGATAAGAATTGTATAAGATCATGTTCTAGAAGATCTGTGATCTGATACTTCTATTCTTTGAGATATGTTTGTGACAGAGAGTACACATTCTGATTGACTGATTTTATATCCTCTGTGTCAATCTCATGTATAAATCCTTGTTTCAGTGATAATTCTGATAAAAGATCTGTTCAGAAGATCTTTTCATACTTCTTCAGAAGCTTCTTTATATACTTATTCTCTTATATATCTTTTATCTTGATTTTCTTCACTTCTGAGTTCTGTATAACATACAGAATACTTTCAGATAAGGTCTTGTAAATCATTCTCTTTACTTATTAATATATAAGCAGATTTAATTCTTCTATATCAGAGACATAAAATGTTCTTCTCATATCAGTTGATAGAATTGTATGAACTGTTTTCTTTCTATCAGTTAACTGTATATGACATATATGTCATTGAATCTGCAGATTGAATCTTTGAAATCAATTAAGTCTGAGAATAAGATCATATTTCATGTTCTGCAGCTCTTACACTCAAATATAACAAGATTATTCTCTGAAGTGCAAGAAAACTCTTACTCTTACAGATGATATCAAATATCAGTTATCAGATAATCTTATATATCAGAGATTCTTCACTCAGCAGATCTCTTTCAATCTTCAGATTATATAATTATTAATATATTGTATAGAAGCTTCTGTATTTATTAACACTTTTGCAGCTATCTCTTAATTCTTATTCAAGTGTCTCTTATATATTAACATTTCAGGTCTTAAGACATTGAGATAAGTATTCACTTCATTATCACTCACACTTCAGTCAGAAGCCTGCTTTCTCTTGATATTTACAGAATTTAGAGAGTCATCTAATGTGAGTATCTCTTTTACTTTGAAGACTTTTTATAGAATATCAGTGAGTGTCTTCAAGCTCACTGATTCTGCTAGTTTTTTAACTCTCTTACTTCTCTTGACTGTGCACACTGAGTGCAATCTTTTACATCATGATTTTAGTGTCTGCAGTTGAAGTAAGCTTAATACTTACAATATCAAGATTTTCACTCAGAGAATCTCTTTTTCAGAGAATTCAGCACTTTGATAATAGTATTCAGATCTAGATTCATTGCATTCAGATGTATAACTTATGTTATAGAAGTCTGATTATCTGTTCTTCACTGAGACATACTTAATTACAGTATTTTCTATCACAATTGACTCACTTATTCTCATATAATAAGAATATTATATGCTTTCTTCACTGTGTCTGACTGTGAGATTAAGCATTTTCATTCTACTCTCAACTCAGATATAAGATTATGAATAAAGATCTGTAAATAGAAAGATGTTAAAAGCTCTTCATTTAATACAAGATAGTATAAGCTGAAGTATGTAAAATATAATGTAAGATCACTTACTTATCTACACTCAGTGAAGTATTTATAACACTTATCTTATATATTCACTTTCTCAAAGTTGTATAAGATTCATTTGAAAAACTCATTTCATATTCATGAAAATGAATATTACTCTGAGTCTGTGAAATTCATCTTTTTATTAGTTATTTATAATGACTTTACTTTTCTGTGTAGAAATGCAGCAGATCTTAAGACTTATTAAAATTTCATTGACTATCTGTCTGTAAGTTCACATTCAATTCAATAATATGATTACATCTAACTTAGTCAGCTGATTACAGCATTATTTTTTCAGTTATTATTAAAGTTTAATAACTTCAGCAGATCTCTCAGCTTAATATATTTCATACTCAGATTCTCATTCTGCATAGCAGTCTCTGATAATGTGTACACTTCTGAAGAGATTGTAAATAATTATGATGAAATCTTCAGATTCAGTGTAGTCATCTATCTGTATAAATATTCAATCTCTCACTACAGATCTAAGATCTGATTTTCTCTATTCTTATTAATGATGATAATTGTGTCAGTGAAGCTCTTTATAGTGAATACTTAGTTCATAGTAAATATCAATTATTATTTGACTTCTGTCTCAGTCTATCACTGTATACACAAGATCTCAATCTTATTTAGAATTCTCATATATGTACAGAGCTTTGATTTCAGTTCAGCAGTCTCAGCTGCTTTTCTTACTGCTTTAAGTAAACTTACTGAAAGATTCTGTATATCTTTCAGTTCAGATAGCAGAGAAGAGTGTTATTCATATTAACTAGAAAAGATATTCATTTCAGTAATTTCTTATTAATTATACAATGTCTATTATTATATTACTGTATTGTTATCACTATATTATTATATGATTTCTGTTATCATTATATGACTTCAGTGATAGTCATCTCTCTCTTTTTATTCTTCTTTTGAGTAGAGAGTGAACTTCTTTGAATCTGGTTCACTGCTTTCATTCTCTTTCTCACATCTCATCTGTTTGCATCCCATATATGGCATTTGCCTGAGTGTGAAGTTTTCCCTTAACAAGTGAAGCAGTATCAATCAGATACTCTTTCACTCATCACTCTTTATATGCTATCTTTTGAGATGTTCTAGAATCACACTGATATGATAACTATGAATTACTTTATAGATGAAATTATTATATTCTGAAGAAGTCTGTACTTCTCACCAGTTTTTAAACATACTATCAGATGTGATTCAAAGGTTGCTTAAGTCAGTACATAATTACAGACATACACCGGCTTCTTATATATTGTAATATTGTACACTAAATTAATTAGTGACTGCTATGGCCCCCCTCTTTACACTCATACGCTAGTAGTTCGGAAGCGGCCGCGTTATTATCCGACAGTCGTACGTTCTTTCAAACCACACTGCAAATGAAAAATGAGAGAATAGTGAAAGATAATATAAATCAGAATCTCTGATCTTCAAGCTTTATAAATAAGAGCAGATTAACTGTAATATTAGAGATATAATAAACATTCTGCAAGTTAATATTATCACTCTCAATCTTTAAGATAACAGTCTTAATCTTCTTGACAAACTCAGTTCTCTCAGTGGCAGAATCAATAGAGATATTATTATTAAAAGATTTGATATTTGAAAAAGAATAAAGCTCATCTGTTATATTCAGACTTACACATGTGTTTAAATATCAAGATCTAGAGAATGATTTTCTGATAACTGTGAAAGAGAAATAGAACTCAATCTTTGTAATTACTGCATTTACTACTGATTAAAAACTTATTAAGTCATTCTTCTTCTCTTTCTTCTTATCATTCTTCTTTTTCTTTTTATCAGAGTGTAAGATGAAATATCTATTAACAGTGTATTTATATCTTCTACAGTGAGTGTACTTTTATACAGATGTGCTTTTATTCTCATCTTTATTCTTATCTTTGTTCTTTTTCACAGTTACAGAATCAGCCTGAGGCTGCTTTTTTCACTCAGTGATAATCTTCTTAAATGTATAATTGATCAGTTGCTTTATCAAATTATTAATATTAATGTTAATAATAAGTCTCTGATCAGTGAAGAAAAACTTATTTAAATATATCTTAATAAATAATCTTTGATAATCTTGTAGATTATTGAGAAAAAGATTATAATATATATTCTCAGTACTCTAACAGAGCTTCTTATGATAAGTAATAAGATAGTGAAAATATCTCTGAAAAGTAAGATAATCATTCTTCTTAACTTATAATTTTATTAATTTCTTAAAGATATTAACTTGTTCTTCAGTCAGTAATATTATATATTTAATATTAATCTTATCTCACAGAGCTGCAGTATTATCAGCTTTCAAGATTTTAATAGTAATTTAAATATTTTCAACAAGACTTGATAGTATACATTTATATAGAGACTTAAAATGAATTCTTCACTTCTCAGAGTTAATATAATATATAAAAGAGAATTCTTATTAAGTTCTTAATAGAATATCAGTTTTATTAATAACTTCTATATCAATTAATATATCAATATATCAGGCTTTATAATTAGAGTTATTAAATGTAATCACTGATTTAATATTTAGTGTATATTTAACTTTCTTCTGATATTCTCATAACTTATTTCTCATAGTATCTCTTTATACAGAAACAGATGTAGAGAGATATTAAGTGATTTCAGTTATAGTTATTTAATTCTGTAGTATTATCTATATAAGATTTATAAGATTGTCTGCAGTGTAATAGATAGATTGATTCAGATTATTATTAAAAGTTAGTATTTCAGAGATGAGAAATAATGAAGAATTTAATAGATTGAAATAAATAGATTCTGTAGATAAATATTAACTCTGTTATTCTTTATTCTGAAGTTTCTCTGTTATTTTATCATTAAATTTCATACTCTGATAAAAACTGATCTTAGTCTTATCTTATAAGTCAGAAGTCTTTTTATAATGAGTAATTATTCTATTAATAAGTTATTTAGTAAAGTGTATAATTCTGAGTCTTAAGCTGAACTCTGAAGTAACAGATATATCACTTATATTAAGATAACTCTGCTTCTTCTAGATATATATAAAAAAAAAAAAAGTGATATTCTTCACAATGAAGAATGCACTTTCTTAAAAATATAAAGTATATAAATCTACTAACTGATAGATTCAGAGAAAATGAAATATCTTTAATAAAGAGTAAGAGTCTTTTCAAAAAAGATGAACTATCTGTGTTAAAAAAATATTGATACAATATTCTTAAAAGAAAAACATACTATTCAGACTATAACCTGTAGAATAGTTAAAGGTTGTATTGATAGATCTATCTACAAGAACATAATATAGTGGTGGGTCACGTGATCTAGTGGGATCGCTAACCGCAACGGCCGTAAGGGCCAACAGAAGCGTCTGAGCTTGCTGAGATAAGAAAGTTGCACGTTCGGCTCACCGGTCACCTGATCGGATCGTGCCCGTCGCGGTCTCAATGAGGTAAATAAAATAGTTCCCCCATTGGGAAGCTTGACATTGGCCATGGACTGACTTTCTTGGAATGGGACTCGAAAAAGAATAAAGAACCTCATAGTGAATGAAGTAACTTAAGCCCACTTTTTCTTAAATATGGCCAACGATGCATGCTCACTGTTGCCTTTAACCACTCTCTGAGCGTGAGAAACATATCCTTAGCACCTATGGAAAGGTAGGTTAGGGCCTTTTGGACGCATGCTCAGACAGCAGCAGGTTAAGGTATGTCTGGTTTATTTTGATTCTGGAGATTTCGCTCTTTTTGCCGCTAACAAAGTGACTTGATGACCTCATTCGCGAGAGCGTTTCGTATCCGTATACTCCGTAGATACGCCAATCCTCAACACCAGCAATATTTATATTGAGACTATTTAACTAACTCTTCTCTGGCTACTTTACTCTGTACAATATAATTTTGATTAATTGTATTTTAACTCAAAAAGAAGGGGGGAAAAATAGTAGATAGATTAATAAAATTATTGAATAAAATTATATAAATATTTTCTTAATTTTGACTAAATTTTACAGACATAAATAATAAAGAGAGTTGTTGCCTGCTGTCACAGCTGCTGCCTGCTGCCGCTGTTGCCTTGCGTGCACGTGATCCAGACATGTACCTAGATATATAGGTAATCTCGCTCGCTAGTTAGCTTCTCCGACATTAATGAGATCAACCATCACAATCCCCCAGAGCATGCAATCAAGCCTCTTCAACAGCGAAAACGCGATTGTGAAGCCCGTTCCAAACACCGAGCCCCAATGGCCGACAACAGCTCATCTGATTACAGAGCTCTTTTTCTGCAAGCGGAAGAGGGGCGCAGGCTTGCGGAAGAGGGGCGCAGGCTTGCGGAGGAAGGACGAAAACGCGCGGAAGAGGGGCACAAGCTTGCGGAGGAAGGACGAAAACGCGCAGAAGAGGGACGCAGACTTGCAGAACAGCGCAACTTACCAACCACATTTCCCGAATTTATTCGTGCTTGCCATACCCTCCTCTCTATTCCGTTGAGGGTTGCAGCTTCATCCCGCTCTACCAAGGGCACAATACCGCAACCGAAGGGGAAATACTGCCCGACAAATCTTCTTCAATGGGCAGATTTGCCAGCCAAGCAGCAAGATATCTTCACCTCCGTCTGTAACTACCTAGAGCCCGTTCGAGGCGCTGCACCACGCCACTTTCCGCCTCATATAGCCCTAGAAGAGCTTTCCCGACGCATAAGTCATCGCCCACTCAGTAGCGAGCAGGATCTTGAAACTTATGAGCGTCTAGCGGTGGAAGATCACATTGTGGACATAATTGATGAGCTATGCAAAATACCCGAGGCTCAAAAAGAGTTTGGTCTGGGTGATGGAGTTCGTTTTGAAAATCATGCCAACTCCCTGGACGACGCTTATACAAATCAATCCGACTCTCAACGTGCCAGACCGGACCAGTTCTGCATCCACCGGTTGGACAACAACATGAGCACCCTACTCACAACAGTGGAATATAAGCCGCCTCACAAGCTCTCTGTGGAAAATCTTCGAACGGGCCTGCGACCCATGAATTTCTGGGAAACCGTTGTCAAGCCACGGACCATACCAATTAAGGAGAAAGAAAAATTGAAGTATAACGCACAACACATATCGGGATCTGCGGTGACCCAGCATTATCACACCATGATAGAAGATGGGATTCCGTATGCATACCTGACCAACGGATTGGCACTTGTCCTCCTTCATATCCCATACGAGGACCCTAGTACCCTTTACTATTACCTGTGCGAGCCAAATTTGGATCTGAAAGCAGAGGATAGCCGGGCCTTCGACCAACCGAAAACCGCACTCGCGAGGGCGTTGTGTCTTTGCCTGATGAGTTTTCGTTCGGCTCCCCGTGACCAAAACTGGCGGAATGCTGCGCGGGCGCAGCTTCATATATGGAAGACTAGCTTTGACTACACCCTTTCCGAGATACCGGAAGAGGAATTGCGACAGGTGCCTCCAGATTCTGAGTACACCAGTTCTGAGTATACGGGATCCGAGTATTTACCGTCGTCCCCTACGTCACCCCCTGAGAGCCGTCGCATGCCCACTCGGTCTCAGCCCGGATGTTCGCCGTCCGATTTGGGTCGTCACATGGAATCGACTGATTCTTCTGATTCTGATTCAAATCAAATGGCACCTGGCCGTAAGCGAGGTTTTAGTCAGATTACGTCGTCTCCACCGACTCAATGGGCTGGTCGGTCTGATTCACACAATGCACAAGGAGGCCGTTTCCAACAGAACACAGCGAAATTTTGCACTCAGCGGTGCCTGCTCGGCCTCTGCTCCAGTGACCTTTTGGACTACAACTGTCCGAATGTGACACGACACCAGCATGGAGAAAAAGTTGAAAGGCATCATATCAACGGTTCAACCCTACTGCGCCTGCTGAACCAGCAGCTAGATCATAATCTTGACCATAACTGCTGGCCACTGGGTAATCGTGGGGCGTACGGGTCATTATTTAAGCTGACCTGTGCGGAGTACGGCTATACTGTAGCTGCTAAAGGGACAACTTCTACCCTCTGGACGGAAGTTTCAGGTGAAGCGGAAATATATCGAATTCTTCAGAGGGTTCAAGGAGCGGCTACCACTGTCTTCGTCGGATCTATTAATTTGGCGAAGACCTACTTTTTACATGGTTTCGGCCAAGTGCGCCATATGCTACTTATGGCTTGGGGAGGTGACAGCATCGCAAAGCTTGAGCAGTGGCCGACACTGCGACAGGAAATCTTGAAGTCAAAGAAGGAGTTTCGTGCCTTAGGGGTCATCCATGGGGACCTTCGACCGGAAAATATGCTATGGAATGATGAGCTCAAGCGAGTCCTTTTGATTGATCTTCATAAATGTAGGTTGGATCGTCGACTAATGGAAAAATCGAAGAAAAGGCCCCTGTGTGGCATGGGGCAAAGAGAACCTAAACGGCTCGGGAGATTTTTCACAGAACCGAAGAGACATTCAGCAAAAAGTTAAGCAATGGAACCCTTACATCCGTTCGACGCGGGCGAACATCAAGGCAATGAGCCTGGGTTTCCATCCCGCCATTTGCAATAAGGCTCGCTCATCTCTTGTAAGCGTCAACAGCAGGCATAGAAGAGCATTCACCGATGGAGATTCGAGCAAGTACAAGAAAAAGGCGTTACACCTTTCGCGCTGGAAAGGATACTTTTCTTTCATATACAACGCCTATTTCGACTCCAGTGCCTACAGAAGGAGGGCGTGTCCGAGCGGGTAGATATCTTCAGGAGTTGCGTTGAGAGAGCCCGCGGAATTTTAAGAGACTTCTTTGATGGATGCCGTAACGTGTACCTGAAGCTTATTCAAAGGAAGACCTCCGTTTTCGAGCACCACAATGACGAGTGGTAGAAGGTGAAGGCAAGAGACACCACACCGGTATCGGCAATCATCATGGATGAGAACAAAAAGAAGAAACTATTAGGAGGTATTGACAAATTCCTTGATGAACGTACTCGTGTTTGGTATGCGAGGCGCGGCATTGAAGCCAAACCTCTGTCGCAGAGCATCTGCCCCAGCTCCTCTAACGTCCGGTGTGAGGGGAAGAGCTTCGGTGATCCGGACTAAGAATGGAAGAACCTCATCAAAACGGCGCTTCTTGGGCCTCGTTCGTAACCAGGTTGCTGCTGATCGCGGATATGATGCGGACTGTTGTCCATTCAACAAGGCCGGAAGCTACGGTGCACTGAAGTGCGCCTTTCCTCCCATGGGTTCACTCTAGTTGCCAAAGGGGCTACAAGTGAATACATAAAGCCCCTGTTGCGTAAACGCAGGATATAGAAAAGCTACTCGCCATCCAGGGTATCCACGTACCTGTCTGCCTCGGTGTTGTCGAGCTTGAACCGAAATCCCTGTACTCCTATGATGGAAGAAGGTACACACTCACATGCTCCTGCTCAGCTGAGTGGGAAAGCCTATTATGGGCTTCCTCAGCCCATCAACATCTACCATGGTTGCTAGCTCTGTTCGGGCAATTCATCAACAAGGGATTCTTCACGGGGATGCAAAGCCGCGGAACATTATACGGAATGATATCTGTCAAAGCTCTAATGATAGTGGATATTGGACGAGCATCGATTACGAAATCTTTGTCCACTGTTTCAACAAATAGTCAATGGAAGAAAAGGCGTCGTGGTATGAAAGAGAAAGCTAAAGATGCATTTGCCGTTGAGCTGCAAACTGTACAATCCAGTCTGAAGAAGCTTGTCCGGGGATTAGGAACTTTAGAGCTCTGAAGCCATGGTGTCAATCACTCGTGTTAGAATTAGGAAACTGGTTTTATTCCCACTGTCTTTTCTTGCTCTCCTCAATCACTCTCTTCCTCTACTCTTATGCCACCAGCGTGCGTTTCCGGTGGAATGTTCTTGAATTCACTTTACTGTAACATGGAAATAATTATTTTACCACTAGTAATTACAATATTAGAGTCTCATTGACTGGATAAAATGGGAAGAGCACCAGTGAGTGATTTACATGCCTGATAGAAGACAGTATATAAGGAAGCAAGAATGCCCTGAAAGAGCACTTGCATCAATAGTCTAGAGTATTGGTTTTAAAGCTGTTCCCGTCCCCATATTCACTTACATCGTGGGGTTATGAGCTTGCTAGGAAGGACAAAAATGGGACAAGAAGACTCTTCTCTAGCTCTGAGGGTTCCATATCAAAGCTACAGCGACCAGAGATCCAAAAGCATACAGTCTTCGCAATATAACGAATCATCCGTAGGAAAGATAAAGCCCAGAAATTTTTCTATTCTAGAGCCCATAACATCGGTTCCCATGTTTACAGCTAGACACAAATATCCTTCTCCGAAACCCCGCTTCCCGAGCCTTGTTTTCGACAGTTTTTGCCTCGATAACGACGGTTTTTGGAGCTTCGACTGAGAGATCTAGATGCCTATTTGACCTCGTCGATAGCTTGGGTAAAAGCCCTTGGATCAAAGCCATTATCTGCTGTTCACACGAAACCAATAATCTCATCATATACGGTGAGTCCAAAGTGGCAGAATTGCCCTGCTGGACTGCGTGGAAGGTGCGCGCTCTTTACCGCAGCCTTGAGACTGCATGGGCTGTAGGAGATACTCGTTCCAACTAACAGCCTCCACTGGTGACATTCGGGGTGAGATATAGCTACTTGCTCATTATAGGACTCACAAACCCATCCACTGCTAATATCTCTTGTTGTTTCCTTGGGTTGGGTTGCGATACGTCCACGTGACTATGCTGACTCACTAGATCACATGACCTTTCTAGTTCCTTCCACACCTCGCCGAAAAGGGCAAGCGCCAAGAAACCTGGAGAATGTTCCAAAAGAAAAAAAAAAAAATAAAGGATTTAAAATTTCTACAACCTCCTCTTCATCTTCATCTTCATCTTCCTCTTCATCTTCATCTTTCTCTTCTTCCTCTTTGCTTCTTCACTCGCTCCCTTCACCTCTTCGCTTATTCAATTCCTCCTCTCTGGCCTTCTTGTCTCGCGCGATTTCCTGGGTTTTGTTGCGCTGTCTCTTGTTCCTTCGCTATATTATAGCTTTAATATATTCCAAATACCAACATAATGCAGCGAGCTCTTTCTTCCACCTCCAGGGCTTCGGTCCTTTCCTCCGCCTCCTCCACACGCGCTCCCCTCTCGCGATTCCGTCCAGCTGGTTTGAGCCTGCAACAACAGAGATTTGCTCACAAGGTATGATTTTCCTGCTTTAATTGCATTTCACTGCAGTCAATTGCGGAGGATGTCTTCTTGAAATCTGTCCTACGGCAAATATCCAACCCAGGCGTCAATGCTGATGGAAATGGCTGTTGTAGGAACTCAAGTTCGGCGTGGAAGGCCGTGCTGCACTCCTTAGGGGTATTGACACTCTTGCAAAGGCTGTCTGCACAACTCTGGGACCCAAGGGAAGAAATGTTTTGATTGAATCTCCCTACGGCTCCCCCAAGATCACAAAGGGTATAATGTTCCCTGCACTCTCTTTTATCTTTTTAAAGACGACCCCGTCCAATTAACAAACCTGGATTTGCAGATGGTGTCACTGTTGCCAAGGCCGTTACCCTTCAAGACAAGTTCGAAAACCTGGGTGCTCGTCTTCTCCAGGATGTTGCGTCAAAGACCAACGAAGTTGCCGGTGACGGAACTACCACCGCCACCGTCCTTGCTCGGGCTATCTTCTCCGAAACCGTAAAGAATGTCGCAGCTGGATGCAACCCAATGGACCTCCGCAGAGGTATCCAAGCTGCCGTTGAGGCTGTTGTCGAGTACCTCCAGGCGAACAAGAGGGACATCACCACCACGGAGGAGATTGCCCAGGTTGCTACTATTTCCGCTAACGGCGATACACATGTTGGTAAGCTGATCTCCAGCGCCATGGAGAAAGTCGGAAAGGAAGGTGTGATTACCGTCAAGGACGGGAAGACTATCGAGGATGAATTAGAGGTTACCGAGGGAATGCGATTCGACCGTGGATACGTCTCCCCTTACTTCATCACCGACACTAAGGCGCAGAAAGTGGAGTTCGAGAAGCCCCTGATTCTCCTTTCTGAGAAGAAAATCTCCGCTGTCCAGGACATCATTCCTGCCCTTGAGGCGTCCACCACCCTCCGACGACCCCTTGTCATCATCGCTGAGGACATTGAGGGTGAAGCTCTT
The DNA here is from genome assembly GCF_000003525.1 of Blastomyces dermatitidis ER-3. NCBI lineage: Eukaryota > Fungi > Ascomycota > Eurotiomycetes > Onygenales > Ajellomycetaceae > Blastomyces > Blastomyces dermatitidis. The sequence continues at coordinate 4,957,568 of NW_025544778.1, read as the reverse complement.
GCTGTCTGCATCCTCAACAAGCTCCGTGGCCAACTCCAGGTCGCCGCCGTCAAGGCACCCGGCTTCGGCGACAACCGCAAGAGCATCCTCGGCGACATCGGCATCCTGACCAATGCCACCGTCTTCACCGACGAGCTCGACATGAAGCTGGAGAAGGCTACCGCCGATATGCTCGGCTCCACCGGCTCCATCACCATTACTAAGGAGGACACCATCATCCTCAACGGCGAAGGTAGCAAGGACGCCATCGCACAGCGCTGCGAGCAGATCCGCGGTGTTATCGCCGACCCTACCACCTCCGATTACGAGAAGGAGAAACTCCAAGAACGCCTAGCCAAGCTCTCCGGCGGTGTCGCTGTTATCAAAGTCGGCGGTGCCTCTGAAGTCGAAGTCGGTGAAAAGAAGGCCCGTGTCGTTGACGCCCTCAACGCCACCCGCGCTTCTGTCGAGGAAGGTATCCTTCCTGGTGGTGGCACTGCCCTCGTCAAAGCTGCCGCCAATGGCCTCGACTCCGTCAAGCCCTACAACTTCGACCAGCAGCTCGGCGTCAGCATTGTCAAGACCGCCATCACCCGCCCTGCTCGCACCATCGTGGAGAACGCTGGGTTGGAAGGCAGTGTCATCGTCGGCAAACTCACTGATGACTTCGCCGGCGACTTCAACAAAGGCTTCGATAGCGCCAAGGGCGAGTATGTCGATATGATTGCGTCTGGTATCGTTGATCCCCTTAAGGTTGTCCGCACCGCACTTGTCGATGCGAGTGGTGTGGCGTCCCTTCTGGGCACTACTGAGGTGGCTATTGTCGAGGCACCAGAGGAGAAGGGCCCTGCTGCTCCTCCAGCTGGCATGGGTGGCATGGGCGGTATGGGTGGTGGTATGTTCTAAACCACAAATCGTTTTTAAAGCGCTCCTCCCAGGTTACCCCATTGAGGTCACCCGATACCATTTTGCCTTGGCCAGGCAATAAAAATAACCACCTGGCTGAGCTTCCCAGGCGGCTTTTCATTTTTGGCATTTTCATTGTATGATTATGTTTTATGTATGGTGTGCGTGAGGGAGCGAAAATCTATCCTGTCTGTTGATGTATCTCCTTGTGATTGTGCGTCTTGATTAGCCATGTTCTCTGGTTCCCCTTTTCCATTATTTCCTCATGTAATTTTATGCGTGCCTGTCTTATATTACTTTTACTGTATCATCGGTTGGTGTTTTGTGTGTTTACTTCTATATTTATATATTTATCGCCATTTTCCTTCCTCAAATTTCACCTCCCTCCGTCTCGTCTCGTCTGTTCTGTCCCATGACATTATCGAATCTTCATTCTCTCAGTGCACCCTTCCTCCCCACCAACCCATCACAGCCAGGAACAGACGAGACAGATGGTACACACAGAAACCTCTCCACTCCTCTCACCATCGCGCACGCCGCTATCACACCCAACGCGCCTATTCCCTGTTGTTAGGATAGCTCCAGGATAGATAAAATATCGAAATATGCATGCTGAATCTGCTTTTACTGTTGAAAAAGTGATTCTATTCTGAAGTTTTTTTTCGGTTTCATCATTTTCTTTTCTTTGCTAGATTCATTCCTATTACGTAGTCTTCGAACTAAGATTCCTCTGCCCTCCACAATCCGCCGGAGGGGCAAATCGCGAGCCGGGTAGGTAGTTATAACAGCCGGTGACTTTTTTTAAAATTTGGATTTTACTTTATATTTCTATTCATGTACTCCGTATTTATTTATTTATTTATTTACTTATTTTACCGTTGGAAGGAATGTCACGCAAATTCAAAATTGATGATTCTGATACACAACAGATAATATTTCTGTTCTGATATGTGGCTTAGTCATGACGCACCCGTTGTCGTGTTTATGACGACAGCGGTGTGGGTAGCTGCCACGGCCCTGTAGACTCCGGATTTTCGAAAAAAAAAAAAAAAAAGGATGATGCAGCCTACGAAACTTCAGGCATCAGTAATTACTGAAGTGACTGATGGATTGACTGGCTAAATCCTGATACCTGCGCCCTGTGTCAAGAAAGGGGGAATGAATAGTAGGCATGTTGTGGAGGGTACCTGTTCTTGCTACTACTCCGTACTGGACACATTTCATACCAGGCTGCCAAGGTTCTTCAATGCATGGGTCGTGTCGATAAGCAGCGGGTGCGTGTCCGCAGCCGCAGCCGCCATGCCATGGCAACCCACCCACTTCCCAACCCAACCCCACCAACAAAAAGGCGTCCCTCAGCCCCTCGATTCATTCCATCCATTCCATCCATCCATATCCATCCATCCATCCATCATCCGCCAAACATCGCTTCTTCTACACACCTCTCATCTACACTTATCTACCGCTCCTCATCCTCTCGCCTCGTCTCTACCCGCTCGCCTCTCCTCCTCTCGTCCCCTTTCGATTTCCATCTCCTCCTCTGCGTTACATAGGGGTATGTGCTTTCTCGCCGTGGTAGCGCCATCAAAACAACCGGCTTCTCTGAACCACCCTATCTTCGCCGCCCCGCCATCCCCCTTGGCCATTGTCTCGTGATGGCATTGGCTGCAAACACAATAACATACCACCTGCACAAATTCTTCACAAAATATCTTATACACTTCCGCAACGAGATTGCTAACCGCTCTCGATCTATCTATCAACATCTAGTCTTCACGCCCCGAACGAAGCCCGCTTTTCCCCCCTCCGTAATTTTCTCAGCCTCCTTGCTTTTAAGCACGAATACAATAAACTTGCCACATCTTATCCCATCCGCGTCACCAACTGTACAATCATGTCGGTAAGTGGAGGAGGAGGGGGAGAGAGAAGGGATTGGCTCTGTCCTTCTGCTGAGGCATTCTTTTTTTGAGTGGAATAAAGTTGCTGATATGAAACATGTATTTTGTTGTCGTTAGGTCTCCGGGTATGTTGGCTATTTTCCTCGTTCTTTCTCCGCTTGCGCTACAACCTCCTCTCTCCTGTCGTATAATAACTTCCACGTTTCATCTATCGTCCTGCTGGTCTACACCCAGAAACATACTCCAAGAATGACCCCCCCCCCTTCCATTGTCAGAAATGGCAACATGCAAGCTTACCGCAATATCTGTCGATATAACACATAACCCACCCTGGTTCTTATGTTTTGACCAATTCTGCCAAGAAGACGAAAAATACATATGCTAACGCAAAGCAAACAATACCCCAAGTACAGAGTGAGAGTAGGCTCAGAGTGCATGAACGCAACCAACGAACTGCGATTCAAAGGCTTGAAATACATCATCTTCAAGATCTCGGACGACAAGACGGAAATCGTCGTCGAAGACTCGTCGACGGATGACGACTATGAAGCCTTCCGCACCAAGCTGATCGAGTCCAAGGATAGCAAGGGGAAACCCGCCCCCCGGTATGCGCTGTACGATGGCAAGTTCGATCTTGGAAGCGATGGGATCCGGTTAGTCTATTATCGCTCTCCTTCAAAGCAAGACGAATTGTCTATGTACATGTACGTACATGATGTAGAGCTGACATATCTGATCTACCCGCTTGATAGAAAAAAGATTATCTTCATCTCCTGGGTCCCCAGCGACACACCCACCTTCGTGAGTAATTCCACCGGCCGAAACAATAATTTTTTTTTTTCATGATCCTATTCTTTTCCCCTGGGAAGTACTAATTAAGCTAAAAACGTAGTCGTCCATGATCTACGCCACCACACGAGAAACACTCAAGAACGCATTGAACCCGCACGTCAGCATCCACGCCGACGACAAGGATGAGCTCGAGTGGAAGAACCTGCAGGAGATTAGCGTGAAGAAATAGATACTCTAATTTCGAACTTCCGTCTTTCCTTGTCTTCCGTTTTTTTTTTTTTTTTTTGCTCTTGCGTTGCTACTCTGTCTTTTGATAAAGAGGTGAAGTACGGTGGGAGGAAGGAATCAAGGGAACAGGGAGAGATATCAAGGCAAAAGGAGAGAAAGGAGGGGGGAGGAAATAAAAAAGAACTGGAAATGGAACTGGAAAATGATACCGCGACGTAGGGAAGAAGAATGTGTATGTATGTTAAAATCATGCAAAGGCGTGGGAAATGGGAGCAGAGGAAGGGAAGGGGGCCACGTTGGATGATGTCAGGCCAACCCCAACAAGCAAAGCAAGGGCATACACATAAAATGTACTGTTTTCGTTCCACGCTCTGATTCGTTTTTGTTCATTATCCCTCTCAGCTGAACTTGAACTTGTTTGGATGGGATTCGTACTGGGCGATGGAGCCCCAGCGTTGCTCGCAGTTTATGACGTGAATGCTTTGGCATCTCTTTCATGAGCCTGTGTTTTCTTTTCTTCTTGTTTGCGCTTAGTATTTTTTCCCACTGTGCTCCGTATATCCCATACATCCATATATTCAGCCATCCCCCAACTCACCCAGTTCCATATCGTTGACAATAAATACAAATCCATCAATCACCCTGTCCTGGCCTGTGTGTCCTTCCTGCAGATCGTACGATCATGGCAAGCCAGCCTCCCGCTGACTCAGCTTCGGAAGCAGCCGCTTGGCGCCTTTCCCGTTCCCGGCACCAACCCGCTTGCTTACCTAACCGTCCCGTTTGGGACCACAACGTCGACTTCAAACTTCATCGTCAATCAACAACTTCTTCTGCGCCGTCGTGGAACCGCTCTGTTTGCTCTCCCCCCATTCCGCTCTGCTGTATATCTATCCATCTGCCAGCCATTGGCCCTCCCCCCTTCACCAATCCCCCCCCTCTGTACCATTGACATACCTCCCCTCCCCGGGCCCCTCCCAAAGACAATGTCCTTCCGCACAGCGCTGCCCAGAAGCCTCGCTTCTGTAGCCCGATCAACAGCAACCACTGCCCGTGCCTACCGCCAATCCCCCTCCAGCCAGACAATAGGAGCATGCCTCTACTCCTATCGCCGTAGCAGCAATTGCTCGATGGCCAACAAGAGCCAACAGACCCGCTCAATGGCTACCACCACCGCTGAGCATGCAATTGCCAACCCGACTCTGGCTGGCATTGAGAAGCGCTGGGAGGCCATGCCGCCGCAGGAGCAGGCTGAGCTGTGGATGCAGCTGAGAGATCGGATGAAGGTTGATTGGCATGAAATGACCTTGCAGGAGAAGAAGGCGGGTATGTGCTCCTGTTCTCGACTTTGCTTTTCTTTTTTTTAATTTTTTTTTATCATGTTTTTGATTTTCCTGTTCTGGGCTTTGGGCTTTGGGCTGGAATTTCCGCAAGCCGGTTTTTCCGAGGAGATTATGTCTATATCGTTTCTCCCAGCGTTCAATTGATGCCATATCAGCCACCCTTGCTTTCCCTCCCATCCCCTCCCCACGTTTTTCAAACCTTAGTTATATATGATATGCACAAATACTAACAAAAACCTCTCCCAGCCTACTACATCGCCTTCGGTCCCCACGGCCCCCGCGCCGAAACTCCCAAGGGCGAAGGCCTCCGCGTCTTCGTGCAAGTTATGAAATACCTCGTCATCTCCGCCGCCTTCTTCTTCACCGTGCGCGCGTTCGCCAACCCGCCGCCCAGGACGATGACCAGGGAGTGGCAGGAGGCTACGAATGAATATGCCAAGGTGCGTCATCAACAACTCCTTCTACAAACCATATCGTACTAATCCACGCACAGAGAGAGAAAATGGACCCCATCACTGGTATCAGCAGTGAAGGCTACACGGGCAAGGGCCACATCCAGAGCCCCCCGGCTAAGAAGGAACAGTAGTTAACTTTTTACCCACTTTGTCTCCCTTATTTTCTTCCCCCCCCTCTCTCCTTCCTCTCCCCCATTGCCCACCTCCTGTGTTATATTATTTGACTCTCTTCACCTCCCTCTCCCCTTCCCCTCTCCAGGCGTCATGAGTGGAGAAAATTAGGGGCGCTTTCTTTGGTAATAATAAAAAATTTGAAAAAATATATTTTTGATTGAAAGTGAGAACGATTATTTCTTTCTTTCTTTCTCTTTTTTCTTCTTTCTTTCTTTTTTCCCCTTCTTTCCTTTACTTTGCATATATTTTTTTTTCTTTTCTTGTTGTTTACATATATTATTACATTACCAATAAGACGTGTTTCAATATAGGTTCCCTTTTTTTTTTTTTTTTTTTTTTTTTTCCTGCCCAGCCCTACCTACTACTACATTCATACATTATTATGTAGCTACTATGAACATTTGGGCAATGTTCATATACCTTTCACCTCACGTAAGTTACGTCCCCAGATTATTTGGATTGGAAATGTTGATTTGGCTACTATAGACGCGGGAATCGTGATATTCATAATTTGAGGCCAAAATGATCATAAAGCCATTGAAGTCCGTAGGATACCCGTAAAATTAATTACATTGAGTTTTCATGGTTCATCAGTCGGTGCAGAGGTACTCCGTAGATGGTCAGTTTTTGCCCCATTTGTGATACAGCCCAGTCTTGAAGCAATTTAACAATCAAGTCATGGCCGCCGGCAGCTGCACAGTCAAGCGCAGTCAAGGGGTTCTGAAAACCCTCAACGACCACTGTCCCGTCAATATCATCATCTCCACCCTCATAACATTGGCGTAGCAAACAAAGTACAATTTCGCCATGGCCGGCCGTGGGTCTTAGGCTGCCCTCTGGCTACTGTAACGTAACGGTGAATGCAAATTAACATCGATTCCGGGCCGGCTCAACAAAAGAGGTGTGATAGCCTGAAGCCTTTTTCTCCGCAGCGACAGATAGTAGAGAGAAGCTCGCTGAAACATGAGGGCTGTTGACATGGGCACCTGAGGAGGCGTTTTCGGATCCGGTGTTGGGTGGGCCACGGGGCAACCTGACCTTCCCCATTGGCATCAGCACCAGCAGCCCCTCGAAGCAAACGTTGCACTATAGCTTCATGGCCCCCAGCGGCTGCAAAGGCGAGGTCAATGCTCTTACGACGCGGCAGGGGCTACCGCGCCGCAGTTGATGTTAACATCCCCACGCCCCACGAGAAGCCCCAAAATGGCATCATGGCCATTTGAAGCTGCCAGATACAGCGGTGTGTGTGCCCATATTCATCAGACACGAAATCCGGATCGGTTTGTTCATGATTTCGTAGCTCCTCGACCACGGGTAAGTGGCCATTTCTCACAGCGGTTTTGGAGAGCTGTATGTATATCCAGAGGAGTCAATTTCCTGTATACAGAGTTTACAGACTGTCAATTCCAGCATGACGCAATTGAATTCCTGGAATGCTTGTTCTCCAGGCTAACATAATAGATTTAACTTTCATGTCACAAAATCTAATTAAAAAAAGACTTATAAACTGGCTTATTAATTGAAGTGAGACATCAGAATCAAGTTATGAAGTTATTTAATTTGATATTAAACTGAGTGAAAAAGAAATGAGTGAAAATCCTCTTCTCTCTAATCACTATAACTTTGAAAAAGCTGATTGAAAAGCAGTTAAAAAAAATATAAAACTGCTGAAATGTGAAAAATAGAGTGAGCTTTATTAAAATCTGAGTTAAAATATTACAAATAAAATACTTAAAAATAAAGTAAATCTGATATATCTATTCTTTTAATAAATATTAAAGAAAATACTTCCAAGAAAAAGTTCTCTGACCACTTTAAATTATAATAAAATAAAAATATTATTTTCAAAAGAAAAGAATTAATTACTGTTAAAAAAAATTGAAAAAACAGCTTAATATTTAATAAAGAGTTTAAAATTATTAAAAATAAATATTTTTCAAATATTAAAAAAGTTAAAATAAACTGTTAAAATAAATTTCTTAAAAAAATATAAGAAAAAAAAGAGTTTAAAGCTTTCAATTATATTAAAACAAGAAATATAGAAAAATTTTAAAATGAATTATATACAGTAAATTTTTTTGAAGAAAAATATTAAGCTTTTATAAAAATTCTCTTTTTAATAAAGATAATATAATGTAGTAATTAATTATATTATTAAGATCTATCTATTGTGCAGTCTTTTATATATGTAAATATACTAAGTAATCAGTGAATATCTTACTTATATAGAAGCAGTTAATTTGTAGAGAGAGAATTTAACACCTCTCTTAATTACTACTCTATTAAGTAGATATTTATAACTCAGCAGAGCAGTTCTATAACTAGAGAAGAAATATTATATACAAAAATAGTAGTGTCTTTTGTCAAAGATTTTATGAAGAACTAATAAGAATTTGAAGAATAAGAAAATAAAGAAACAGTAAAATGAATAAATAAACTACTGTAGAAGTAGTAGGCTGATAATTATTATTATTATTCTTCTTCTTATTATTATTATTATTATTCTTTAATTATAGATGTATGTAGTCAGAGACTATAATATCTATCTGAGAACTTTTAGTTCTCAGAGTTTTTTCTATATCTGTAAAGTTAACTATTATATATTTATAATATGACGGAACTGAAGCAGTAACTAGTCAGTGACATTATATAGAGATAGTTGTTTAAGAAGCTGTATAAGTAGGCTTAATCATCTTGCTTAAATAGTGAGCTCATAGACTACAGAGTTATTACAAGAATATCACAGATATAATACTTAGTATACTAAGAAGATTGTATAAAATATACAGTAACTCTTGTATATATTTCAGTAGAAGAAAAATGAATTACTCACTTCTTTAATAAGAAATCAGTATCTAGCTATTTTATATAGATAATAAGTGAATACTTTTCTCTCATTTCATAAGTGAGAATAGCTGAAGTGATATCTCAGTGATATCTCACTATTAAGAAAGAGTAATCTGCTAATCTTGTATAGAAGTGAGATTCTTATATTTATTAATCAGATCTTTCTATAATATATCTGAATGATATTATTAAGTGTTCAGATAATCTGTAGAATAAATGAAATTATTTATATAAAAGTAATAAGCTGTGTGAAACTATAACAGAGTCTTAATATAGTCAGAAGTATAATAATACTCTTCTCTTTAAGAGTATAGTTCTGATTAGACTGACTGTGTGACCGTGTCTGAGATCAGAACCAGATTTTTTGATAGTCTCATTATCAATTTGACTGATCTCATTACACAGTTTTAACATTAGATAGTAGTTTCATACTGTCTCAGTGAGACTTACTGTCTACTCTTATTACATTTTTCAAATGAAATCATGATTTCCACTTCTCAATTTAAATTATTTTTATGGCTTTAAATGACTTTAAATCTCATTTGAGTGTTATCAAAAAGTGTTACTTTTTAAAAAATTAAAAATAGTCTAAAAAAAACCTTAAAATGTCTAAAAATAGTAACTTTATGCCAAGAATGGAACTAAATGAGATCAAATGAAATCACTTTCTCATTTTTTTCAAGTCATGATTTCATTTTAAGATCTGATATATAGTCACTTTACATGTTTTTTTGATAGCCAGTTCCAGCGGGATTCACGTCAAGAAATGTATGAGATCAGATCAAATGAGATCAAACATGAAATTCATGGTCTCAGCGGCCAGTCTAGTTCTGATACTCTTAAGATTATCAGATTAGAAGTTATCTTTATTATATAGTAATAATTATCAACTGATTAATAGTATATATACTGTATAAAGAAATAGATGAGTTTTTCTACTAACTATATAGATCTTTCTTTTCTCATCTTCATTCAAATTAAATATATAATAAGTGAGTTTCTTATATATTAATTTAAGATATGAGAAATATAGTTAATAAGTAACTTATAGATCTCTTATCATATTTCATTCTATATATAAAATTCTCTGTAAAAGTGATGTATTTTAGAGATAAAGCTAATAGTAGTGATAGAATTTTTTAAAAAGATTCTCTTCTCTATAATACATTTTTCTTCTCTTTCTCTTATCTGTAATAGTGAGTGTATAAAAGCATTATTCTTGAAAGATAATAAGAGACTTATTCTGATATTTTCTAGTAAGTAATAAATATCTTTATAATGCAGCTGCAGTTTCTATGACTGTTAAGAAAGCTCAGTTAAAGATGAAGATAGCAGTGTTAACAGACTATGAAAGTATTATTCTTATTATTATATCTTCTTCTTCTTCTCTTTCTACTTCTCTTACAGTTATAGCAGTAGTTACTATATCTTATAGTGAGATATTATCTCTTCTACTAATTAATTCATTTATATTCAGTTCTTTCTCTACTCTCTTTATTATCATTGTAATATCATTTCTTCTCTCAGTTAATATAATAATGTATAACTCTGTGTGATCATTCAGAGAGAATTTCAGAGAGAGCTTGATTTCAGAAATAGTAACTCTGAGAAGCTTAATTCATAGTTTCTCTCTTACAGCATGTCTGAGCTCTGCTTAGAATACTACTGAGTTAAGTCTGCAGAGTCTTACAGTTTCTTTATCTTCTCTCTATGAGAAGACTTTAGTGCAGTCTCTGATTAGTATTACTACTTATCTACACTGTATTAAGTAACTGAAGAAGAGAGAGATTTTATATATTTATCTCTTCTCTTATGTCTATTATTTTTATTGTATCTGTAATAATAACTTCTATCTCTCTGTAAGTATTATCTACTCTGTAAGAAGATGTTATATTAACTCTGATAAGAAGCTCAGATACTCAAGTAGTACAGAGCAAGAATCTCAGACCTTCAAGTATTAACAGATTCTATCAAGACTGAAGAGATTTCTCTTACTTATCTGTAAAAGAAGATAAAAGCATGAATCTCTGAGATGAAAAAATATCTCAGAATAACTGATCTTAAGAAGAGATTAATCAGTACTAGACTGGCCGCCAGAACCATGAATTTCATGTTTGATTCCATTTGGTCTGATCTCATACATTTCTTGGCGTGAATCCCGCTGGGACTGGCTATCAAAAAAACATGTAAAGTGACTATATATCAGATCTTAAAATGAAACCATGACTTGAAAAAAATGAGAAAGTGATCTCATTTGATCTCATTTAGTTCCATTCTTGACATAAAGTTACTATTTTTAGACATTTTAAGGTTTTTTTTAGACTATTTTTAATTTTTTAAAAAGTAACACTTTTTGATAACACTCAAATGAGATTTAAAGTCATTTAAAGCAATAAAAATAATTTAAATTGAGAAGTGAAAATCATGGTCTCATTTGAAAAATGTGACAAGAGTAGACAGTAAGTCTCACTGAGACAGTATGAGACCACTATCTAATGTTAAAACCGTGTAATGGGATCAGTCGAATTGATAATGAGACTATCAAAAAATCTGGTTCTGGTCTCAGACACAATCACACAGTCAGTCTAATCAGTACTGCTATTAAAAGTATTATAAAGATTAATTACTAATTGAAGAGAATCTTACTTCAATTGAAGCAGATAACTGAGATATTTTATAAATTAATAAGTTAATACTTTAAGTATCTCTTATACTCTTCTATAGCATGCTTCTCTGCAGTACTGCAGTACTAACTTCTTAACAGACAAAGATACTAATATTAAAGACTTTAACAGTGAAGATGTAAGAAATCCCGCTTCTCGCAGATTCTTTACCTCTATTCCTATCTCTCATGTAATCAATAGGGCTAGCGGCCCTTGGCTACACACAACTATATAGACTGAAGTTCACAAATACTATTCATAACTCAGCTTGAATGCTATTATATATTTGACTTCTACATTTTATCTTTCTACTGTGAACACTTCTAGTAGTTAACAGTACATATCACATCAAGCTGCAAACACCTAAATAATTGTCTGTGAGCACTTATTCTTACATTTCAAGCTCAGTCAGTCAGCAACTGTCTGTTATAACTGAAAGAATTAGAAACTTATATACTTCAATCTCTGTAAACTCTACTGCAGACACTCAGAAGCAGCTATCTGAATCATGAATAACTCTCATAAAAGAAGTCTCAGAGAACTTATTAATCACTTACAGAACATCATTCTCTGCATCTGTGACAGAGAAACTCTCTGAACTTATGAATAAATCAATCTCAGTGAAGAACATTCTTGAGCATCTTTTATAAAATCAAGCTATTTTTCTACAAGAAATGCTTACTGTCTGTAAACACTTTCAAACTGAGTCTCTAGACATGATCTTCAGAGATATCTGTGAACTGAAAAGAAACTTTCTCAAGTTATAATCACTTAAGATCATCTATTGAATTACAATCTATAAAAGCTTTTATAAGTTTGTATTTGAAATTGACTCATAAGTCTGACTGTGTGATATAAAAGATGAAGAAGCTGTCATCTATATAATGACAGATCTCTATTACACTGAAGTCAAGAACTGACTGAATTATCTAGAGAATAATTATAAGAGATTCTGATGATCTGTTCTCAAGACCTATTTAGAGAATAAATTAAGAGACTTCATAAGTCAGACAGAGAACACCTGAGCTGTGATTATCAATATTAGAAAAAGAGATAAGAAATCTGATAAAGACTACTCACAGCACTTCATAAAATTGTGATATAAATTAAGATCTGTGAAAACAGAGCTCTGAAATAAGATCTGAATGATAATATTTATAAAGAAGCTGAATAAAGACATACAGAACAAGCTCATTAAGTAAGACTCTAAGCTCTTGACTCTGAAGAAACTGATGACTCTTATTCATTGCTTACAGATCACTGTGAGAGCTATAGACTTATAAAGAGTGAATTATCAACTAGCTCTGTAAGAATCAGAACAACAAAGAACAGATTTACTGAGAAAAGATAACAAGATATAAAGAGATTTGTATCTGACTGCTGAGCAGAGAGAGAGAGCTTTACAAGCTTTCATAAATAGAGTGTATAATAGAGAGATTAAGAAAAAGAAACTCTGCTTTATCTATTCTAAATCAGAACATCTTCACACAAACTGTTTAGATAAACTAAAATAGAAATTTGAGAAGTTACAGACAGAGTTAGCAACAGTCTTCTTAAGAGTCTTGAAGCTGACATCTGAATCTGTTACTCTCTCAATGAAAATGCTTACTTATGAGAAGAGACTGCACTGTAGTGCTACTACTCTGCAAGTATAAGAAGTATTGATGAACTCAGAATCTCAGATTACTGTGATGTTTCTAAAGCTTATGAAGTGAATAAGCTGAAAGATGAAGACTGAGAACCTGCTCTTATAATAAGCAGAATATGAGAACTCAGATCTGAGAGCTGAGAGACTTATAAGAGTTATCTTTGAATTATAAGATCTCTCTAAAATCTGGAGAAGATTTGCAGAAACTGTGATTATTACAGACATCATAGATAACATATATTTAAGACTTGTATGACTTCAAAGACATAATCTGCATATAGCTGTCTGTGAGTCAGGTTTATACTTTCAATCAGTATTGATAGACTTACTTATGAAGATAGAAGTAGTTAATGCTGCAGAGTTAATTAGAGAAGACAAGCTCATCTATATAATGACTTTATAAGTGTCTGAGAACCTTGCAGTCATGAAAACTGAGCTTCAGATATCAGAGAAATATTAAGATCTCATAGAGATGTTTAACTCAGCTAAGACAGTTGAGCTTTCTTCTCACTGTAAGAAGAATCTGATAATAGATTTAATAGAAGAGTAGAAACTCTTCTAGAGATCAATCTATAAGCTCTCTTATTATAAGACAGAGGTCTTGCAGACCTATGTGAAGAAGAATCTGAAGAATGACTTTATTCAATCTTTACAGATCTCTGCAGAAGCCTCTGTGATATTTGTAAAGAAGAAGAATAAAGATCTCAGATTATATATAGACTATTACAATCTGAATTTCAAGATAACAAAGAGTCACTACTCTCTATCTCTGATTGAGAATGTGATCAACTATCTTATAAGAGCTGTTATATTCACATAACTGAATATGATCAATGTATATACACAGCTGTGAATATAATCTGAAGATGAATGAAAGACTGTCTTTAGAACTACACTGAGATTGTTTGAATATCTAGTGATATCTTTTAATCTGACTAATACTTCTATGACATTTCAGTCTTTCATCAATAAAACACTTCATGCATATCTGAATATCTTCATGATAATATATCTGAATGATGTGATGATGTACTTTATGAAGAAGAAAGAATATACTGAGTATGTATAAAGTGTATTGAAGATCTTAGATGAGACAGAACTGCATATTAAGCTTATAAAGTATAACTTCAGTGTCTGCTGAATTAATTTCCTAGAATATATAATCACTGTGAATGATATTCAGATAAAATCTTTGCAGATTGAGACTATTCTATTATAGCTGAAGTTAACTAGTATTTATAAGATTCAGATCTTTCTGAGCTTTGTGAATTTCTATAGACAGTTTATCTTTATATTTATAAGAATCTTCTTAACTCTTACAGACATACTGAAGAGTGAAAATAAGAAGAAGTCATTCTGTAAACAGAGAATGAAAAGATTATTGAGAAGAGAGAACTGTGAGAACTTTCTTATCTCAGAAGCTTATGAGATCTTTGTAAGATTAAAACAGATATTCATGAATATAGTGATGCTATTTCACTTTAATCTCTTACTCTTAATCAGATTGAAGACAGATATCTTCTTCTTTATAATTTCAGAAATAGTCTTATAACTACAGTTAAATAAGAACTGAGTTTCAGTGATCTTTTTCTTATGAAAGATGTAATCTGTGAAGATTAACTATGACATTCATAATCAGAAGCTTCTCATAATAGTGAAATTCTTCTATCACTGATATCACTACTTCAAGAGTCTTATAACAGTGATTACTGTTAGAACTGATCATGATAGCTTATAACAGTTTACTTTAATTAAGAAACTCTCACAGTGACAGATTCACTGAGCTCAGAGACTGAGTGAGTTCTGATTCAAGATAGAATATATTAAGAAAACTAAGAACTCAGCAGACAGACTCTCTCACAGATCAGACTATGTTAAGAAGATCAGAATAATAGACACAGAGAGACTAGAGAAGACAGAAAAGTTTTATAAAATGCTTGAACTGAGTGTTGTAAAGAGATTAACTGAAGAGTCTCTCAATTCTCTATGAGAGAAAAGAAAAGAGAGAGAGAAGAAGTCTATATAACTACTCTTTACAACACTGAGAGTCAACACTCTGAAGATCTCTGTGAGAATTCTTGAAGAGAGTATCTATAATCTGAAGAATTTATGAGCTTTGAGAAGTATCATAGAAGATCTGATATAAGAGAAAACAGAGTATAAGTCTTTATAAGATCTTCTATTCAGATTATCTGAACTGTAACTGAAGAATGAATATACTCAGTATATTCAGAAACTGCTTACAGCAGAGATCAATTCTGCAGAAATAAAGAATTAAAGAGACTTAAATAATCTCTTATGAAGAGAGAGCTGAATTTATGTATCTGTGAATAAGTTTCTATATATAGAACTTATTAAAAGATATTATAACTCTTCTTTAGTAAGTCATTTTACAGACACTAGAACTCATGAGTTGTTTATAAGAAAATACTTCTGACTGAAGATGCAAGAACTTGTGAAGAAGATAGTGAATTCTTATACTGTTTATCAGAGTTTATGAGTAGTACAGTTCAGATTATATAAAGAACTTACTTCTCTACTCATTCTACAGAAACCTTAAGAACAGCTAGAAATGAATATTCTTGTAAGTCTCTCTGAAAGTAAGAACATATATGATGTCTGCTTTGACAGTGTGCTGATGATAGTGAATTACTTTATTAATATAGCATACTTTATATTCATCTGTAAGAACTTGAAGTCAAAGAATTTAGCTTATATCTTTGTTCACAATGTAATCTGATTGTATGAGTTATCTGTGAATATTATCTCAGACAGAGAATTAATCTTTGTAGAAGAGTTCTGATCTGACCTGATAACTATACTGAAGATTTCATAAGATCTAAGTACAGCTTTTCATTAACAGACAGATAATCAGATAGAATATCTGATAAGTATATTGAAACAGTATCTGCAGTGCTTTGTTAATTATAATCAGAATGACTGAGTGTATTGATTATCACTCACAGAGTTTATATACAATAACTTAAAACATATCAGCACAGATAAAACCCTCTTTAAGATACTTACTGAGACTTATTCACAGATGATCTTGATGAACTCATGAGAGTATACTATAGAGTGTGATGATGTCTGTGAACAGGCTGAGAGAATTCAGAAGATTCAGAAGAAAGTCTGTAAATTCTTAAGAAAGGCTCAAGAGTATTAGAAGAGATACTATGACTTTAAGTATATTATAAAGAGTTTTAAGAAAGATGATAGAGTCTGACTGAGTCTAGAAAATATCATTATACAGAGATCTAGTAAGAAGCTGAATCTTTTATGAACAGAGTCTTACAAGATTATAAAGAAAATTAGCTTATAGTTTTATAGATTGAAACTGTTATCTGAGTTATAGATATATAATATTTTTCATATCTCTTTGCTCTGTGAATATAAGAAATTCTTAGAAGAGAACTCTGTGACTCATCACTCTATTTATAAAGCACTAGAGAGTGAAAGAGAATATCAGATTAAAGAGATTATTAACTCAGAGAAGTGAGATTGTAAGCTCTGATTCAAGGTTCAGTGATAAGAGTATTCTGACAAGATGAATGAGTTCACTTGAGAATTATTCAGATAGATAAGACATCTGCAGAAGCTGAGACATGACTTTTATACTATGAATTCTGATAAGTCAGAATAATGTAATCTTCACTAAGAATCTGATTATGACAAAGATATTAACACTGTTATTTATGAACTCTAGTCTACAAGATGATGAGTTTCTACTGAGATGAATAGTCTGTAATGTATATAAGAGAAGAAGAAAACATGTTCTTATTAAAGTTAAAAAATAAGAAAATAAACAGAACTGTGAATACAATTTAGAGATTAATAAAGAAAAAATAAAGAAAACTCACACTTATATTATTAATATCTGTAACACTCAATCTTTTCACAACTATTAATTTCTCTCTTTAAAGAAGCAGAGAGTATTATATCTGCAGTACAGATAATTATTACATTTGACATGAAGACTGTCAGAAATGCACAGACTTCAGAGAAGCTGAATATCAGAATGTGTATAGTTGCAGCAGAGCTTTGAAGACTAATCATCTGTGTATATGATTAGATATCTCTTATGAAGCTGTGTCTGCTCTCTCAGTTGTACTGAAGTATTCAGCTCAGAAACAATGAGAATGCAGAGAGAGAGCTCATCTGTTCAGATTAACTCTTATCACAAATTCATAACATTTGCATTGTCTTAATTACCTGGATTTTGCAGGTACCTGAGAACTCATCTCTCATTGACAATGAGATTGTGGAAATGTGCCGCGGCGCGAGAACCATTGATGAGAAACCTAGGCATATTCACATATACCTGGTCAGAGATTGTGTGGACAGAGAGAGAGTGATCATAGACTCACAGAGCTGTAGAAGACACTGATAACATCAGAAGCTTCACAAGAACTGTTAGCTAGAATCTGTAAGAAATTACTTGTGAGAAGACTTACAGCAAAGAAAGAGACTGTGCTGTTTAAAGTCAGAGACTGATCTGAGAAAGAGATGAGAAGAACTGCTGATCTGAAGATCAGATGTAATGACAGAGTTGAGAGAGATGAAGATACAGTTGTAAGCAGCAGCATTTCTGCTTCATCAGTCAGTAAAAAGCAATCAGAGAAGTTGCAGAGACACTCATAAGAAGCTCAGTAATAATCAGACATTGTTATAAAAATGTTGAAATTGAAAAATTTTTATTCTTGAGAAGTTCTTGAATTAATACATGAATATTATCAGAAACACTCTCTCTCTATTATCTGAGTGAAAATACTTCACAGATGAATGAAGATACTCATAGTTTATAAGAATAAGAGCTGTTATAGAAAAAGAGAAAAGAAGATGAGATTCTACAGACAGATCTGAGATATTTATACTACTTTAGAGAGATTTGCTTACACTGTGAGTGATCTCATAGAACAGTCAGATCACTCTAGTAAATAAGAGTAATTGTGAATTACAGGCCTGAATCTTTCTATATGACTATAAAGAGTGATTGCAGACTGTGAATATCTTAATTCTACAATTCTACAGAGTTGATAAAAGAATGAAAAATTCCTCACAATTCTACAGTATCAAAGAGCAATAATTTGTGAGAATGAATAAAAGATTAACTTGTGAATATTTCTCTTTGATGAGAGTGATCTCACAGAGAGTGATTCATCTGTGAGATGAATCTATGTAATAATTACACAAGAATCTTATGAAAATAATTGAGAGTCAATCAGAACTCTTCTGTATGAAAGATGTAAGATGAATCTGTATGATAGTTAGAGAAGAATCTGTAGATCACAAAGAATCTCACAGAATAAGAAACTGAGTGACAGACTCTTTTCTCTTCACAGTAACAAGGGATTTTTTCTCACTGAGATTTTTTATAGATGTAAAGAATTTTTAGTGAGTATCACTACAGTGCTGAGCTGACTATGAAGTCACTCAGTGAAAGGCTTTGCAGATGAAGTCTTAGAGAGAGAGAAGTATGTAAGAAATCTCACTTCTTATGAATTCTTTACTTCTATTTCTATCTCTTATATAATCAATAGAGCTAGCGGCTCTTGACTACACACAACTATATAGACTGGAGTTCGCGAATACTATTTATAACTCAGCTTGAATGCTATTATACATTTGATCTCTACATTTTATCTTTCTACTGTGAACACTTCTAATAGTTAACAGTACATATCACGTCAAGCTGCAAACACCTGAATAATCGCCTGCGAGCACTTATTCTTACAGAAGAATGAGTTTGATAAGAGTGTGATTATTAATAAGTAGACTCTGATTCTTCTTTTTACTTTTTCAGTAGACTGTAGCTCTATTAGAATAGCAGCAGTCTTCAGATCAATAATATTAATCTTTTTATTAATTTTAAATATCTCTTTTCTCTAACTGCTTCAGAAATTTTACACTTGTATAGTCTTATTAAACTTCTAAAAAATTCTTTAAGAGAAAATAGAAGAAGAGTGTTACAGAGTTTATAAGATATCAGCTTATTACTGTGAGATTATCTCTAAAAAATTCTTTAAGAAAAAATAAGAAGTCTTAAGTAGTATTTCTTACTCAATATCTCTGATATATAATAAGACAGTCTCTATTAACTGTCTCATAGCTTACAATCTCTTTCTCAGTATTTTTCAAATACTTAAGTAATTCTCATAAATTCTCTGATAATGAATAATCTTCTTATTTAATAAGATATTGAAGCTTACTGTAATATATTCACTTATTTAATATTTTCTTCATAAGATATTCAGTATCACTCTTAATCTCAATATCATTCAGTCAAGACAGCTCTGTCTCAGAGTATTACTTATAGAGCTTTAAATAGAAAATGTGAAAAACAGAATAAATTGATTTCAATTCTGAGAGTAATTTTAACTTATATATCTATTTACTCATCACTCTTATTACTGAGAAAGATTCTAGTCATTACTCACTGAGCTTCTTATATAATCTTGTTATCTTGATATTCTTTGCTGAAAGTAGTACTTAATCTTCTATCAAGAACTTCATTGAAAGATGTTTTTAATTATAGTATTCTATCTATTACTTCTGAGTATAGTGAATGCTTTTCATCATCTTCTCATGAATTTTATTCAAAAGTTTCAATCTCACTTTTACTTCTAATACTGAGAGATACTCTGTTCTCTGTATCTATTTAATATTCTGACTGTCTATTTCTCTCTTTGAAATGTTGTCTGCAATGTCACTGAGTAATGAAGAATTATATTCATAATAAGCATAGAAAGAAGATACTTTTAAGATTACATTCTTTACATTATTATATATAAATTCAGCAGTTAAAAGATATTTAAGTCAATCATTCTAATAATATAAATAGAACACTTAAAGATACTGTTTTAATATCTGATTCTGATATTCAGTCTGATTATCTGTCTGTGAATGAAATGCAGTACTGATGTGATTCAAAGGTTGCTTGAGTCAGTGTACGATTACAGGCGTACGCCGGCTTCTTATATACTGTACACTAAATTAATTGATGGCCGCTATGGCCTCTTTACATTCATAAGCAAGTTCAGAACCAGCCGCATTATTATTCAGTGATTGTATATTCTTTCAAATCACATTCTCTCTCATCAGATTCAGTCACACTCATGTAATCATGTTGTATATTCTAGCTTCATACAGATTAGCTTATCACTAGTATTTCACAATTGTATGATTTATTTCTGATTCAGCTAGTATTCTGTATACACTCTCACAAAGAAACTTTCACTATATTACATCTCTTATTCACTAACTTTTCTCATTCTTCAATTATCTTCTTCATTATCATCATTATTAAATACTATCATCTTATTCAAGATTTCTATCTCTTCTTCTATTTAACTCTTTCTATCTGTTCATCTATCATATTATATATATTTCTGACAATGACTCTCTATTCTCATAATAAGTATCATTATAGTACTTATACTAAGCAGTTTGTTAGCAGTAAGTATAACATGTTATAAAATGTGATCAGAACTTGTTTATCTTCTAATAATTATTAGAATATATTTTCATGAATGATACATCTTCTTCATCTTCTTATATATTCTTAACTGTTTTTCTTCTCAGCAGATTTCTGATTGTGTTTTTTAGCACAATTTTACATGAAAATAGATACTGATATATTTATTTTTATTCATATAAAATCTTCACATATTGACAGATCTGTGTCTGCTGATGATAGTGAACTCAATGTTAAATTATTGATTAAGAACTTGAAGAATGTGATAATAAAGAAATTGTCTGTATTATATATAACTAAGTCTTCTATATTCTTCTCTATCTCTTCTACTACTTCTTTCTCTGCTACTCTCTTCTCTGTTTCTTTCTCTATCACTCTTTCTCAATCTTCTATACTTGTCTCTGTATCTGATTCTTCTATTCTTACTATCTCTGTTCTTACAACTCTTACTTCTACTACTTCTACTTCTATCACTGTCTTTATTACTAGCTCTTCTCATTTTAAGAAGATATTATATAAACTCAGTAAATCATGTTTCTCAGTATATACACTCTCACTCTTCTTATCAACTTCTAGAATAATTTATTATATGAAAATAGTATATGATATAACTATCTAAAGCTTAGTCACAGACACTGATTATTATATTCATTTTAAATATTTATAATGAGATAATTATTTATTTATATCAGAGAATCATTCTCTCTTTCAACAGTGTTAAGATTGTAAGTTTTTTTCTTTTGCATCTTTTCTTTCTAACACTGATTTTTCTGTTCTTAGAAGAAATTGTTATGAGTTTTATTATACATAAAGTTATGATATTCACAGATATCAAGAAACTTTTTATAACTGTAAAGTTTAACATTGTGAGAATATTCACTCTAATGAATTTCTTCAGAATGATAGATCTGTATCAGTCTATTCTTTAGCATCTGTTATCTGACTTCATGATGCAGACAAAAGATATCTGTGTTTTCAGAAACAGAAATATGAATATTGTACTCTTTTACACTCATAGATATAAGACTCATACACCTTGTCTGAGATATTATTATGTAAATGAGCTATTTATATACTACATTCTGCTTTCTGTATTTCTCTGTATCTCTCTCTCTCTTTCTGAAAAGTCTTGTGTGTGTTGTAATTACATGTACAACTCTAAAATCAGCAGATATTTATTCAGTAACTGTTCTCATCTCTGATTTTATAGTTTTTATACACTAATAATGATTCTTAGTTACTTCAGTATCAGAGATCATTCTAATTAAAGATGATAATACTGCTAAGACTACTCTCTTCTGCTTTTAAACTTCTCTTATCACTTTCTCTTTCTTCTCTATGAGAAAGATTGTGCACACACTGAGTTATAAGCATTCAGTTTTAAGTGACTTCTGCTGTCATTTATCTGATTCTGTATCTTCTTCTTCTTCTATTTCTTCTATCTCTATCTTCTCTACTCTGACTTCTGATTCTGTAGATTCTGCACTCTTCTTTAATTTTTCTACATGTACATGTATGCATTTCTATATTGACATTTCAACCGCTCCACCACGAACTCGCTCGATTTTTCGAATAAGAACCCGCCGATAGATCCATCGAAAAGCCCTCGATCATACGAGCATTTTGACCCCATCGCCGACCGCATACCCCGTGTGGTGGTGGAGTTATCCAGCCAAACGTGAACCAGACGTCGTTCGGAACTCCTGCGTGGGATTATCCCCCATTCTCCCCTACCACACCACAACCCCGGGCCAAATTGCCATACAAATTGTAAGGTGAAGAGACCTAGCCGTATGCACCAATCTTCTCGATTTTGGAAGATCCCCGATCTGTAGTTGTGGAGATATCTGAGAAGCGACCTCCGCGAAAACCCTGTCCATCTTTGATGTTCCAAAACATCAACACCAAGTCCCACCCTCGTACCGCCCTTCCCAATCTGGCCCATCCCCGGCAGAAAAATACAAAAAGATACCTTGGCAATAATATCAAGCACATAATCAATGAACAATGAGTCAACAGCACATCAACAACTATAAAATCAGTATATTTCAAGGTCTGACTGAGCCTTTGATCCCTGCACAGTGAGATATATTAAATCTAGTTTTAATATCTCAATATTTAATAGATTCTGCAAGAGATTGAGAACAGCAACACTAGATTTCTATTGAATTTGAGAATTAACTCTATATTGATATAATCATTGACAAAGTCTTCTATTTTGAGATATAAATAACTAGTTTCTCTACATCCCGCTGACAATATTTACATTATCATATAGAAACAGACTTATATTCTCTATAATATCAAGACTCTGAAGAGGAAAAGTCTTGATAGAAGGTATACAGTAGTGTATATCTTAGCAGTTTCTATCTCATTCTTCTACAGCAGTTAATGCAAAAAAAAAAAAGATCTTAGAAATAGTTTTTTACTTCTCTTGAAAAAGTAAGGTGTTTTTCTCTGGGTTTTATACAATATTCTTATAAAGAATTAAAAACAGAGTTGTTTTCTGTCATAATTTCATATTCTTTTAAGTAAGAATTACTTTTTCAGTGGCTGAAGAGCTTTCATTAATACTTAATTCTTTTTTACACTCTTTATTAACTGATTTGAGTTGCACACTTATTGTGTGAGGAGAATTGAATAATTTAGAATAAAATTGAATAGTTTTAATCAATTTCTCTGCAAAAAATTGATTTATTTTTTATCAGTTTTTCTCTTAAAAACTGTCATATTATCTGATTTACTATCAATTGATATCATACTTTTCCTCACTGTATTTCAAGAAAGAGATTGTAAAGATTTTATTGATTTATCTTAAAAATCAATTTTAGTTTATTAGATTCTCTTTAAAAATCTAACCTAGTTACTGAACTAGTGTGAAAAAAATCAGATGTTTTATACACAAAAGTCTGCTATTCTTCTTTTGAAATAGTCTGATCAACTTTTCAATTGAAAACAGACTTAGAAACCTCTTAATTGAAATAGTCTGATCAACTTTTCAATTCAAAAGAGTTTAATAAATATCTCAATTGAATTAGTCTGATCAACTTTTCATTGAGTAAGAACAATGAGTTCAAAAGTACACTCAGTTAATGTGAAAAAAGATGCTTTCTCAAATGCTATTTCTGAGATTGAAATTCTGAAGAGAAGAAAGAAAGAAGAAATAGAGAAATAACAAGTTCTTGAAATACAGAAACTTGAAAAAGTAAGTAAAATTCTTGGAAAGCAGTGTCTGAGTGAGATGAATGAAGAAGTTCTGTTAATTCTTCATACTCAGACTAGACAACTATAGAAAGTGATCAAGTTCAAACTTGGAATTTCAAACACAGTTCAAAAAACTTTGAAAATTTCTAATACAATCACTGACTCTTCAGTTTGCTCTTTTTTCTTTTCTACTTCTTCTTCTTCTTCTTCTTTAAATCAGAAGAAAACATATGCTCAAGCAGCTGAATCTGCTGTCTCTAAACCTGCTGTCTCTAAATCTGCTATCTCAAAACCTGCTTCAAATTCTGAGAAAACTGAGAAGAATACTGCTCATACTTCTAGTGATAGAAGAGTGAAGAAAAAAATGCAAAAAGAGAAAAATCTTCAAATCTTCAGAAATAGAAGACTTATTCTCAAAGTCTCAAATCAGAACATATTGCAGAGAAATAAGCTAAACTCAAAGCCCCGGTGGCCGAATGGTTAATGCGGCCACCCGGTAGCGCCTTGGCGTGGGAAATCAAGGCGCGTGAGTTCGAAACCCGCAGGGGATACATTAAATCCAGAACTCAAGCACCTCAGGTTTCTAATAAATACAGAGGTGTACAAATTGCTTCAATGAA
The DNA here is from genome assembly GCF_000003525.1 of Blastomyces dermatitidis ER-3. Lineage (NCBI taxonomy): Eukaryota > Fungi > Ascomycota > Eurotiomycetes > Onygenales > Ajellomycetaceae > Blastomyces > Blastomyces dermatitidis. The sequence goes on along the minus strand of NW_025544778.1, from coordinate 4,933,340 downwards.
TCACTCTATGTTTCTGAGCTGAGAAGTTATTATTGTATGTATCTAATTGTCACTTCTTTGTATTTTTCTATGTTCTTGTTATCTTGGCATGATCTTAACATCTGTATTTCCTTCTGTATAATCAACACTTGACCTGTATTTAACATCACGCAAGGACTCATTATAAGCTCCGCTTGCATATGAGTATAATGAAAGAATAATAATAATAATAATAAAGCTAAACTCAAACCTTATTTTCAGAATTAGAAATGAAATCAATCAGCAGTTCTTTTCTCAGTTAATAACTGATATTGAAGTTCAAAAATCAGTTATAGCTTCAATTAAGTCATTCTTCTTTGAAAACTTCATCATTCTGACTACAATGCCTGAATTCAGTGCTGAATTCCTTATTCAGAATAAGAATCTCTGGAAATCAGCAGTAGAATCTTTGTTAAACACAACAATTCTATCTGAGAGAGATGAAAAGTGAGACAAATTCATTCTTTATGATATTTCAGTTGAAATTTTTGACTGTGAAGAAGAAATGCTACTTCTCAAAAATGAATTAGAAGAATACAACTCTATTCAACTGAGAAAGAAGCCTGTATGACTAAATTCAATTAAGTTCAGATAAAGCAGAAGAAATGCCTCTGTTCTAGTATATATAAAGATAATGAAACAGTCAAAGATCTCTGAAGTAAGAGTAGCAGGTTTGAAAATGAGAGTTCATGAATACAAAGACTCAAGAATGAATCTCAAAGCTTAAACACAGTGTTCAAACTGTCAAAGATATGAACACTTTGCAATCTTCTATTTCAGAGACTCAAAATATGCATTCTGTGTCAGAGATTACAAAACTAGTGAGCATAAATATGAAACATGCTTAAAAAGAGATGAAATATGTCAACACACTCTGCTTAAATACTCTAATTGTAAAGAAAAACATGCATCTAGCTCAAAAGAATGTATGTTTACTTCAAGAACTCAAAAGAACTGAAGAAAAGATGAAGCTCAGAGTAAATCTAGAACTGAAGAGAATAGTCAAGCCAGTAAACTCACAACTGCAAGCTCAAAAAGAAGAAACTCTCAACTATCTAAGTCTTCAAACTTCAATTCTCCAGCTAAATGTAAACAGAATTTGAATTCTCAAACTTCTATTAAGATTAGAGAATTGAGAAATGACTCTGATGATAAACTAGATATAATGTAAGCAGTTGAGATTTCTACTTTTCAGAACAGTTATAATCTACTATCTGATAATAGTGATTAGATTCTACTCTACTCTCTTTTAGTATGAATATACAATAAAAACAATAAAAAAAGTTTAAAAACTCTTCAAAAATCACATTTATTCAAAATAATGTGAATAGAAACTTAAATTGCATTTATTCTTGTCTTCAAATTGCATTTGAATAAAAAGTTGATTTTATACTGCTTCAGGAGCCGAATTTTAATGCTGAGTAAAAATATGTCATTTCTCATTCAAGCTACTACTGCTTTTTACCTCAAAAGTCTGAGATAAAGTCAAGAGTAGTGATCTATGAAAGAAAGAGATCAAGATATTAATTTAATCTAAGATTTAATATCATGTCTGACCCTGATATTCTGATGAGTGACATTATAGATAAAGAAAATGAGTTTGATACTATACAGCTTATAAATATCTATAATGAAAAGTCATTGAAGAAATATAACAATATCTGAACAATTGATAGAGGATTTCTGAACATAACTTCATCAAGAAACTCTATAATTGTAGAAGACTTTAATACACATCATTCCTAGTAAAATTCAGAATGCAAGAGAGCAGTGAGAGCTGATAATCTGATTGAATGAATCTTTGAGCATTCAATAGATTTGGTTAATAAGTCTGATCAACAAACATTCTTTAGAAAAGATATGAAACAGAAGTCTATTATAGATCTAATCTTCATGTCACAAAATCTAATGAAAACAAGACTTGTAAACTGGTTTATTGATTCAAATGAGACATCAGAATCAGATCATGAGATTATTCAATTTGATATTGAACTGAGTGAAAAATAAATGAGTGAAAATCCTCTTCTCTCTAATCAGTATAACTTTGAAAAAGCTGATTGAAAAGCAGTTGAAGAAAGCATAAAACTGTTAAAATCTGAAAGACAGAATGAGCTATATTGGAATTCTGGTCAAGATATCTCAAATGAAATGCTTGAGAATAGAGTGAAGCTTATTACATCTATTATTCTAACAAGTGTTAGAGATAATATTTCAAAGAGAAAATCTTCTGAGTATTCAAAATCTTGATGAAATGAGAATATCTCATCTAAAAGAAAAGAATTAGCTACTGCTAGAAGAAATTGAAAGAATGATGTAATATCTGATGAAGAGTTCAAAGCTGTCAGAAATGAATATTTTTCAGATATTAAAAGAGCTAAAACAGACTGCTGAAATAAATTTCTTGAAGAAGCACAAGGGAAGAAAGTTTTTAAAGCTTTTAACTATACTAAAACAAGAAGTGTAGCAAAACTTCCAGCCTTAGAATATGAGTTTCAGAATGAATCATATACAGTAAACTCTTTTGAGGAAAAATGTCAAGCTTTCATGAGAATTCTCTTTCAGAACTCATCAGATTCAGATTCAGATTCAGAGGAAGAGAATATATCACTTCTTAACTACATCAATGAAAATGACTGGGAATGGTCTGATCTTACACAAGATGAATTAGAGTCAGCTATCTTCTCAAGTTCTGTTAAAACTACTGCAGATTCTGATTCAATTAATCACTTGATTATTCAGAATACATATTTCTACTTAAAGAATGAATATTTTGAGCTCTTTTTCAATCTCTTGAAAAATGAATATCATTCTGAATGCTGAAGAGAAGTCACTGGAGTGATTCTTACAAAATCTAATAGAAAAACTTCAATTTCTAAGTCATATAGAGTAATATCTCTATTGAACTGCCTAGAAAAGGTTTTAGAAAAGATAATAGCTACTCAACTATCTTTTATAAGCTCTATAGATGATTCTCTTTTATTCAGTGAATAAATGAGAGATAGAAAACAGTGTTCTGCAATTGACACTGTTCTCTCAGTTGTTCATGATATTCAAATAGCAAAGCATGAGAGTCTGGTCTCAACTGCAGTTTTTATTGATATAAAAGAAGCATTTGATCATGTTTCAAAGTCAAAGTTAATTCAGATATTGAAGATATTAAAACTGCCACTTTCTCTAATAAAATGAGTTAACTGTTTTATGTCTAAAAGAAGTACACAACTCTTCTTTGATGAAATGAAATAAGACAAGACTGAGATAAAAATAGGAGTATCACAGAGATCTTCAATCTCACTTATTTTATTTGCAATATACACTGCATATCTATTTAAAAATAGAAATATGAGAATAGTGTGATCTCTGAGTTATGTGGATGATATTAATCTAGTCTACAGCTCAAAAACTATTAAAGAGAATTTGAAAGTAATTGAAGAAGCTGCAAAGGAAATCTTTGTTAGAGCAGATATCAATCAAATTCAATTTGATATGAATAAAACTGAGTTAATTCACTTCTTTCTGAGATTCAATGAGAAAGAACTATCTCTAACTCTTTTAAATAGAGAGATTAAATCCAGTGTAAATGTCAAATGATTAGAAGTATGATTAAACTCTAAGTTGAATTTTAAATATCACATTCAACAAAGAACTGTCAAGGCAGAAAGACTATTAAACAACATAATCAGACTATCAAATACAGAGAGAGGTCTATTCTTCCAGGCTATGAGACAGTTATATATAGCCTGTATTACATCAGTAGCTGATTATGAAGTTCAAGTTTGATGAAATAATCAAGAGAATTTCACTGAACTCTTTCAAAGTCTGCAAAGCAGAGTCTTGAGAAGAATTCTGAGAGCATTCAAATCATCTTCTATTAAAGCAATGGAAATTGAAGCTTTAATTCCTTCTTCTGCTATTAGATTTGAAAAGGCCTGTATGAACTATGCTCTGAGAGTTGTAAAGATGAGCTCAAATCATATAATCAGAGAAAGAGTCTCTCCTTCATTTCCATCAATTAACTCTGGAAATGAACTGGATTGGAATAGATTTCTTGATTAAAATGAAAATAATTCTTTAAAGAAAATGTCTTCTCAACTGTATAGACTATGCTCTCTGATTAAAAATCAATTTTCTTCTTTAAATGTTGAAAAAGTTGATCATGAGAAGTTATCTCTCTGGAGAGAAAAGCTTGAATCTCTTATAGACTTATAAATAAGTGAACTATCAAAAGAGAAAGAATATGAACAGTATTTGAAGAGAATTTCTACAATCAATATAAAGAACTCTATTCTGATTTATTCAGATAGCTCAAAAAATGAGAACTTGAATAGATTGAATACAGGCATTGCTTATACTAAAGATAATATCAATTTTATCTCAGATTTCTGAAATCTAGGCTCTGAATGTGAAGTCTTTGATGCTGAACTATTTGCAATAGTGAAAGCTTTCAAACTCATTGAAATAAAATCTTATAAAAGAGGAAATTGTTTGAAAGAGGCATGAATATTCTCTAATAGTCAAGCTGCTTTAAAAAGACTTAGAAATAGTCAGATTCATAATAATCAAATGAATCTTGAACTGATCTTAAACTCTATTTTGAAAATTCAAAAAAGAAGAATATCAAAGCTGATAATTCATCTGCACTGAGTTCCTGCTCATATGAATATTCATGGCAATGAATTGACTGATTCAGCTGTAAAAAGAGTGCAGAATTAAGCAGATCTATTCAAAAAATTCTGTTCTGATCTTTTATAAAGAGAAAAATAAAAGAATCTTGTTTAGACAAGTGAAATGAAAGCTGGCAGAAACAAAAGAAGAGTATACATTATTCAAGATTTGAAACAAAACTCAAGTGGAAATCTTGTTCAATTAAATGTAAAAAGAAAGTATTCTCATCTATAATACAGCTGAAACTAGAACATGACTATTTCAAATCTTATATATAAAGATTTGATGATAGATTTGACTCAATAGAATACTCATTCTGCAATATAAATAAGAATCCTGAGCATATTGTAATGCACTGTGCATTATACAATAGTCTCAGAGCCAGATTGAAAGAGAAGTATGATTTAAATCAATTAAATATGAGATTCTTATTCTCAACTGAGACAGGAATTAAATACTTAATAGACTTTCTATCAGAAACTCAAGCAGCTACAAGAAAATGACTAAATTCAGAATTATCTGAATATGAAGAGGAGGAAATCAACCAGATATAGTCTGTTAAAACAGCTATATACTATCTTTTAATAATTTGTTTTGTTACAGTCTTTCTTTATTTTATCTTTTCCTTTCAATTTCTTTCTGTCTATCTATTTAATGTGTCTATCTTTAAGACTGTGTTCTCTTTTCCTTTGTCATGATATTGTCAAATGATTTCAAAGTATGAGATGATGTTAAAACACTGCAATTTGTAAACAGTTTTTGTATTCTGGGCTGGAATTTTCTGATTTTGCATATCTGAAATTGATGAATGTATAATAGTTAACTTTACAGATATATGAAAAACCCTGAGAACTAAAAGTTCTCAGGTAGATGTCATAGTCTCTGACTGCATACATCTATAATTGAAGAATAATAATAATAATAATAAGACTTCAGTGACTTATTCAGTGTTTATCTTGTTATAAGATTTTAATATTACACTCTTACTTAGTTAATCAATAATGATTAGAATATTTCTATAACTCTTACTCTTAGATAGATTAATAGTGAAGTTAATTACTATATCTTATCAGATTCTATCAGAGATATTAAGTGATTTCAGTAGATCTTTTCTACAGTTCTTTCATAAGATAATAGAAGAACAGTGATTGCAGTTTTAAATAAAGTATCTAATACTGTTTAATATCTCAGATCAGTAGAATTCTCAGAAGATCATTCTATATAGTTATTCACAGTCTGAATAATCAGTCATATACAAATCATGCATCTCTTGCATTATTCAAGTGTGTAAGAGTTTGAAGTGAGAGACTCAGTGTCATTTACAGAATTGTAGAGTGTTATTATCATTAATTAAACATTCTGAGATATCAGTTCTTATATGTAGTTCTGAGAGAAATCAGAGTACTTCTTGATATACTGCTTCAGTGAGAGTCTGAAGAAGTTTATCAGTCTGAGCTACTATATATCACAGTTCATTCAGTGTAGAGAAAGTGAAGATATCAATATCAGTTCTAATCAGAGAAGTATGTATAGTGTTATAAGCTGTTTCATCTTGATTAACTAGTATCTTCAGATTTAAGAGTCAGTGCTCTCAGTTCATTCAGTAAGTATCTATTATATTAAATAATATATCTTACTCTTGTTATAAGAGAGCATCTGTCATTGAGTTCTGACTGTCAGAATGATAGTGTATTGTAAAATGAAAGTAACTTAGAAACTCAGATTATCACATCTGTCATTCAGTAAGTTTATAAGTAGTTATGAAGTATTTAAGATTCTTATGATCTGTGACTATCTCAAATTCAGAGACACTTCAGAGTTCAGAGTCTCATTCTTCTAAATAGTGTATGATTATGAGAAGTTTCTTATTATAGATCTCATAATTGTATTCAGCAGAACTCAGTTTCTTAGATATGAAGATATATAATTATAGAACATCTTTATTATTATATTACAGTATTGCTTCTTCTATTATATAGTCAGAGAAATCAGTCTTAATAACTGTCTTATAATCAGAATTGAATATTATCAGTAGAGAGATATTAATAAACATCTTCTTTATCTGTGTAAATACAGCTTCAGTATCTGCTGATTATTGAAATACTGAGTCTTTCTTAGTAAGATCTGTAAGTGATCTCATGATATCTGAGAAGTTTTATATAAATTACTGATAGAAGTTAGTAAATCTGATAAAGCTTTGTACATTTTTCACAGTACACAGAGCTTCTCATTCAAGAATAATAAAGACTTTCTCAGAATTCATTTGAATTTCTTTATCAGCTTCTATAATAAAACTCAGATACTTGATACTCTTGACTTTAAAATCATACTTATTAATATCTATTGATAGTTCTGCTTCTTGTAGCTATTGTAATATCTTTTATATATATTCTTGATATTCTTTCCTGAATTCATCAGTGAAGATTAGACTGGCCGCCGGGACCATGAATTTCACATTTGATCCCATTTGGTCTGGTCCCATACATTTCTTGGCGTGAATCCCGCTGGGACTAATCATTAAATAAACATGCAAAGTGACTATATATCAGATCTCAAAATGGAACCATGACTTGAAAAAAATGAGAAAGTGGTCTCATTTGGTCCCATTTAGTCCCATTCTTGGCATAAAGTTACTATTTTTAGACATTTTAAGGTTTTTTTTAGACTATTTTTAATTTTTTAAAAAGTAACGCTTTTTGGTAACGCTCAAATGAGATTTAAAGTCATTTAAAGCAATAAAAATAATTTAAATTGAGAAGTGGAAATCATGGTCTCATTTGGAAAATGTGACAAGAGTAGACAGTAAGTCCCACTGGGACAGTATGGGACTACTATCTAATGTTAGAACCGTGTAATGGGATCTGTCGAATTGACAATGGGACTATCAAAAATTCTGGTCCTGGTCCCAGACACGGTCACACGGTCAGTCTAGTGAAGATGAGAATATTATCAAGATATATAGATACAAATTCATTAAGAAAATCTCAAAGTGCTCAGTTAATATACTTCTAAAATGTACTAGACGTATTGATCAGTTCAAAAAGTGTGACTACTTATTCAAAGAGATTATATTGTGTTTGAAATGCTGTAACTCACTCATCTTCTTCAGTGATGTGAATTTTATAAAACACAGCAATGACATCTAACTTTGTAAATTATTGAGCTTATTCAATGCAAGCTAGATTTTCATTGATAAGAGATAAAGAATAACAGTTCTTCTTCATTAATCTATTTAATTCTTGATAATTCATGCAGAACTGAAGTTCTTCACCTGATTTCTTTGCAAAGAGAATAGAGACTGTGATGAAAGAGTTGCTAATATATATGAATTCTTTATTCAACAGATGATTGAGTGTCTTTCAAAGAAGAAGAAGTTCATCTCAGAACATGTTATAAAGAGAGTCTTATAATAATTCAGAGTTCTTACTGTTCTTCTTTTCTAACTTGATACTGTGATTCACTTCTGAACCTCATAAGAGAGATAGATTTGTAGCATTATTATCTTATCAGAAGACATCTAGATATTTATAATATTATTAAGAGAGTTTTGTACAAGAATCTGTTATTATAACACAGAATAACTTTTCTAGAGTCTTTTTAATATCAGTCAGACTGATGAAATAGATTGATACATAATTATACTATTAATAATTCTTTCAGTGACTTCTTTTTCTGAGTATTTTATAGACATTGATAGAGATCTATGTCAGATTCATAGTCTTATAAGTATCATTCTCATGAACTCTATCTTTGTTAGAGAATATTAAACTTCTGTTTCAAGTGTTGTAAGAATAAGTGCTCGCAGGTGATTATTCAGGTGTTTGCAGCTTGGCGTAATATGTACTGTTAACTACTAGAAGTATTTGCAGTAGAAAGATAAAATATAGAGATCAAATGTATAATAGCATTCAAGCTGAGTTATGAATAGTATTCACAAACTCCAGTCTATATAGTTGTGTGTAGTCAAGAGCTGCTAGCTCTATTAATTACATGAGAGATAGAAATAGAGATAAAGAATCTGTAAGAAGCAGAATTTCTTACATACTTCTTTCTCTCTAAGACTTCATCTGTAAAGTCTTTCACTGAGTGACTTCATAGAATCAGCTCAGCACTGTAGTGATACTTACTAAAAACTCTTCATATCTATAAAAAACCTCAGTGAGGAAAAATCCCTTGTTATTATAAAGAGAAAAGAGTCTGTCACTCAGTTTCTTATTCTGTAAGATTCTTTGTGATCTACAGATTCTTCTCTAACTATCACACAGATTCATCTCATATCTTTCATATAGAAGAGTTTCAGTTAACTCTCAATCATTTTCACAAGATTCTTGTATAATCATTATATAGATTCATCTCACAGATGAATTACTCTCTATGAGATTATCTCTATTAAAGAGAAGTATTCACAAGTTAATTCTTCACTCATTCTTATAAATCATTGTTCTTTAACACTGTAGAATTGTGAGGAATTTTTCATTCTTTTATTAACTCTGTAGAATTATAGAATCAAGATATCTGCAGTCTGTAATCACTCTTTATAGTTATATAGAAAGATTCAGGTCTGTAATTTATAATCACTCTTATTTACTAGAGTGATCTGACTGTTTCACAGAATCACTCACAGTGTAAGTAAACCTCTTTAAAGTAGTATAAATATCTCAGATCTATTCATAGAATCTCATCTTCTTTTTCCTTTTTCTATAACAGCTCTCATTCTTATAAATTATGAGTATTCTTATTCATCTATAAAGTATTTTTATTCAGATGATAGAGAGAGAGTGTTTCTGACAATATTCATATATTAATTCAAGAACTTCTTAAGAATAAAAATTTTTTTAATTTTAATATCTTTATAAACAATGTCTGATCACTGCTGAGCTTCTTATAAGTGTTCTCACAACTTGTCTGATCACTTTTTATCAGCTGATGAAGTAGAGATACTGCTGTTCACAACTGTATCTTTATCTCTCTCAACTCTGTCACTGCATCTGATCTTCAGATCAGCAGTTAATTTCATATCTTTCTCAGATCAGTTTCTGACTTCAAGTAGTACAGTCTCTCTCTTTACTGTAAGTCTTCTCATAAGTAATTTCTTACAGATTCTAGCTGACAGTTCTTATAAAGCTCTCAGTATTGTCAGTGTCTTCTGCAGTTTTACAGGTCTATAATTATCTCTTCTCTGCCTGCACAATCTCTGATCAGATATATGTGAATATGTCTAGATTCTCTATCAATGATTCTCACACTGTGGCGCATTTCTGTAATTTCATTGTCAATGAGAGATAAGTCTCTGAGTACCTGTAAAATCTGAGTAATTAAGACAATGTAAATATTATAAATTTGTAACAGAAGTTGATCTGAGCAGATAAGCTCTCTCTCTATATCTCAATTATTTCTGAGCTGAATACTTCAGTATAACTGAGAAAGCAGACACAGCTTTATAAGAGATATCTGATTATATATATAGATAGTCAGTTCTCAAGACTCTGCTGCAACTATACATACTCTGATATTCAGCTTCTCTAAAGTCTGTACATTTCTGATAATCTTTATATCAAATGTAATGATTGTCTGTACTATGAATATAATACTCTCTACTTCTTTAAAGAAGAAAATTGATAGTTGTGAGAAAGTTGAGTATCATAGATATTAAGAATGTGAATGTGAGTTTTCTTTATTTTTTCTTTATTAATCTCTAAATTGTATTCATAGCTCTGTTTATTTTCTTATTTTTTAGCTTTAATAAGAATATGATTTCTTCTTCTCTTATATATACTGCAGACTGTTCATCTCAGTAGAAACTCATTATTTTAAAGACTAGAATTTGTAAATGACAGTGTTAATATCTTTATTATAATCAGATTCTTAGCAAAGACTGTATTATTCTGACTTATCAGAATTTATAGTATGAAAGTCATGTCTCAGCTTCTGCAGATATCTTATCTATCTGAATGATTTTTAAGTGAACTTATTTATCTTATCAGAATACTCTTACTACTGAATCTTGAATCAGAGCTTATAATCTCACTTCTCTGAGTTAATAATTTCTTTAATCTGATATTCTCTTTCACTCTCTAATACTTCATAGACAGAGTGATGAGTCACAGAATTCTCTTCTAAGAATTTCTTATATTTGTAGAGTAAAGAGATATGAAAAATATTGTATATTTATAACTCAGATGACAGTTTTAATCTATAGAACTGTGAGCTAACTTTCTTCATAATCTTATAAGACTCTGTCTGTAAGAGATTCAGCTTCTTACTAGATCTCTATATAATAATGTTTTCTAGACTCAGTCAGACTCTATCATCTTTCTTAAAACTCTTTATAATATACTTGAAGTCATAGTATCTCTTCTAATACTCTTAAGTCTTTCTCAAGAATTTGTAAGCTTTCTTCTGAATATTCTGAATTCTCTCAGCTTATTCACAAGCATTATCACACTCTATAGTGTACTCTCATGAGTTCATCAAGATCATCTATGAATGAGTCTCAGTAAGTATCTCAAAGAGAGTTTTATCTATGTTGATATACTTTGAGTTATTGTATATAAACTCTGTAAGTAATAATCAATACACTCAGTCATTCTGATTATAATTAACAAAGTATTACAGATACTATTTTAATATACTTATCAGATGTTCTATCTGATCATCTGTCTGTTGATAAAAAGTCATACTTAGATCTCATGAGATCTTCAGTATAGTTATCAGATCAGATTAGAACTCTTCTGTAAAGATTGATTCTCTATTTAAGACAATGTTTACAGATAATTTATACAACTGAATCATATTATAAATGAAGATATAAGTCAAATTCTTTGACTTCAAGTTCTTATGAGTGAGTATAAAGTGTATTATCTTGATAAAGTGATTCACTATCATCAGCACACTGTCAAAGTAGGTATTATATATGTTCTTACTTTCAGAGAGGCTTACAAGAGTATTTATTTCTAGCTGTTCTCAAGATTTCTGTGAGATGAGTAGAGAAGTAAGTTCTTCATATAGTCTGAATCACACTACTCACAAACTCTGATAAACAGTATAAGAATTTACTATCTTCTTTACAAGTTCTTGTATCTTCAGTCAGAAGTATTTTCTTACAAGTAACTCATGAGTTCTAGTATCTATAAAATGACCTACTAAAGAAGAGTTATAATATCTTTTAATAAGTTCTATATATAAAAACTCATTTACAGGCACATAAATTCAGCTCTCTCTTTGTAAGAGATTATTTAAGTCTCTTCAATTCTTTGTTTCTGCAGAGTTAATCTCTGTTATGAGTAGTTTCTGAATATACTGAGTATATTTATTCTTTAGTTACAGTTCAGATAATCTGAATAGAAGATCTTATAAAGACTTATACTCTGTTTCTTCTTACATCAGATCTTTTATAGCACTTCTCAAAGCCTGCAAACTCTTCAGATTATAGATACTCTCTTCAAGAATTCTCACAGAGATTCTCAGAGTGTTGACTCTCAGTGTTATAGAGAGTAGTTATACAGACTTCTTCTCTCTCTCTCTCTTCTTCTCTTATAAGAAATTGAGAGACTCTTTAGTTAATCTCTTTATAACACTCAGTTCAAGTATTCTATGAAGCTTTTCTATCTTCTCTAGTCTCTCTATATCTGTCATTCTGATCTTCTTAATATAGTCTGATCTGTGAGAGAGTTCATCTGCTGAGTTCTTAGTTCTCTTAATATATTCTATCTTGAATCAGAACTCACTCAGTCTCTGAGCTCAGTGAACCTGCTGCTGTGAGAGTTTCTTAATTGAAGTAAACTATTATAAGCTGTTATAATCAGTTCTAATAGTAATCACTATTACAAGGTTCTCAATGTAGTGATATCAGTGATAAAAGAATTTCACTATTATAAGAAGCTTCTGATTATGAATGTTATAGTTGATCTTCATAAGTTATATCTTTTATAAGAAAAAGATCACTGAAACTCAGTTCTCATTTGACTGTAGTTATAAGACTATTTCTGAAATTATAAAGAAGAAGATATCTATCTCTAATCTGATTAAAAGTAAGAGATCAAAGTGAAATAGTATTACTATGTCTGTGAATATCTGTTTCAATCTTATAAAGACTCTATAAGCTTCTGAGATAAGAAAGTTCTCACAGTTCTCTCTTCTTAACAATCTTTTCATTCTCTATTTATAGAATGACTTCTTCTTATTTTCACTCTTCAGCATGTCTGTAAGTGTCAAGAAGATTCTCATAAATGCAAAGATAAATCATCTATAGAAATTCACAAAGCTCAGAAAGATCTGAATCTTATAAATACTAGTTAGCTCTGATTATGATAGAATAGTCTCAACTTATGAAGATTTTATCTAGATATTATCTGCAGTAATTACATATTCTAGAAAATTAATTCAGTGAGTACTGAAGTTGCACTTTATAAGTTTAATATACAGTTCTGTCTCATCTAAGATCTTTAACATACTTCATATATACTCAGTGTGTTTCTTCTTCTTCACAGAGTACACTATTACATTATTCAGATATATTATCATGAAGATATTCAGATATGCATGAAGTATTTTATTAATAAAAGACTGAAATACTGTGAGAATATTAGTCAGATTAAAAGACATTACTAGATATTTAAATAATCTCAGTACAGTTCTAAAGACAGTCTTTTATTTATTCTCAGACTGTATTTATAACTATGTATATATATTGATCATATTCAGTTATGTGAATATGACAGCTTCTGTGAGACAGTTGATCACATTCTCAATCAGAGATAGAGAGTAGTGACTCTTTATTATCTTGAAGTTCAGATCACAGTAGTCTATATATAATCTGAGATCTTCATTCTTCTTCTTTATAAACATCACAGAGACTCTCACAGAGATCTGTGAAGATTGAATAAAGTTATTCTTCAGATTCTTCTTCACATAGGTCTGTAAGACCTCTGTCTCATAATGAAAGAGCTTATAGATTGATTCTCAGAAGAGTTTCTGCTCTTCTATTAAATCTATTATCAGATTCTTCTTATAATGAGAAGAAAGCTCAGCTGTCTTTACTGAGCTGAATATCTCTGTAAGATCTTGATATTTCTCTGATATCTGAAGCTCAGTTTTTATGATCACAAGGTTTTCAGACACTTGTAAAGCTATTATATAGATAAGCTTGTCTTCTCTAATTAACTCTGCAGCATCAACTGATTCTATCTCTATAAGTAAGTCTATCAACACTGATTGAAAGTATAAACCTGACTCACAGACAGCTATGTGCAGATTGTGTCTTTAAAGTTATATAAGTCTCAAGTACATGTTATCTGTGATATCTGTGATAATCACAGTTTTCATAAATCTTCTTCAGATTTCAGAGAGATCTTACAATTCAAAGATAACTCTTATGAGTTTCTCAGCTCTCAGATCTGAGTTCTCATGCTCTACTTATTATAAGAGCAGATTCTCAGTCTTCATCTTTCAGTTCATTCACTTCACAAGCTTTAGAGACATCATAGTGACCTGAGATTCTGAGTTCATTAATACTTTCTATACTTATGAGACAGTAGTACTGTGATGCAGTCTCTCTCTGTAAGTAAGTATTTTTATCAGAGAAGTAACAGATTCAGATGTCAGCTTTAAGACTCTTAAGAAGACTGTTACTGACTCTGTCTGTGACTTCTTAAATTTCTATTTTAATTTGTTCAGACAGTTTGTACAGAGATATTCTGATTTAGAACAGATAAAGTAGAGTCTCTTCTTCTTAATCTCTCTGTTATACACTCTATTTATAGAAGCTTATGAAGCTCTCTCTTTCTGCTCAGCAGTCAGATATAAATCTCTCTATATCTTATCATTATCTTTTTCTGATAAATCTGTTCTCTGTTATTCTGACTCTCATGAGACTGATTAGTGATTCACTCTTCACAGATCTATGACTCTCATAGTAATCTGTAAGTAGTGAATGAGAGTCATCAGTTTCTTCAGAATTAAGAACTTAGAGTCTTACTCAATGAGCTTATTCTACATGTCTTTATTCAGTCTCTTTATAAATATTATTATTTAGATCTTATTTCAGAGCTCTGTTTTCACAGATCTTAATTCATATCATAATTTTATAAAGTGCTGTGAGTAGTCTTCATCAGATTTCTTATCTCTTTTTCTAATATTGATAATTATAGTTCAGATGTTCTCTGTTTAGCTTATAAAGTCTCTAACTTACTCTCTAGATAGATCTTAAGAACAGATCAGTGAAATCTCTTATAATCATTCTCTAGATAATTTAGCCAGTTCTTGACTTCAGTATAATAGAGGCCTGTCATTACATAGATAACAGCTTCTTTATCTTTTATATTACACAGCTGAGCTTGTAAGTCAATTTCAAATACAAACTTATAAAAGCTTTTATAGATTGTGATTTGATAAGTGATCTTAAGTGATCACAGTTTAAGAAAGTTTCTTTTCAGTTTATAAGTGTCTCTGAAGATCATGTCTAGAGACTCAGTTTAAGAGTGTTTACAGACAGTAAGCATTTCTTATAGAAAAATAGCTTGATCTTATAGAAGATGCTCAAGAATGTTCTTTACTGAGATTAATTCATTTATCAGTTTGAAGAGTTTCTCTGTCACAGATGCAGAGAATAATGTTTTGTAAGTGATTGATAAGTTCTCTGAGACTTCTTTTATAAAGACTATTTATGATTTGAGTGACTGCTTCTGAGTGTCTGTAGTAGAGTTCACAGAGATTAAAGCATGCAAGTTTCTAGTTCTTTCAGTCATAACAGATGATTGCTGACTGACTGAGCTTGAAATGTAAGAATAAGTACTCACAGACAATTATTCAGGTGTTTGCAGCTTGACATGATATGTACTGTTAACTACTAGAAGTATTTATGATAGAAAGATAAAATGTAGAAGTTAAATATATAATAGTATTCAAGCTGAGTTATGAATAGTATTCACAAACTTCAGTCTATATAGTTATGTGTAGCCAAGGGCCGCTAGCTCTATTGGTTACACGAGAGATAGGAATAGAGGTAAAGAATCCGCGAGGAGCGGGATTTCTTACAAGTGTTCAATAAGATGTCTTATTCAGATAGTCAGATAAGTTCTAATATAAGATTATAATCAAGATTATCAACTTTATATGCATAGATATCTTCATACTGATGTTCTCTGACATCTATGTTTAGTTTCATCATGTAATAAGTGCAAACATCTTTTAAATCATCAAATTCTGCAAGAAGTTGAGATTTTAATAAGAGAATATGCTGAAGATTATAATGTTTCACAACTGAAGATTTAATTATTATATAGTGACATAGATCACTGTCTATCATAGCTTTCATATTATATATATTATCAATCACAGTAGATACAAGAATTACATTCATTATTATCTTCTCTTTAAATCATTATCATCTGACCTCTTCAAGCTTCTGTTTGTGAATTTGAACAGAAGTTAATCTTTTTCCTGTTTCACTGAGACATTCTCATAGTTATCTTTCAAATCTTTCTCTAATGTAATGTAGTTAATCAGGCTATGAGACAGTTATACATAGCCTGTATTACCTCAGTAGCTGATTATGAAGTTCAAGTTTAGTGGAACAATCAAGGAAACTTTACTGAACTCTTTCAAAGTCTATAAAACAGAGCTTTGAGAAGAATTCTGAGAGCATTCAAGTCATCTTCTATTAAAGTAATGGAAATTGAAGCTTCAATTCCACCTCCTGCTATTCGATTTGAAAAGACCTGTATGAACTATGCTCTGAGAGTCATGAAGATGAGCTCAAATCATATAATCAGAGAAAGAGTCTCTTTTTCATTTCCATCAGTTAACTCAGGAAATGAACTGGATTGAAATAGATTTCTTGATTGAAATGAGAATAATACTTTAAAGAAAATGCCCTCTCAACTGTATAGACTATGTTCACTTATTAAGAATCAATTTTCTTCATTAAATGTTGAGAAAATTGATCATGAGAAGATATCTCTCTGGAGAGAAAAGCTGAAATCTCTCATAGACTTACAAATAAGTAAACTATCTAAAGAGAGAGAATATGAACAGCATTTGAAGAAGATCTCTACAATTAATATAAAAGAATCTATTCTGATCTACTCACATGACTCAAAAAATGAGAATTTGAATAGATTAAACACAGGCATTGCTTATACTGAAGATAATATTAATTTTATCTCAGATTTCTGGAATTTAGGCTGTGAATCTGAAGTCTTTGATGCTGAACTATTTGCAATAGTGAAAGCTTTCAAACTCATTGAAATAAAATCTCATAAAAGAGAAAATGATTTGAAAGAGGCATGGATATTCTCTGATAGTCAAGCTGCTTTAAAAAGACTTAGAAATAGTCAGATTCATAATGATCAAATGAATCTTGAACTGATTTTAAACTCTGTTTTGAAAATTCAAAAGAGAAGAACATCTAAACTGATAATTCATCTGCATTGAGTTCCTGCTCATATGAATATTCATAACAATGAATTGACTGATTCAGCTGTAAAAAAGAGTTCAGAATTAAGCCGATCTATTCAAAAAACAGTGTCCTGATCTTTCATAAAGAGAAAGATAAAAGAATCTTGTTTAAACAAGTGAAATGAAAGCTGGTAGAAACAAAAGAAGAGTATACATTATTCAAGATTTGAGACAAAACCAAAGTGGAAATCTTGTTCAATTAAATGTAAAAAGAAAATATTCTCATCTATAATTCAGCTGAAACTAGGACATGATTATTTCAAATCTTATATACAAAGATTTGATGATAGATTTGATTCAACAGAGTGCTCATTCTGCAATGCGAATGAAAATCCTGAGTATATTGTAATGCATTGTGCATTATACAATAGTCTCAGGGTCAGATTAAAGAAAAAGTATGATTTAAATCAATTAAATATGAGGTTCTTATTCTCAACTGAGACAGGAACTAAATACTTAATAGACTTTCTATCAGAAACTAGAGCAGCTACAAGAAAATGACTGAATTCAGAAGTATCTGAATATGAAGAGGTGGAAATTGACTAGATATAGTCTGTTAAAACAGCTATACATCATCTTTTAATAATTTTGTTTTGTTATAGTCTCTCTTTACTGTACTTGTTTCCTTCTGTTCTTTTCTTTATCTATTTAATGTGTCTATCTTTAAGACTATGTTCTCTTTTCTTTTGTCATAATATTTTCAAATGATTTCAAACTATCAGAAGGTGTTGAAATACTGCAATTTGTAAACAGTTTTTGTATTCTGAGCTGGAATTTTCTGATTTTGCATATTTGAAATTGATAAATGTATAATAGTTGACTCTATAGATATAGGAAAAACCCTGAGAACTAAAGATTCTCAGATAGATGTCATAGTCTCTGACTGCATACATCTATAATTGAAGAATAATAATAATAATAATAGTAATGTAGTTAATGTGAACAGATGCTGATCTTTCTCTCAAGTGTGAAAATACATAGATTAATCAACAGTTGAAAGCAATATGTTCTGATTAATTACAGTTGATGTATACTTCATATTGATATTGATCAGTGACTTCTTCAGAAGTGATCTCAGAGACTCAGAAGTCTGTTTGAATAATGAAAACTCTTGCTTATATATAGACATTTGAATCTATTCAGTTCATAATCTCTGCATCATTATTCTTCAGTGTGAGTGTATAAGTGACTGAGATGTAATGTCTTCTGTCACTATTCTGTATACTCTTGAGCTTGATAAGATGATCATTCAATATCTGAAGCTGTGTGTAGAAGCCTTTATAAGTTGAGTTTTTATTTACACTTATAAGAGTCTGTAAGAGTTTAAAAGTTAATATCTTCTTAAGTATGCTAATCTTCATTCAATTCTCTCAAGATTGATCACCTGCTTCTAAGATCTTAGTGTCAAAGTCAGAGATGAATGTTGTAAGAGAAGTATTTCTCTGTCAGATACTCTGTAATCAATCTAATACTTTCTGTTATATAACAGTGTCTTGAAACAGAATATCAAGATATTTAATGATATTATTAGACATTTGTAACACTGATTCACATGCTTTTATTCATGAATAAAACTTCTATTTTATATGATTCTTCAATTATTCATTGATATATCAATCTTGATTAATTAATGAACTGATGAAATCTTCATCTACACTTAGTTTTGTAAGTATTTTCATTCTTCATGATGAGTAGAGAGTGAGATTGAAAGTATTGAAATATATAAGAGTATCTAAGTGTTCTTTCAGTGCTTTTATATTTGATTCTGTAGATATTGAAATTGCATGAGTTAATTATTGAATCTCTTTGTATTGAAGTTATTAAGTTGCATGTATATCAGCTATTTATTATTATTGTAATTTTAACATTGCTTAAAGCCACTGTGACATCATGTCTATGCTCATGTTTGAGAGTTTCATATTATTGTTAGACATGATTATATCAATTGTCAGATATGTAATTATATTCTCATATATCTGAGTGTCAGAACTCTCAGATCTTTTACTGATATTCTCTTGTAAGATCTTAATGGTTAATGCGGCCACCCGGTAGCGCCTTGGCGTGGGAAACCAAGGCGTGTGGGTTCGAAACCCGCAGGGATACATTAAATCCGGAACCCAAGCACCTCAGGTTCCTAATAAATACAGAGGTGTACAAATCGCTCCAATAAATCGCTCTATGTTCCTGAGCTGGGAAGTTATTATCGCATGTATCTAATTGTCACTCCTTTGTATTTCCTATGTTCTTGTTATCTTGGCGTGGTCTCAACACCTGTATTTCCTCCTGTATAACCAACACTTGGCCTGTATTTAACATCACGCAAGGACTCATCATAAGCTCCGCTTGCATATGAGTATAATGGAAGAATAATAATAATAATAATAATATTACAGAGTCAGAGTAACTGATAAGCAAGCTTCTATCTGAGAACTCAGTGTCTGCTTAACTATTTAACTGTTTCTCTATTTCTTACATGTTATTACATGTTCAGATATCTCTTGATAAATAATTGTTTCTAATAAGAATATGATGAATGTTTTTATAGTATAAGAGGCCTATACTGAATAGTTCAGTATTATATTAATAGGTCTTATATAACAAAGATAAAAATGTTAAAGAAGAAAAGAAAGAGAAAGTGTGAGAATCAGCAATCAAGATGAATATTTATATGTGTATGTGATGGTGTACGCGGTGGAGCTTCAGAGTGGAAGAATATACGCATGTTCATAGCGGCCGAGGATCAGTAATCGGGAATGGAGTGTATGTTACGCGCGTTCATAGCGGCTGAGGATCGGTGATCGGGAATGAAAGAATCTATAAAGTGTAATGAAATAGTCTATATAATTGATCGGGCGCAGCCCGCCACACTGTCACTGTATACACAAGATCTCAATCTTATTTAGAATTCTTGTATATGTACAGAGCTTCAATTTCAGTTCAGTGATTTCAGTCACTTTTCTTACTACTTTAAGTAAACTCTCTGAGAGATTCTGCATATCTTTCAGTTCAGATAGCAGAGAAGAATGTTATTTATATTAACTAGAGAAGATATTTATTTCAGTAATTTCTTATTAATTATACAATGTCTATTATTATATCACTATATTATTATATCACTATATTATTATATCACTATATTATTATATAATTTCTGTTATTATTATATAACTCTGATGATAATCACTCTCTCTTTTATCTCTCTAAGTGAAGAGTAGTCTTCTTTGAATCTGATTCATCACTTTTATCTCTTTTCTCACATCTTATTTATTCACATACATAACATTTAGACTGGCCGCCGGGACCATGAATTTCACATTTGATCTCATTTGGTCTGGTCTCATACATTTCTTGATGTGAGTCTCACCAGGACCAAGCCTCAAAAAAATCTGAAAATGAACCATTTCTGAGAGAAATGATGTGAAAAATGACCAGATTTAATTCAAGAACAGTGAAATGAGAGTAATTTTTCAGAATAAACTGTGAAAGATAATCATTCTTTTAAAATCAGAATGAGACTAAGACTGAAGATCAAAATCAGTCTCATTTAATTCATTCAGTGATTGTTTATATAATCAGAATTTGATAATGATTATTGATAATACTCATGAAACAACTAAATACATTCTTGTGCAAGTTTATTCTTCACTTTCTCATGAAAACTACACTTCTCTGATATACTGTGATCAGAGATATTAAACTGTCTGATAATTTCATATTTTACAATCATGAGTTTCTTGATTGTTTCTTCTTATAATTGTTCTCAGTGATAGTGATAAATATCTTAACTTGAGTTGAACTTTCACTTCATTCTCATCTCTGTCAATGAAGTTGTCAGAATATCACATATCATCAGTGCAACAGTTAAATATGTACTCTTAACAATTTTTTATAACTCTAGAATTGATTTAGCATGTAAATTTATTAAATCATCTTAAAGATAGCAGTTAAATTCAGTTTTACAAGTATGTAGTTTTATCTGATTTTCAGTTGTAATCAATGTATACAAGTTCTGTTTCAAAGTTAGTATTATAGTTCTATGTGATATGAAGCATTATCAAAGATCATTACTTAATAGAGAATTATATTTCACTGTCTTCACATCTTGAATATCTGCTCATTCAAATCTCTGATAGTTGACATTGTAGTAGTCTCAGATTAATTTAACATATGAGTCTTATTTCTTCTCTGTTCAATCTTGAGAAGTGTAGATGTTAACTTAATAGAAGAGATCTAGTAGAGCTGCTACAGTATAGTACTCTGCAAAAGATTGTTTCATTTTGCTGTAGTAATATGTCAGTTTATCTCTTACAGTAACAATAGCCTGTGCTATAGCATCATCTCAGACTGAATTTCTTTTTAAGTGATTCAACTGCTTCTCAAGATGAGTAAATAAACTGTTATACACTCATCAGACTGACTGCAGCATTGGTGTATAAGTGATTAAGACTGTCTTTATTATCTTATAAAACTGAAACAGTAAATCAATCACATATTTCAACTGAGTTCACTTTATATCAGAAAGTTTCAATATCTGAATCTTTTTCTGATCAGAGTGTTACACTCAATGATCAATCATCTGACATAATTGAAGAGCTTGAACAGTTATCTTATATATTGAACTTCACTGTGTTCTAATATTCTGTATCATATTCAGTGATGTGACTGATTTATTTGTTTATTGAATATCATAAAATTGTTATTATTATTTAGAAGAGATACAAATCATATTAGCAATGTTTTAAATCTATAATATTTAAATTATTAGTCAATCTATTCAAAATTAACAGTAGTGTTATCAAAAAGCATTATCAAAAAGCAATATTAAAAAGTGTTATTAAAAAACATTATCTTTTATAAAATGAATATAAAAGTTACTTGAGTAATCACTTTCATCTCATTCTCATCTCAAGAATCAGTCATCTCATTATTCTTTATCTTGATATTAAGATTCTTTATCAGTGTTTGCATCACAAGTTGAATCACATGAGCAATGCAGAGAATATGACCTTATTTATCATTTCAGAAATACAAAGTCAATTTTTGCTTCAAGCTCTTTATCATAGTGTAGTTATTTGCAGCATTGTCAGTTGTAATTGTAAGAAGACTGAAACTAATATCTCAATAGTCATTTTTAATCACAGTTATTAATACCTCTATTATATAATCCTCAGTATGACTACTGATCAATGATTCAAATTCAATTAATGTCTCTTAATAAGTTCAGTTCTCATCAATATAATAACATGTAACTCTTATAAATACAAGATTGTTTGTACTAGTTCATACATTCACTGTGAGAGACACTCTTTAATAATTCTTCAACTCTGATTCTAGATATTGTATATTAACTTTGTAGTGTGTCTTGAGATTGAACTGAAGACAGAATCAATGTGGAATATAAAGATTTGAATTAAGCATTTAAAGAAGTGTTCAGAATTCGGGGTTTTCAATTGATTGAAGAGAAAGATTCAGAGATATACACATACAAAGTAATTATTCACAGAAGTTATCAGATGAGAGTTGTGAAATCAGAGTACTGATACAGAGTTATTTTCACATGATTTTCTTCAAATTAGAAAGTTAGTGTTATTAAAAATCATTATCTGATAGAGTAACTTATCAGCTCAGTAGTAATTTTCTAATTATTTTTCTTTTGTTGTCTGCATTCTGATGACTTCAGATGTCAGGAAATTTCTCCAGAGTTATGATCAGTTTATGATGAATGTTTCTGAATGAAGTTGCAGTGATTGTAGCAGAGAGATGACTCTTCAGTAATCTGCAATGCAATCTGTTGATAATTATTTCATAGTTCATCTCAATATTTGTGTTGATTTTTTCATAAATTTTGTGGCCTGAAATCAGATGTGAAGAATGAAGTGATTATTCATTATAATTGAAAGAGAGCATTCTGTGTTGAATTATAAATAACATAGACTTTGTGATTCACAGTGATTTCTTGAAGAGTTTGTGAATCTTCAATAGAAGTAAAAGAAGTGAATTCAGAAGATATGATAATAATTTAAGAAAGATAATAATTTATTTTCAATAACTGATCACTGATGTGTGTAAGAAGAATTAATATAAAAGAAAATAATCTTGTTTCTTAGCTTAGTTATAATTTTAGTACTAACTCAGATTGAATATTATCAATGTATAAAAGTAAATAAACAATCTTGATTAATCTCTGTCATATTTCTTGAAATATATTAATATTATGAAAGAGAGTGTTACTAAATTATATTATCAGATGATATTATTACAAATATATTAATATTGTGAATATCAATGTTGAAAAAATGTTGATACTTATACATTATAGTGATTTGTGAATCATGATAGTTAAATATATATATATATATATATATTGTTTCTGACTTGATTACAACTTGTACAATAATTTTTAAAAACTCAAAATTAATTTCAATTATTAATAATTATGAACTTATAACTAAACTAACTAATATAAAAAGAAAAAAACTTTTTCTACTCATTATCTTTCTTCTCTTTCTTATTCTTCTTATCATTCTTTATAATTCACTTCTCATTCTTCTTCTTCTTCTTCTTCTTCTCATCTGAGATGATAATCATCTCAAAATCTCTCTTCTGTGATTCAAAGGTTGCTTAAGCCAGCGTACAATTACAGGCGTACGCCGGCTTCTTATATTGTAATCTTGTACGCTAAATTAATTAGCGTACGCTATGGCCCCTTTACACTCATACACATACACTAGTAGTTCGGAAGCAGTCACATACACTAGTAGTTCGGAAGTGGCTGTATTATTATCTGATGGTCATACATTCTTCTGAACCACATTCTCTCTCACCAGATTCAGTCACACTCATGTGACCATGTCATACACTCTAGCTTCATGTGGATTAGCTCGCCACTAGTGTTTCACAATTGTGTGACCTATCTCTGATTCAGCTAGCATCTCATATACACTCTCATAAAGAAACTTTCACTATATTATATCACTCATTCACTAACTTTTCTCATTCTTCAATCATCATCTTCATCATCATCATCATTAAACATTATCATCTCATTCAAGATTTCTACTTCTTCTTCTGTTCAACTCTTTTCATCTGTTCATCTATCACATTGTACATGTTTCTGATAATGATCTCTCATTTTCACAATAAGTGTCATTATAGTGCTCATATCAGGCAGTTTGTTAGCAGTAAGTGTAACATATTGTGAAACATGATCAGGACTTGTTTATCTTCTAACAATTGTCAGAACAATGTATTATTATAAATGATGATACATCTTCTTCATCTTCTTATACACTCTCAATCATTTCTCTTCTCAGCAGGTTTCTGATCATGTTTTCTGACACAATTTTGCATGGACACAGATGCTGATATATTGTTTTTATTTGTGTAGAATCTTCATGCATTGACAGATCTATGTTCACTGATGATAGTGAACTCAGTATTGAATCATTGATTAAGAACTTGAAGAATGTGATAATGAAGAAATTACTCATATTATATGTAACTGAGTCTCTTACATCTCTCTCTGCTCTCTCTGTTTCTTTCTCTGCTGCTCTCTCTCAATCTTCTACATCTGTCTCTGTGCCTGGTTTCTCTCTCACTACTTCTGTTCCTGCAACTCTCACTTCTGCTACTTCTGATTTTACTGTCTCTGCTTTCATTATCAGCTCTCTCTGTTTCAAGAAGATGTTGTGTAGACTTAATGAATCACCTCTCTCAGTGTGTACACTCTCACTCTTCTTACTGACTCTCAGAATAATTTATTGTATAAAGACAGTGTATGACACAACTATCTGAAGCTCAGTCACAGACACTGATTATTACATTCATTTTAAATATTCATGATGAGAGAATTATTCATTTATATCAGAGAATCATCTCTCTTCTCAACAGTATTAAGATTATAAGTCTTTTTCTTTTCATCTTTTCTTTCTGATGCTGATTTTTCTATTCTTAGAGAAAATCATTATGAGTTTTACTGTGTACAAAGTTGTGATATTCACAGATATCAAGAAACTTTTCACAACTGTTAAATTTAATATTGTGAGTATGTTCACTCTGACAAATATCTTTGAAATGATTGACTCATATCAGCCTATTCTCTGATGTTTGTCATTCAACTTCATGATGCAGGTGAAGAATATCTGTGTTTTCAGAAATGAGAATGTGAATATTGTACTCTTTTACACTCACAGGTGTGAGGCTTGTACACCTTGTCTGAGATATTATCATGAAAATGAGCTGTTCACATGCTGCATTCTGCTTCCTGTATTCCCTCATGTCCCTCTCTCTCTTTCTGAGAAGCCTTGTGTGTGTTGTAATTGCACATACAATTCTAAGGTCAGTGAGTGTTCATTTGATAATTGTTATCCCTGCTTTTGTGATTTTTGTATACTAATAATGATTCTTAGTTGCTCTGATGTCAGAGGCCATTCTGATCAAAGATAACAATGCTGCTGAGACTATCTTCTTCTGCTCTCAAGCTTCTTCTATTGCTTTCTCTCTCTCTCTCTCTTCTGTGAGGAAGATTGTGCGCACATCAGATCATAAGCATTCAACCTCAGATGACTTCTGTCATCATTCATCCAGTCCTGCATCTTCTTCTTCTTCTGTTTCTTTCACCTCTGTTCTCTCTGCTCTGACTTCTGATTCTGTGAGTTCTGTGCTCTTCTTCAATTTCTCTACACATACACATGCACATTTCTATATTGGCATTTCAGTCAATCTTGTAATAAATGACATTAATGTCATATGCAGAGCAGTAGAGAAATTGAAGACATGCACAGTGTTGTTGTGAGAGCAGCTTGTGATCCTCAAATTCCTCACAGATCTTGAGTTTTAAGATTTCCTTTGTTTTTGACATTTTTCAGGTGATGTGATGTTGGAAATAGATTAAACATGTGACATATGAAAATGAATGAGATGTGTATGATAACATTTGTCTTTTACAGTCAATTCTTACAGTTGATGATCAATTCATTATCTCTTTTCTTATGCTTTTTCTTTATCTGCTAGTCACTACTCTTACACAGTCTCTATATAATACAGCATTCAGTAACTAGGTTCAGCAGCTTTCATCTTTTGTAATTCTATCTCACACATTATACTGTCTCTCTTCACTCACTCAGATCACTACAGTAAATGACTCATTGAAACTAACCTCATCTGATCTCTGAGCATTCTCAGAGATTAAGATGACTTGATTTCACACATTCACAGATGTTTCAGATAGTTCATTCTCTGTGATCTCTGTGATTGAACTGATATAAACAGTTGAATTCAACTCTGAATTCCTTTTTCTTCTACAATCTGACTCACATGCAAGTCTGCTACTTTGAGACTGCTCTTTACTGTGTTGTATCTGCTGTCTGTGATATGTTATCATACAATCAGCTACAGTCTCATCACTTATTGAAGTGTGATGTTTACCTGATTTCTTCATTTCTTTCCATTCTTTTCTTGTAATTGTGAAAAGATTGAAATAAGTGAGATCATCTGATTCATAAGTGTCTATGATTTCTCTTACTTTGTGAGACTTTTTAATTATAAGTCTCTTCTTTTTCAACACTGATAATAGTGCTGTGAATAATTATAATTCACTCAGATCTTGCATCTTTGTTTTCATAAGTCATGAATCATTGATTAAGTTGTATAAGATCTGTCTCTCTGATTCTTTCAATGCATACATTTTCAGAGAATGTAATTTGAGTATCTTATATAACTCAAATCATCTAGATTGAAACTTCTCAGAACTCTCATTGCATACAAGAACTCATATTCTCATCTTGAGACTCAATTTCTTAACAAGTGAGTCTCATATTCTTTTTGATTGAATTGTTTGATTCAGAAGTAACTCATTAGCTTTTGCACATATGTGACTGATCTCTTTCAATCTTGATTCTGTGTCTGCAACTGTTGTGTCTGTGACTGCTATATCTATAACTGCTGTTTCCTCCCTCATCTTTTCTGAAGCATTCTTCAGAATGCGCGGATGCAATTCATATAACAGATAGAATGATGAATGCTTGAAGACTGCATGCTGTTGAATTCATGTGACTAATAGCACCTGCCTGAGATATTCATCTCATAATCTCATAGACTTGCTCACTAGATATTTCATCAGTATGTTGCTCAAGATTTCATTCAAGTGTTTCATTTTCTCATTTATTCATGAATAATATGACATTGTTCTACAATGTCTTGTCTATAACTGGCTCATGAAATGCCTCACTGCTTCTTCTACAAGATTTGCACTGTTATCAGTTAGAATCTCACACAGCATTTCATAGTTGATATAGATCTCATCATATAGAAACTTCATCATCATCTTCTCTATTATCTCTGAAACTGCTTTCATGACTGGCCAGTCAGTAGTATAATCAATAGCAGTGATTATTCATCAATTTTCATTTAACATTTACAGCAATATGTCTATGAGGTTCATCTCTCATTATTTGAACAGTTGTATTATACACTTTATCTGATATTGCACTTTCTCACATTCTAATCCTTTCTTAGATTCTTTCACAACCTGACAATTCAGGCACTTGTGAGTGTACATCTGAATATTCTCAGTCATACTTAATCAGTACACTCTTAATTCAAGTATGCTTATGAGTTCAGAGCTTTCTAAGTGACTGAATTTCTTGTGCATGTGAGTCATCAAGTCACATTGAAATGAAGATTCTAGATAGAGAGCTTCTGTGTATTCTAGATCATAGTAAAGCACAACATCATTTTTCAATTTTCTCAGCTTGAAGTTCAGAAGTATCTCTTCTACTACTTTTATAAGATACTTGTCATCTGACATCTTGTCATTCTTCAAGTGAGAGATTATGATATTCACTCATTCTGATTCCTTGCATCTTCTCAGTACATTTAACACAAACATCTCTTATATCTGATTCACAGAACTCTCACTCATGAAATCAGGTCTGTGACTGATTATATCAAACATCACAGTGTCTGATCTCTTTCAGTATTTAATATGAAGATTATACACTTGAAACTTCAAGATTCAATATACTAAGCATTTGAAAGATTTTGTCATTGATTGTAGATAGACAAGGCTTTCATAATCTATGATCACTGTTGTTATATGCTTGTTATTAATATATCTATCTCACATCACCAGTGTGTGCTTGATCACTAGCAATTCCTTTTTATACACTGAGTAATTGAGCTCAGTGTCTGATAGTTTTCTACCATCATATATCATCAGATGCAGCTTGTCATTCTTACTCATCTGTAGAAGAGCATCTCTGATAGCTCATTCAGATGCATCTGTCTTGATGTAGAAAGGTTTATTATAATCTGATTGAATAAGCACTGAGAATGTTATTATACATTCTCTCAGTGTGAGAAAAGCTTCTTCACACATGATATTTCAGATGATTGAATGAAACTTCTTCTTTCACAGATTTGCATCTGTTTCTCTTAAGAGATCTGAGAGTGATACAGATATTCATGTGAAATTCTTGATGAACCTGTGATAGTATGAGGCCAACTCAAGAAACTGTTGTACATAGTGTACATTTCTCAGTCACAGTCAATTCACTATAACATTCAATTTCTTCAGAATGAGGTGTATACAGTCATCACTCACTATATATTCTATGAACTTCAACTCTTTCATTTCAAACACACACTTGATTGATTTAGCATAGAGCTTATGCTCTGTCAGAGTTGTAAGTACTTTATCAAGATACTTCAGATATTCATCATATGAGTTTGAAAAGACTAGAATGTCATTGAGATATATAAGATATGAGGTTTTATTCTGTTTATGAAGAATCATATTCATTATCATTTGAAAGATGACAGGCACATTTGTCAGACTAAATAATATTACTAGAAATTCAAACTTTCTTTATTGCATATTAAATATGATTCACAGAACTGATAGTTTGTCTACACAGATCTATCAGTATTCTGAGAGAAGATCAATCTTTAATAGATATCAGATGTTTTCAACTGTATTCAACTGTTATTGAATTCATGACAGTGAATATTCATTCTTGATTATAAGCTTGTTAAGTGCTTGATAATTGATACACATTTATCACTCTTTATCTGCCTTTTTCATGAATAGAACTGAAAAGCCTCATACACTTGATGAGAGTTGTATGAGATCATATTCTAGAAGGTCTGTGATCTGACACTTCTGTTCTTCAAGATATGTTTGTGACAGAGAGTATACATTCTGATTGACTGGTTTTGCATTCTCTGTGTCAATCTCATGTACAAATCCTCATTTCAGTGACAATTCTGATGAAAGATCTGTTTGAAAGACCTTTCTATGCTTCTTCAGAAGCTTCTTCATACACTTGTTCTCTCACATATTCTTTATCTTGGTTTTCTCTGCTTCTGGGTTCTGTATGATATACAGAATGCTTTCAAATGAGGTCTTGTGAATTGTTCTTTTTGCTTATTAATGTATAAGCAGATTTAATTCTTCTATATCAGAGATGTGAAATGTCCTTCTCATATCAGTTGATAGAATTATATGAACCATTTTTTTTCTATCAGTCAACTGCATATGACATGTACATCATTGAATCTGTGAATTGAATCTTTGAAATTAATCAAGTTCAAGAATAAGATTGTATTTCACATTCTGCAGCTCTCACATTTAAATATAGCAAGATCATTCTCTGAAGTGCAAGGGAACTCTTACTCTTGCAGATAATATCAAATATCAGTTATCAGATAATCTTATATATCAGAGATTCTTCACTCAGCAGATCTCTTTCAATCTTCAAATTATATGATTATTAATATATTGTGTTGAAGCTTCTGTATCTGCTAATACTTTTGCAGTCATCTCTCAATTCTTACTCAAGTGTCTCTTATATATTAACATTTCAGGCCTTAAAGCATTGAGATGAGTATTCACTTCATCATTCTCATCTGCACCTCATTTGAGAGTCTGCTTCTTCTTTACATTCACAGGATTCAGAGAGTCATCTAACATGAGTATCTCTTTTATCTTGAAGACTTTTCATAGAATATCAGCAAGTGTCTCTGAGCTTACTGATTCTGCTAGTTTTTTAACTCTCTTACTTCTCTTGACTGTACACACTGAGTGCAATCTTTTACATCATGATTTTAGTATTCACAGTTGAAGCAAGCTCAATGCTTACAATATCAAGATTTTCACTCAGAGAATCTCTTTTTCAGAGAATTTGATGCTTTAGTGATGACATTCAGATCTAGATTCATCACATTCAGATGTGTGACTTGTGTTATAGAAGTCTGATTATCTGTTCTTCACTGAAGTATACTCAATTGCAGTATTTTCTGTCACAATTGACTCACTTGTTCCTGTATAATGAGGATGTTGTATGCTTTCTCTACTGTGTCTGACTGTGAGATTAAACATTTTCATTTCACTCTCAACTCAGGTATAAGACTATGAATGAAGATCTATAAATAGAAAGATGTTAAAAGCTCTTCATTCAATGTGAGATAGTGTAAGCTGAAGTGTGTGAAATATAATGTAAGATTACTCACTTATCTACACTCAGTGAAGCATTTACAACACTTATCTCATATATTCACTTTCTCAAAGTTATACAAGATTCATTTGAAAAACTTATTTCATATTCATGAGAATGAATATCACTTCAGATCTGTGAGATTTATCTTTTTATCAGTCATTTATAATAACTTTGCTTTTCTGTGTAGAAACACAGCAGATCTTAAGACTTGTTAAAATTTCATTGACTGTCTGTCTGTAAGTTCACATTCAATCTGATAATATGATTGCATCTGACTTAGTCAGCTGATTACAGCATCATTTTTTTAATTATTATTGAAGCTTGATAGCTTCAGCAGATCTTCTGACTTGATATATCTTATACTCAGATTCTCATTCTGTGCAGTGATCTTCAATGATATATATACTTCTAAAGAGATTGTGAACAATTGTAATAAGATCTTCAGATTCAGCATAGTCATCTATCTGTATAAACATTCAATCTCTCACTGCAGATCTAAGATCTGATTTTCTCTATTTTTATTGATGATGATGATTGTGTCAGTGAAGCTCTTCATAGTGAATACTTAATTCACAGTGAATGTTAATTATTAACTTCTGTCTCAGCCTGTCACTGCATATACAAGATCTTGATTTTATTTAGAATTCTTGTATATGTACAGAGCTTTAATTTCAGTTCAGTGATTTCAGCTACTTTTCTTACTGCTTTGAGTAAACTCTCTGAGAGATTCTGCATATCTTTCAGTTCAGATAGCAGAGAAGAGTGTTGTTCATATTGACTAGAAAAGATATTCATTTCAGTGATTTCTTATTAATTATACAATGTCTATTATTATATTACTGTGTTATTATATCAGTATATTATTCTATCACTATATTGTTATATGATTTCTGTTATTATTGTATAACTTCAGTGATAATCACTCTCTTCTTTTATTTCTTTGAGTGAAGAGCAGTTTTCTTTGAATCTGATTCACTGCTCTCATCTCTTTTCTCACATCTCATCTGTTTATATACATGGTATTCACCTGGGTGTGAAGTTTTCCTTCAATAAGTGAAGCAGCAGCATTAATCAGATGCTCTTTCACTCACTGCTCTTTATACACTATCTTTTGAGATGTTCTAGAATCACACTGGCATGATAACTACAAATCACTTTATAGACAGAATTATCATACTCTGAAGAAGCCTGCACTTCTCATCAGTTTTTAGACATGCTACCAGATGTAATTCAAAGGTTGCTTAAGCCAGTGTACAATTACAGGTGTACACCGGCTTCTTATATTGTAATCTTATATGCTAAATTAATTAGCATACACTATGGCCCCTTTACACTCGTACGCGTACACTAGTAGTTCGGAAGCGGCCGCGTACGCTAGTAGTTCGGAAGCGGCCGCGTTATTATCCGACGGTCGTACGTTCTTCCGAACCACACTTCACTGCCTTCTCAGAGAAGGGTTTCTGCTGCTCTCTCTCAGCCAGGTCAACCTGCATCTCAAAATCCCGCATTTTCTGGTCTGCTGTCTCGGGTTCCATCTCAGCAGTAAGCAGATTGACATGCTCAGAGAGCAGAGCTATCTTCTCAATATTCTGAATTATGAAGTGTATTCAAGATCTGAATAAGGTCTCAATTTCCTTCTTCTCTGTCAGCTCCTGCTAATCAATTAGAGAACAGAAGTATTATTAAAAATCATTATCTCTTAATAAATAAAAAACTTATCAGTTTTAACTTCTTTATCTCTTACTTTAACACTCTCTTAATCTTCTTCTGTCACTACTTATTTACAGTAATACTCTTCTTCTCTCTTTCTCTCTTTATCTTAATCTCAAATCATTCTCAGAACTTCTTCTAATCTTATCACTACTATATAAGACTCTTCACTGTCTTCTTCTTCAATCTCTTATAAGTGATGTCATCTGTATTATTTCTATACTTAGTTCAGTCTAAATCTATCAGAAGTGTTACTTAAAATTATTATCATTCTACTCTCTTACAGAGTCTTTTCAAGGCATTATAACATGTCTTATAATCTGTCTTTTCTCACTTGAATATCTTCTTCTTCTCTTTCTTCAATCTGTGACAGTGCTCATGCACCTTGATAATCCGCAGAACCGCAGAATATTTAAAGAGAGATAACATGATTAATTTCAGTAAGTGTTGAAGAGAAGTGAAGACAGAAGAAGCAGTCAGAAATGATATAATAATAATAATAATGATAATGATGATGATAATGATAATAATAATAATAATAATAGTGATAGTGATGATGATAATGATGATGATGATAATGATAATAATGATGATAATAATAATAATAAAAGAGAGAGTGTATTGAAATATATTACTGACTTATTAAATATAAAGAGACTCAAAGAAAATATTAATAGCTTTCAGTAATGTACAGAAACAGCTACAGTGTTGTATAGCAATATCATCTTCATTCAATACATACACTGTTGATATTCTTTGTATGCAGTTATCATATAATCTGTATTAGAAATACATGCAGAAAACAGATCTTTATTGCTAGAATAAATGATTGCAGCAATTCTCTATTTTTATATTATAAAGATAAGTTATTCTTATTTCTTTCTTCTCTCTTTTCTCTTCTTCAATCAATCACTAATTTCAAGCTGATATGAAAACTATTAAAACACTCTCAGAAACTCTTAAATTGAAGAGTATAGACTAATTAAATTTCAAATGCAGAAGAAATCAAATTATCTTCTACAGATTCAATTACTCATTTCTCTTTAAATAAAACAGCAGTTGTGTCCTCTCTCTCCTCAATCAAATGAAACATGGCCTGTGAAAAGTGAGTATCACACCAGGTCATAATGGCCAACACAGCCTCAGTATGCAGGGCTGTATATACGCAGTGTGTGCTGAACTGAGAGACTGTATGAGTTGCAAACCAGCAGCAGCATCTCAGAGAGAGCTATGTGATATGAGAAAGTCATAACTCTCAGTCACATATACAGAGAGTGAATCACTGTAGTAAGTGTATATGCATTGAAGTAATGCTTTTTAATAACACTCAGTCTCTGATATGATGAAAATAAAGTCTCTCTGTGAGATCTGTTTCTATCAGAAGTCAGAGAATCTTATATTTCTCAAGATTATCTTCACATGCCTTGTCTGTGAAATTGATGAGAGAAATCATTGATTTCAGTGTTCTGCTCTTGATGTCATTCAAGTGACAGCAGAGTTCACTCTGATCATACTTTTTAAGTGTATATTTTCTAATTATTCACATTTATATAGATATATACTGATTATTTATTAGATGATATTAAGACAATGACTCATCACAGCTGTGTTACTCTCACTGTGAGAGATACACAGTTAATAATGAACATTGTAAAGACTCTGAAAAGTAAGTATTTTAAGAATGCTGCAGCTCTGTGATCTTGATTTTTTTTTATTTTTATTTTTTGTTTTTTTCTTTTTCTTTTCTTTTTTTTTTTAATTTTTCTTTCTTTTTCTGTCTTTTTCTTTCTCTTCTTTTTTTCTTTCTCTTTTTTTTTTTTTTTTTTTGTTGTGATTTTTTCTTGTTGTTTTGTTTTTTATTTTTTTATTATTTTTTGTATTTTACATTTTTTTTTTTAATTAAAATGATATTGATTATAATCTGTGTTTAGAAAAGTAATGATATTTAATAATACTCTCTATTGAATTTTCAATAAATAAGCACTATGTTATGATATTATGTAAGTGAGAAATGATTTCATAGTCTCATTTAATGTCATTTTTAATAATGAGATCAGAATGAAAATGTGACTAAGAATTCAAACATATTCTTTATCTGAGACTAGATTTTTATTTGAAAAGTGAATCTGAGACCTTTAATATTTGAAATAACAGGATTTGAAATCAATGTGATGAACACAAATCATGATCAGAAGTAATGCTTTTAGGCAATGTAATAACTGTAAAGTTTGATTCTGGTCTCAGACACGGTCACACGGTCAGTCTAATAACATTCATCTGAGTGTGAAGTTTTCTCTTAATAAGTGAAGCAGTATCAATCAGATACTCTTCTACTTATTACTCTTTATATACTATCTTTTGAGATGTTCTAGAATCACACTAATATGATAACTACAAATTGCTTTGTAGATGAAATTATCACATTCTGAAGAAGTCTGTGCTTCTCACTGATTTTTAAACATGCTAGTAGATGTGATTCAAAGGTTGCTTGAGTCAGTGTATAATTACAGGTGTATGCTGGCTTCTTATATACTGTACACTAAATTAATTGATGGCTGCTATGACCTCTTTACATTCGTAAGCAAGTTCAGAAGCAGCCGCGTTATTATCCGGCAGTCATATGTTCTTCCGAACTACACTGAGAAGACATTTTATTATAAGATGATAGTAAAAGACTGATTAGTACTTGTTAATAAAGAGAAATTCTTAATCTGTTATTAATGATTTCACAGCACTGTGATTATAAATGATAATATCTAAAAACAGATCAGTTAATTCAGAGACTTTAATCTTTTTATAAGTAGAGATATATCTGATTATCTTTGTAAAGCAGTTAATAATAATTAAAATTAAGTTATATTCTTTAACTCTTATTGACTTTAGCAGGTCAACTATGAAATTCATTGATAGATTCTATTATAAGTTCTTTGAAACAGACAGTGATATCAACTTACTGTATTACTTATATCATAGAATCTTTATTTTTTGATAGATATTATAAGTCTTAACATACTCTTTAACATCTGCTCAGAGCTTGTTTTAAATATATTTACATTTTAGAAGCTTCTTAGTCTTCTCTAATCTGAAGTACTCTATATAAGAATTATTATAATGAATTCTCAACAACTTCTGACATACTGCTCTACTATAAGAGATGAAGACTGAATCATTCAGTAGTAGAAGTTCACATTCTTCTAGTTATTAGTGACTTGATTTCTTAGCAGTATCACTCTACTCAGAGTCTGTCTCTTTCAAGTTTAAACTGAATTCTTTCTTCTTCAACTTCTGAATTTAAGCTGTAGTAGAGATGTCTCTCTTCTGTAATTTATTAATAAATTTTAAAAGTAGTCAGATTGAAAGATTGTAAACTGTTTCATTCTTTATCAATTCAATAATAGTAACATATGATACAAGAAGCTTATAATTTTCAGTATCAATTCTCTGTAAGAATCTGAGTTTTCTTTTATCTTTTATACTGAGTTATATAGCTGTCTTATCAGCACTGTTTCTGAGCTTCAGAGAATCTCAATCTTCTGCAGTCAGCTTCTTCTGCAGTGATAACAGAGATTCTTTTATAGAATTCTTCTTCACATTAATAATATTATAATCAGACTGTTTAGACAGTGTATTAACAGAGTTAAGCTGATCTGAATGATATCAGATATAGAAATCATACTTCAAAAGCAGCTTTACTTATCTGACTTGATATTCTGTCAAGCTCTTTATTATCAAGAAGTAACACAGATTTGTATAATCAGTGAGAACTTACACTGAGTACTTACTACTCTGAAGATAATGTTATCAGATCTTAAAGAATTTAACAATTACTAATATCTCTTAATTATAAGTATTATACTTTCTCTGCATGAGTGATAACTTCTTAAAGAAGAAGATCACTAATCTTTATTCACAGTATTTTATAGACTCTGTAAAAAAGTCTTCTCTCACAGACATTTCATTATCTATATTCTCAGAGATAATTATTCTCTGATTCTTTCAATATTGAAAGATCTTCAGTGTCAACTGTGAAAAGATTTCACAGATTTTATTTCTGAATATATCAGTCTCACACTGACTGAGTAAGTCAGAGTTAAAGTGATTCAGTATTGTAATGTCTGTAAAAGCTTGTTTCAATTCTGTAAACATCTGTATAATGTCTTGAATAAGAATAAACAGTCTTATTTTTCTATCTTTCATACTTCTCTTTAACAGATCTGTAAGAGAGATAGTAATCTGTGAATATATATAGATGAATCATCTATAGAAATTTACAAATTCTAGAAATATCTACATCTTATAGTATGTTTATAACACTGATCAGTTCTCAATAATGAAGATCTGACTTCTGTTCATTGAAATATCATTCATCTCAATAATATAATCTAAGAAATCAATCTTCTGTATGTAGAACAAGCATTTTTCAGTATTTATATAGAGTTAATATTGTCTTAAGCAACTTAATACTTTTTAAACATGAGTATTATATTCTTTCTCTGATTTTGAGAAGATTAGAATGTTGTTCAGATATACTATGCAGAAGATATTAACAAGATCTCACAGTGTCTTATTTATATAAATCTGAAAGATGACTGAAGTATTGTGATTCAAAGGTTGCTTAAGCCAGCGTACAATTACAGGCGTACGCCGGCTTCTTATATATTGTAATATCATACACTAAATTAATTAGTGGCTGCTATGGCTCTCTTTACATTTATACACTAGTAGTTTGAAAGCAGCCGTATTATTATCTGACAGTCATATGTTCTTTCAAATCACATTTTCTCTCATCAGATTCAGTCACACTCACATGATCATGTCATACACTCTAGCTTTATGCAGATTAGCTCATCACTAGCATTTCACAATTATGTGACCTATCTCTGATTTGACTAGCATTCTGTATACACTCTTACAAAGAAACTTTCACTATATTACATCACTTATTTACTAACTTTTCTCATTCTTCAATCATTATCTTCATCATCATCATCATTGAATATTATCATCTTATTTAAAATTCCTACTTCTTCTTCTATTCAACTCTTTTCATCTGTTTATCTATCATATTATACATGTTTCTGATGATGACTTCTCATTTTCATAACAAGTGTTCTCATAGTGCTCATATCAGACAGTTCATTAGCAGTAAGTGTAACACATTGTGAAATGTGATCAGGACTTATTTATCTTCTAACAATTGCTAGAACATACTATTATGAATGACACATCTTCTTCATCTTCTCATACACTCTTGACTGTTTCCTTCTCAGCAGGTTTCTGATTGTGTTTTCTGACACAATTTTGCATAAATGCAGATGCTGATATGTTGTTTTTATTCACATAGAATCTTCACATGTTGACAGATCTGCATTCACTGATGATAGTGAACTCAGTGTTGAATCATTGATCAAGAACTTGAAGAACATGATAATGAAGGAATTGCTTATATCATGTGTGACTGAGTCTCTTATATTCTCTCTTACTTCTTCTGTCACTTCTTTCTCTGCTGCTTCTCTCTCTGTCTCTTTCTCTATCACTTCTCAATCTTCTACACTTGTCTCTGTGTCTGGTTCTCCCGCTTCTGCTACCCCTGTTCCCGCGACCTCTACTCTCACTGCTTCTGGTTTTACCATCTCTGCTTTCATTACCAGCTCTTCTCATTTCAAGAAGATGTTATGTAGACTTAATGAATCATCTCTCTTAGCATGTACACTTCCACTCTTCTTACTGACTCTCAGAATGATTTATTATATGAAGACTGTGTACAACATGACTATTTGAAGCTCAGTCACAGACACTGATTATTACATTCATTTTAAATATTCATGATAAAGAAATCATTTATTCATATCAGAGAATTGCTTCTCTCTTCAAAAGTGTCAAGATTGTAAGTCTTTTTCTTTTCATCTTTTCTTTCTAATACTGATTTTTCTGTTTTTAGAGGAAATTGTTATGAGTTTTACTGTGTATGAAGTTATGACATTCACAGACATTAAGAAACTTTTCATAATTATTAAATTTAATATTATAGATATATTCACTCTAGTGAATATTTTCAGAATGATTAATCTATATCAGTCTATTCTCTGATGTTTATTATCTAACTTCATGATGCAGGCAAAGAATATCTGTATTTTCAGAAATGAGAACATGAATGTCATACTCTTTTACACTCACAGATGTGAGGCTTGTACATCTTGTCTGAGATGTTATTATGAGAATAAGCTGTTTATACACTGTATTCTACTTCCTGTATTTTCTCATGTCTCTCTCTCTCTTTCTGAGAAGACTTGTGCATGTTGTAATTGTATGTACAACTCTAAGATCAGCAAATGTTCATTCAGTAACTGTTCTCACCTCTGATTTTGCAGTTTTCATACACTAACAATAATTCTTAGTTGCTTCAGTGTCAGAGGTCATTCTGATCAAAGATGATAATACTGCTGAGACTACTCTCTCTCATTCTCAAGCTTCTCTCATTGCTTTCTCTCCCTCTTCTGCAGAGAAGGTTGTGCACACACTGAGTCATAAGTATTCAGCTCTGAGTGACTTTTATCATTCATTCAGTTCTGTGTCTCTCTCTTTCATTTCTTCTGTCTTCACTCTCTCTGCTCTGGCTTCTGATTCTGCAGGTCTCACACTCTTCTTCAATTTCTCTACATGTACATGTACACATTTCTATATTGACATTCCAGCCAATCTTGCAATAAATGATATTAATATTGTACATAGAGCAGTAGAGGAATCAGAGACATGTATAATGTTATTATGAGAGTGACTTACAGCTCTTGAATTCCTTGTAAATCTTGAGTTTTGAGATTTTCTTTGTTTTTGGCATTTTTCAGGTGATGTTGAAAATAGATTAAACATGTGATGTATGAAAATGAATGAGATATGTATGATAACATTTGTCTTTTACAGCTGACTCTTACAGTTGATGATCAATTCATTATTTCTTTTCTTATACTTTTTCTTTATCTACTAGTCATCACTCTTATGCAATCTCTATATAATACAGCATTCAGTGACTAGGTTCAGCAGCTTTCATCTTTTGTAATTCTGTCTCACACATTATACTGTCTCTCTTCACCTGCTCAGACTATTACAGTGAACAGCTCATTGAAACTAATCTCACTTAATCTCTGAGCATTCTCAGAGATTGAGATAACTTAGTCTCACATATCTGTGAATGTTTCAGATAGTTCATCCTCTGTAATCTTCATAATTAAACTGATATAAACAGTTGAATTCAACTCTGAATTTCTTTTTCTTCTGCAATCTGACTCATATGTAAGTCTGCTACTTTGAGATCACTCTTTACTGTGTTACACTCACTGTCTGCAGTGCATTATTGTATGATCAGCTACAGTCTCATTACTTATTAAAGTGTAATATTTATCTGATTTCTTCATTTCTTCTCATTCTTTTCTTATAATCATGAAAAGATCAGAATAAGTGAGATCATCTGATTTATAAGTGTCTATGATTTCTCTTACTTTGTAAGACTTTTCAATTGTAAGTCTCTTCTTTTTCAACACTGATAATAGTGCTGTAAATAATTATAATTCACTCAGATCTTGCATCTTTACTTTCATAAGTTATGAATCATTTATTAAGTTATATAAGATCTGTCTCTCTGATTCTTTCAATGTATACATTTTCAGAGAATGTGATTTAAGTATTTTATATGATTTAAATCATCTAGGTTGAAACTTCTCAGAATTCTCATTGTGTATGAGAACTCACATTCTCATCTTGAGACTTGATTTCTTAACTAGTAAGTCTCATATTCTTTTCAATTGAATTGCTCAGTTCAGGAGTAACTTGTTAGCTTTTGCATGTGTGTGACTGATCTCTTTCAATCTTGGTTTCATGTCCGCGACTGCTGCGTCTGCAACTGCTACTGCTGCATCTGTAACTGCTGTTTCTGCTGCATCTATGACTGTTGCATCTGCATCTGTTGTGTCTGTGACTGTTGCATCCGCAACTGCTGTTCTCTCCCACACCTTTTTCAAAGCATTCTCTGAGATGCGCGGATGCAATTCATACAACAGGTAGAATGATGAACACTTGAAGACTGCATACTGTTGAATCTGTGTGGCCAAATGTGCCTGTCTGAGATATTCATCTCATAGTCTCATAGACTTGCTCACTAGATATTTCATCAGCATGTTGCTCAAGATTTCATTCAAGTATTTCATCTTTCTGTTCATTCATGAATGATATGATATTGTTCTACAATATCTTGTCTGTAACTGGCTCATAAAATGTCTCATCACTTCTTCTATGAGATTTGTATCATTATTAGTTAGAATCTCATGCAGCATTTCATAGTTAACATAGATCTCATTATATAGAAACTTCATCATCATCTTCTCTATCATCTCTGAAACTGCTTTCACAACTGATCAGCTAGTAGTGTAATTAATAACAGTGATTATTCATCAATTTTCATTTGATATTCATAGTAATATGTCTATGAGATTCATCTCTCATTATTCAAATGATTGTATTATACACTTTATCTGATATTATACTTTTTCATATTCTAATTCTTTCTTAGATTCTTTCACAACCTGACAATTCAGACACTCATAAGTGTATATCTGAATGTTCTCAGTCATGCTTGATCAGTATACTCTTGATTCAAGTACACTTATGAGTTCAGAGCTTTCTAAGTGACTGAATTCCTTGTACATATGAGCTATCAAGTTATATTGAAATGAAGATTCTAGATAGAGAGCTTCTATGTATTCTAGATCACAGTAAAGCATAATGTTATTTTTCAATTTTCTTAGCTTGAAGTTTAAAAGTATCTCTTCTACTACTTTTACAAGATACTTATTATTCAATATCTTGTCATTCTTTA
This sequence comes from Blastomyces dermatitidis ER-3, assembly GCF_000003525.1. Classification (NCBI taxonomy): domain Eukaryota; kingdom Fungi; phylum Ascomycota; class Eurotiomycetes; order Onygenales; family Ajellomycetaceae; genus Blastomyces; species Blastomyces dermatitidis. Next base: position 4,892,129 of record NW_025544778.1, on the reverse strand, counting down.
AGTGAGAGATCATGATGTTCACTCATTCTAATTTCTTACATTTTCTCAGTGTGTTTAATATAAATATCTCTTATATCTGATTTGCAGAACTCTCACTCATGAAATCTGATCTGTAACTGATTATATCAGATATCACAGCATCTGATCTCTTTCAATATTTGATATGAAAATTATACACTTGAAACTCTAAGATTCAATATACTAAGTGTTTGAAAGGTTTTATCATTGATTATAGATAGATAAGACTTTCATGATTTATAATCACTGTTATTATATATCTGTTATTAATATATCTATTTCATAACATCAGTGTGTGCTTAATTACTAGCAATTTCTTTTCATACACTGAGTAATTGAGCTCAGCATCTGATAGTTTTCTATTATCATATATCACTGAGTGCAGCTTATTGTTCTTACTTATCTGTAGAAGAGTATCTCTGATAGCTCATTCAGATGTATTTGTCTCAATGTAGAAAGATTTATTACAATCTGATTGAATAAGCACTGAGAATGTTATTATATATTCTCTCAGTGTGAGAAAAGTCTCTTCACACACAGTATTTCAGATGATTGAATAAAACTTCTTCTTTCACAGATTTATATCTGTTTCTCTTAAGAGATCTGAGAGTAATACAGATATTCATGTGAAATTCTTGATAAATCTGCAGTAGTATGAGATTAACTCAAGAAACTGTTGTATATAATGTACATTTCTCAGTCACAGCTAATTCACTATGACATTCAATTTCTTCAGAATGAGGTGTATACAGTCATCACTCACTATATATTCTACAAACTTCAACTCTTCTATTTCAAACACACACTTGATTGATTTAGTATAGAGCTTATACTCTGTCAGAGTTGTAAGTACTTCATTGAGATGCTTCAAATATTCATTGTATGAGTTTGAAAAGACTAGAATGTCATTGAGATATATAAGATATGAGATTTTATTCTGTTTATAAAGAATTATATTCATCATTATTTGAAAGATAACAGATGCATTTATCAGACTGAATAATATTATCAGAAATTCAAACTTCTCTTATTATATATTAAACACAGTTCACAGAACTGACAGTTCATCTACACAGATCTGTCAGTATTCTGAGAGAAGATTAATCTTTGATACATATCAGACATTTCTGACTGTATTCAACTGTTGTTGAATCTATGACAGTGAATATTCATTCTTGATTATAAGCTTGTTAAATGCTTGATAATTGATACATATTCATCACTTCTCACTCATCTTTTTCACAAATAGAACTGAAAAGCCTCACATACTTGATAAGAGTTATATGAGATCACATTCTAGAAGATCTGTGATCTGACACTTCTGCTCTTCAAGATGTGTTTGTGATAGAGAGTATGTATTCTGATTGACTGGTTTTGCATTCTCTGTGTCAATCTCATGTACAAATTCTTGTTCTGACAGCAATTTCAGTGAAAGATCTGTTCAGAAGATCTTCTCATACTTCTTTAGAAGCTTCTTTATATGCTTATTCTTCTGTATATCTTTCATCTTGTTTTTCTTCACTTTCAGATTCTGTATGATATACAGAATACTTTCAGATGAGGTCTTGTGAATCATTCTCTTTACTTATTAATATATAAGCAGATTTAATTCTTCTATATTAGAGATGTGAAATGTTCTTCTCATATCAGTTGATAGAATTGTATGAATCATTTTCTTTCTATCAGTCAACTGTATATAATATGTACATCATTGAATCTGTGAATTGAATCTTTGAAAGCAATTGAGTCTGAGAATAAGGTTGTATTTCACCTTCTACAGCTCTTATACTCAAATATAGCAAGATCATTCTCTGAAGTACAAGAAAACTCTTACTCTTACAGATGATATTAAATATCAGTTATCAGATAATCTTATACATCAGAGATTCTTCACTCAGCCGATCTCTTTTAATCTTCAGATTATATAATTATTAATATATTGTATAGAAGCTTCTATATCTGCTAATACTTTTACAGCTATCTCTCAATTCTTATTTAAATGTCTCTTATACATTAACATTTCAGGTCTCAAGATATTGAGATGAGTATTTACTTCATTATTCTCACTCATATCTCATTCAGAAGCCTGCTTCTTCTTTGTATTTACAGAATTCAGAGAGTCATCTAATGCAGGCATCTCTTTCACTTTGAAGACTTTTTATAGAATATCAGTGAGTATCTCTGAGCTCACTGATTCTGCTAGTTTTTTAACTCTCTTACTTCTCTTAACTGCATATACTGAGTGCAATCTTTTGTATCATGATTTTGATATTCACAGTTGAAGTAAGCTCAATACTCATGATATCAAGATTTTCACTCAGAGAATTTCTTTTTCAGAGAATTCAGTACTTTAATAATGATATTCAGATCTAGATTCATTGCATCTGAGTGTATGACTTATATTATAGAAGTCTGATTACTTATTCTCTGCTAAGATATACTTAATTACAGTATTTTCTGTTACAATTGACACACTTGTTTCTGTATAATAAGAATATTATATGCTTTCTTCACTGTGTCTGACTGTGAGATTAAGCATTTTCATTCTGCTCTCAACTCAGGTGTAAGATCATAAATGAAGATCTGTAAACAGAAAGATATTGAAAGCTCTTCATTCAACATAAGATAATATAAACTGAAGTGTGTGAAGTATAATATAAGATTACTCACTTATCTACACTCAGTGAAGCATTTATAACACTTATCTTATATATTCACTTTCTCAAAGTTATGTAAGATTCATTTGAAAAACTCATTTTATATTCATAAGAATGAATATTACTTCAGATCTGTGAGATTTATCTTTTTATCAGTTATTTATAATGACTTCACTTTTTCATATAGAAATGTAATAGATTTTAAGACTTATTGAAATTCTGTTAACTATCTGTCTATGAGTTCATGTTTGATCTGATAATATGATTGCATCTGACTTAGTCAGCTGATTACAGCATTATTCTTTCAGTCATTATTAAAGCTTAGTGACTTCAGCAGATCTTCTGACTTAATATATTTTATACTCAGATTCTTATTCTGCACAGTGATCTCTGATGATGTGTACACTTCTGAAGAGATTGTGAATAATTATAATAAGATCTTCAGATTCAGTATAGTTATCTGTCTGTGTAAACATTTGATTTTCTGCTGTAGATTTAAGATCTGATTTTCTCTATTTTTATTGATAATAATAATTGCATCAGCAAAGCTCTTCATAGTGAATGCTTAGTTCACAGTAAATGTCAATTGTTGTTTAACTTCTGCCTCAGCCTGTCACTGCATATGCAAGGCCTTGATCTCATTTAGAATTCTCATACATATACAGAGCTTTGATTTCAGTTCAGTAATTTCAGCTACTTTTCTTACTGCTTTGAGTAAACTCTCTGAGAGATTCTGCATATCTTTCAGTTCAGGTAGCAGAGAAGAGTGTTATTTGTATTGACTAGAGAAGGTATTCATTTCAGTGATTTTCTTATTAATTATACAATGTCTATCATTATATCACTGTATCATTATATTACTATATCACTGTATTGCTATATTATTATATGATTTCTGTTATTATTATACAACTCTGATAATGATCACTTCTTCTCTTTTATTTCTTTAAGTGAAGAGTAGTCTTCTTTAAATCTGATTCACTGCTCTCATCTCTTTTCTCACATCTCATCTGTTTGTATACATGACATTCACCTGAGTGTGAAGTTTTCTCTCAACAAGCAAAGCAGTATCAATTAGATACTCTTTCACTTATCACTCTTTATACACTATCTTTTGAGATGTTCTAGAACCACACTGGCATGATAACTACAAATCACTTCATAGACAGAATTATCACACTCTGAAGAAGTCTGTGCTTCTCATCAGTTTTTAGACATGCTATCAGATGTGATTCAAAGGTTGCTTAAGTCAGTGTACAATTACAGATGTACACTGACTTCTTATATATTGTAATATTATACACTAAATTAATTAGTGGCCGCTATGACCCCCTTTACATTTGTACGCTAGTAGTTCGGAAGCGGCCGCGTTATTATCTGACAGTCGTACGTTCTTCCGAACCACAGTATTATAAAGATTAAAAGATAAAACAAGATATTTAAAATTACTGTACTTAATATAAAAAGTCATTTTTTAAATATTATCTTTATTAACTCTGATTCTATGATAGACATTCTATATATTAATCTTTGAGAACATCTTTGCTTCAGATAATTAATCAATCATCTCATTAATTAATGATAATAAATAGTAATTCTTAACTGTCATTTTATTAAGATCTCTATAGACTATGCATAGATATAGTCTATTATTCTTCTTGAGTATAAAGAGTATAGATATCTCTGTCAGACTCTTTAATAAGTATATTCAGTTCTTTGATTGCACTTTCTCAAGATATTTGCACAGAATATTCAATTTCTTTACAGATAAGTTGTAAAGAGATCTGTACAGTATCATTACACTGTCTTTAAGATGAATCTTATATCTTGATATCAGAAAACTTTGCTGCTTCTCTTTCTGAAAAGACATTCTTATAATCTATAAAGAGATATTGTATACATTCATCTTCAATGATGAATACCGCTGCTAATTTTATAGTAAGAGTGATAACTTCTTCATCTATTCTCAAGTCTCAATCATCTGCTACATAGTATATCAACTCTATCTTTTTCTCAAGATTCTTCTGATAAAACTTTTCAGATTTCTCTATCACTATCTCTTTATTAGTGAGACAGTATCATCACATCTGAGTGACTCAGTCAATGAGAGAATTGTTTTCTCTCAATTATAGAAGATCTGAAATAATGTTCTTATCTATAATATTAACTATGTGAAGAAGCAGACTGCTCTTCTTAAAGATTTCTTCTAAGTCTGTGATTACATACTTTACTTAAATTATGTTAAAACAGTAATATTTTATTTCATCAGTAAATTTTACATAATCTGACAGATCTATCTTCTTTCAATTCTTCATTAAAGAAAAGAAATAGAATATGAAGTTAGTATTCACTCTGAAGTTGAGTAGATATCTCACTGATATCTTCTCATTCAGAGTATGTATTATAATTGTAACATGAACTCAGAGATAAACTGACTGCTGAGACTATAAATTTCATGTTTGATTTCATTTGATCTGATCTCATACATTTCTTGGCATGAATCTCACTGAAACTAATCATTAAATAAACATGCAAAGTGACTATATATCAGATCTCAAAATGAAACCATGACTTGAAAAAAATGAGAAAGTGATCTCATTTGATTTCATTTAGTCTCATTCTTGACATAAAGTTACTATTTTTAGACATTTTAAGGTTTTTTTTAGACTATTTTTAATTTTTTAAAAAGTAACACTTTTTAGTAACAGTCAAATGAGATTTAAAGTCATTTAAAGCAATAAAAATAATTTAAATTGAGAAGTGAAAATCATGATCTTATTTGAAAAATGTGATAAGAGTAGACAGTAAGTCTCACTGAGACAGTATGAAACTACTATCTAATGTTAGAACTGTGTAATGAGATCTGTCAAATTGATAATAAGACTATCAAAAATTCTGGTTCTGGTCTCAGACACAGTCACACGGTCAGTCTACTCAGAGATATAAGAATTATCAATTCTTTATTTCTTTCTCTTCTTTATCTTTCACAGATACATTTATCAGAAGAGAAGTTAACTTTAAGAAGATATCTTCTCAGTTTCTTCTCTTCTTCAGCTTCTTACAATCACTGATATAGTGATTATCAGCTCTGCAGTTGAAATAGAGATCTTTATTAAATCTTTTTTAATATTTCTTTGCAGTGAGTGAAGAATTAGAATACTTGAAATTCTTCTTTACTTTCTCTGCACTGAAGTCATCACAGCACTGTTTAAATTCTGTTATTAATTACTTAAAAGAAGTCTTATTAATCTTTTTCTTAGAGAATTGATTATTCAAATAGATTCAGAAAGTCAGATTGATAAACTCAGTGTAATTAATTAATAAACTCTGATATTATAATATTATTGTCTATATCTTATAAGTCAGCTTTGTGAGACAAAGCTGTATTTTTAATTAATTCAAATTATCAGTCAATTTCTCTCAATATTCTTCAAATCTTATATTAAAATTGAAAGAATTCTCATTATCTTATTAATATAATAAGTTAAATCACTTAGACTGACTGTGTGACCGTGTCTGAGACCAGGACCAGAATTTTTGATAGTCTCATTGTTAATTTAACAGATCTCATTACATAATTCTAACATTAGATAGTAGTTTCATACTGTCTCAGTGAGACTTACTGTCTACTCTTATCACATTTTTCAAATGAGATCATAATTTTCACTTCTTAATTTAAATTATTTTTATTACTTTAAATGACTTTAAATCTCATTTGAGCATTACTAAAAAGTGTTACTTTTTAAAAAATTAAAAATAGTCTAAAAAAAACCTTAAAATGTCTAAAAATAGTAACTTTATGCTAAGAATAGAACTAAATGAAATCAAATGAAATCACTTTCTTATTTTTTTCAAGTCAGGGTTTCATTTTGAGATCTGATATATAGTTACTTTACATGTTTATTTAATGATTAGTCTCAGTGAGATTCACATCAAGAAATGTATGAGATCAGATTAAATGAAATTAAATGTGAAATTTATAATTCTGACAGTCAGTCTAGAATTACTGCACTACTGTGAAGCTGCAGTTGTAATAATCTTTGATTTAATTCAGTTGAAAGTTCTTAAATTCTTCTTAAGTTATAATAGTATTGATACACTCAAGCTCTCTCTTCTTAGTAACTCAAGTAGTTACAGAGATATCTTCAAGAAGATTGATGATATATATTACTTATATCTTATAAGTATTATACTAGCTCAGATTAAGATGAAATTTTCATTTAAAAATATAAATAAAGCTGTGAAATTCAGATAATATGTTTCTCTTATATTTCAGAGAATCTCTGACCTTAATCTCTCTATCTTCATAATAGATGTAGATGTGTAGAGGCTGCAGCAGTGACAGAACAGTTAAAGAGCTTATATTAAAATATACAGCAGGTTCAGAAATCTCAAATTTCTGCTGAGATAGAGATATACATACTCTAGAGAATAATATAGTGTTTTCTTTAGAGAGTGAGATCAGATCAGTCTCAGCATAGATATATGAGATTATATCAGTCTATTAAAGCTTAACTGATTCAAACTTATAATCAGATTAAGCAATTTAAATTGTAATATAATAGAATTAAAGTAATGACTAGTCAGTGATATTATATAGAGATAGTTATTTAAGAAGCTGTATAAGTGAGCTTAACTATCTTGCTTAAATAGTAAGCTCATAGACTATAGAGTTATTGTGAGAATATCACAGATATGATACTTAATATACTAAGAAGATTGTATGAGACATGCAGTAACTCTTATATATATTTCAGTAAAAGAAAAATAAATCACTGACTTCTTTAATGAGAAGTCAGTATCTAGCTATTCTATATAGACAATGCATGAATATTCTTCTCTCATTTCATAAGTGAGAATAGCTGAAGTGATACCTCAGCAGCATCTCTCTGTTAAGAAAGAGTAATCTGCTGATCTTGTATAGAAGCAGAATTCTTATATTCATCAATCGGATCTTTCTATGATATATCTGAATAATGTCATAGAGTGTTCAGACGGCCTGCAGAATGAATGAAATCATCCGCATGAAAGTGATAAGCTGTGTGAAACCGCAACAGAGCCTTGACGCGGCCGGAAGCGTGACAACATTCATCAATTTCAGATATGCAAAATCAGAAAATTTCAGCTCAGAATATAAAAACTGTTTACAAATTACAGTGTCTTAACATCTTCTGATACTTTGAAACCATTTGATAATATCATGACAAAGGAAAAGAGAATACAGTCTTAAAGATAGATACATTAAATAGATAGATAGAAAGAAATTGAAAGAAAAAGATAAAGTAAAGAGAGACTGTAACAAAACAAATTATTAAAAGATAGTATATAGCTGTTTTAACAGACTATATCTGATTGATTTTCTCCTCTTTATATTCAGATATTTCTAAATTCAGTCATTTTCTTATAGCTGCTTGAGTTTCTGATAGAAAGTCTATTAAGTATTTAATTTCTGTCTCAGTTGAGAATAAGAATCTCATATTTAATTAATTTAGATCATACTTCTCTTTCAATCTGCCTCTGAGACTATTGTATAATGCACAGTGCATTACAATATACTCAGAATTCTCATTTGCATTGCAGAATGAGTATTCTACTGAATCAAATCTATTATTAAATCTTTGTATATAAGATTTGAAATAGTTATATTTTAGTTTCAGCTGTATTATAGATGAGAATATTTTCTTTTTACATTTAATTAAACAAGATTTTCACTTGAGTTTTATTTCAAATCTTGAATAATATATACTCTTCTTTTATTTCTGCTAGCTTTCATTTCACTTGTCTAAATAAGATTCTTTTATTTTTCTCTTTATAAAAGATCAGAATATAATTTTTTAAATAGATCTGTTTAATTCTGAACTCTTTTTTACAGCTGAATCAGCCAATTCATTGTCATGAATATTTATATGAGCAGAAACTCAGTGCAGATGAATTATCAGTTTTGATATTTATCTCTTTTAAATTTTTAAAACAGAGTTTAAAATCAGTTTAAGATTTATTTGATTATTATAAATCTGACTATTTCTAAGTCTTTTTAAAGCAGCTTGACTATCAGAGAATATTCATACCTCTTTCAAACTATTTTCTCTTTTATAAGATTTTGTTTCAATGAGTTTGAAAGCTTTCACTATTACAAATAGTTCAGTATCAAAGACTTCAGATTCACAGTCTAAATTTCAGAAATCTGAGATAAAATTAATATTATCTTCAGTATAAGCAATGCCTGTGTCTCATCTATTTAAATTTTATTTTTTAAGTTATCTGAATAAATCAGAATAGAGTCTTTTATATTAATTATAGAAATTCTCTTTAAATACTGTTCATATTCTCTCTCTTTAGATAGTTCACTTATTTACAAGTCTATGAGAGGTAGACTGGCCGCTGAGACTATGAATTTCACATTTAGTCTCATTTGATCTGATCTCATACAGTTCTTGGCGTGAATCCCACTGGGACTAATCATTAAATAAACATGTAAAGTGACTATATATCAGATCTCAAAATGAAATCATGACTTGAAAAAAATGAGAAAGTGATCTCATTTGATCTCATTTAGTCTCATTCTTAGCATAAAGTTACTATTTTTAGACATTTTAAGGTTTTTTTAGACTATTTTTAATTTTTTAAAAAGTAACACTTTTTGATAACACTTAAATGAGATTTAAAGTCATTTAAAGCAATAAAAATAATTTAAATTGAGAAGTGAAAATCATGGTCTCATTTGAAAAATGTGACAAGAGTAGACAGTAAGTCTCACTGAGACAGTATGAGACTACTATCTAATGTTAGAACTGTGTAATGAGATCTGTTGAATTAACAATGAGACTATCAAAAATTCTGATTCTGGTCTCAGACACGGTCACACGGTCAGTCTAATGAGAGATTCAAGCTTTTCTCTTCAGAGAGATATCTTCTCATGATCAACTTTTTCAACATTTAATGAAGAAAATTGATTTTTAATCAGTGAGCATAGTCTGTATAGTTGAGAGAGTATTTTCTTTGAAGAATTATTTTCATTTCAATCAAGAAATCTATTTCAATTCAGTTCATTTCCAGAGTTAATTGATAAATTAGAAGATATTAAAATACTGTAATTTATAAAGAGTTTTTATATTCTGAGCTAAAATTTTCTAATTTTACATATCTGAAATTGATCAATGTATAATAGTTAACTCTATAAATACTAGAAAAACTCTGAGATCTAAAAGTTCTCAGATAGATGTCATAGTCTCCGACTATATATATCTATAATTGAAGAATAATAATAATAATAATCTATTAGAAACTCAAGTAGCTATAAGAAAACAACTAAATTCAGAAATATCTAAATGTGAAGAGATAAAAATTAATCAGATATAATCTGTTAAAATAGCTATATACTATCTTTTAATAATTTTATTTTATTATAGTCTCTCTTTACTTTACTTTTTCTTTTCTGTTCTTTTCTATCTACTTATTTAATATGTCTATCTTTAAGACTTTGTTCTCTTTTCTTTTGTCATGATATTTTCAAATGATTTCAAAGTATTAGAAGATATTAAAATACTGTAATTTATAAAGAGTTTTTATATTCTGAGCTAAAATTTTCTGATTTTGTATATCTGAAATTAATAAATGTATAACTGTTTCATGCTTACTCACTCTCTTTAGTGAGTATGTCATAGTGTACAGAAAACCACATTATACAGAAAATATTTTAAATATAGTAATTTTCAAAAATTAATTAATAATTATTATTACATCTATCTATAACATAAAGATTATCTATATACTCATTTGAAGATGTAGAATTCACTGTAGATTAAGATTCTATAGAATTATCTTATTATAGTAAAATAACTGTAGATTTTATAGATTTAATTTCAATTAACTGAAGATTCTTATTAAATATCTTTTTCATCTCATCTACTCTACAGATTATAATCTTGCAATTGACATTCTTAATAGTGAGAACTTTATCTACTTGCACCTGTCCGTAGAAGAATTTAATAACTTAATATCTATTTACTTAATAATAATCTGTAAGTTCACTCTTACAGTATATGTTCAATTCTGTCTGAATTATACTACTCTTGAAGATCTTGTTCAACTGTCTTATTAAACTAGATATAAGAGTATTCTTCATATCTTCTAAGGTCTTGACTGCTGTATTAATTTAATAATGTAGTTTTACAACTATCTCTGAAGAGATTAATTGTAAAGAGACAGTTAATGATTGATCTGCAGATGATGAGATAAAGTGATTGTATATATTATCATCATTATTATATATGTTGAGATCTGAGACATTATCAATGATAAGAGATCTCAATCAATTGAGAATTATATTATAATTAACTGAATACATTTCACAGTCAGTAAAGTCAGCTCTCACAGTATAATTAATAAATTCAATACTATATTATCTGCACTGACATACTTTATTTGTAGCGTACACCGCTACGTAGAGTCAGATATAAGGGTAAAAACTTGTCTTATTCTCTAAAAGATGGGAGATGGGCGTACGCCCTTATATATACAGTGATTGTTTTATAGAGATTAACTCTTGTAGAAGAAGTAATCATCTATGAAGAGAAGAACAGAGGCTCTGTAGAGAAGAAGCAGATGCTCTCATAGAAGAAGTGATTGCATATGAAGAAAAGAATGAAGACTCTGTAAAGAAGAAGTGAAAGCTCTCATAGAAGAAGTGATCACATATGAAGAAAAGAACAGAGGGAGAAGATAGAAGTGAAAGCTTCAGAAAACAATAAGAAATGAAGTGAAAGCTAGAGCTGAATAGAGAATTGACTTGAATAGGAAGTGAAAGCATACCACAGTCCCTCTATCTGAAAAGAATGTGTCCGCAGAGAAGAAAAAAAATAATGTTGAAAAAAGATGACAGATATCGCGGGCGCTAGGCTCAAAGGAGTGAATATTGTTCAGAAGTGCTAGTTCATTTATATATGCTGCAGATATTATAGAAAAGAAGAGACTGAGTGATAGAATTACTTATTTATACAAAGAGTGATCAGATGTAAGAATTATTTATCTCTACAAAGAACAAAAGATGTAAGAATGGCTTGAAAAGAAATGATAAGAAAGAGACAGAAGTTCTTTAATCTAAAAACAGCTGTAAGAAAAGAAAGAGATTATAAAGAAATTATAAGAAGCTTGAATGAGAAAGAGTTCTTTGATAAGATAGATAAGAATGAAAGTTTCATTGTAGTGAAGAGAAGATTCTATGAGTAATAGAAATTAGTGTAGATGAATGATTGCATTAATATATATATCATAATTACTTCTCTCTTATTCTTCTCTTATTTCTCATTCATCTTGTGAAAATTTAACATAGCAGAATTAGTGAAAATCATGATATATAGAAGATTAGATCACAGAAATGATAAGTCTCAAGAAGAAGTCAACAGTCGCGAAGACAGGCACAGTAAGTATGATGAAAAAGGCCTTGACCTTAGAGAAATTGTTTCAGTCATTAAGTCAGAAGAAGTGTGATGCTCTTCTTCATATAAGTGATAGAGAAGAGAAGACAGACAAGGAGACTGGTGAAGAGAAGACAGATGAGAATGAGATAAAAGAAAATAATAAAGATAAAGAGTTAGAATTCTGAACAGATGAGCTTTCAATACTATCAACTTATCTTTTCATATACAAAGTAATCAAAGACTAAGATAAGGAAAAGACAGTGATGTCTCATTATTACTCAGCTAGGCTGCATGATACTGTCACAGAAGAGTCAACAGATGAATTGCATGATAGAAGCTTGAAGAGTTAAGAAGAGTCTAAGACTGTGATATAAAAGCTTATAATATCATTTACTCATTTAAAAAAGTTGTGACTGTTCACACACTGGTTTTCAGAAGAAGATATTAAGATGAATAAGAAGAGAGAGAGTCAGAAGACTGCTGCAGAAGTAACTGATAATGAAGAACTATAAGTAGAACTGAAAGTGAAAGCTGAATAGACAGATATGAATACTGAAGAATCATCACTGATGAAAGAGAATAAGAAGTGCTGAAGAGCTAGTTGAAAGCAGTATGAAACTCTGAGTGATAATATTTTGAGAAAGTTGAGATGAAAGAAGAATATCAAGAGTGATCAGATGTCTTAATCATATGACACAGCATATATGAGATGTCTGCATTATGATGATAAGACTGACTTGTGCTTTCAGCAGAATGACAAGCTCGCTCACCTGAGCATGTCAATCATACAGAACCTGACTGTGAAGAGGCTTGCAGATACCATCTCAATCATTGAAAGACTTATAAGATGTAGTGAGAAGATGTCATTTATTAATTATGAATTTTTCATTTTACTCAGTCAGCAATTAATTAAAGATTTGAAGTAGTTATCTGTCAAGTGAAAGTTATGCTGATAAATGAATAATGATGAGCTAATCACTTCACAGACTGTTGATTCTAAGGATTTCACTAATTAAGATATCATTATTCTGCAGACCTGCAGAGAAATAGCTTCTGTGTTGTATCAGTCTTATGCAAAGAGTCAGAGATGATTTGAGAAATATGTGATCATCTCTGTAGATGACAAACAGACATGGCAAGGACATGACACTTGTATCAACTATCAGTGAGAAAATAAGAGATTCTGCTGCTCTTTAAATTGCTGTAGTCAGTATGAACTCAGATGAAATGCAGATAACTTGCTATTTAAAGAGAGTGTGCCTGGATTTGAAAAGACTGCAGCTGAGAAGACAGATGTTGATAATATTATTGAGATCAGTGATACAGAGAAGAAGAATGATTTGACTATAGTTTCAATGAAGAGAATATCTACATCTTTCAAGTACAAGGTGTTAAGTCTGATTATGCTGAAACTCTTAAAACACATTCAAATTAGTGAGTGAGACATCTTGACATCTGTGAAGATAAGTGATGAGATGAAGATAAGCTATTCAACCTCTGCTAAGATAATCAATGAGGCTAAGATGAGCAGTGTATAATAATCATCAATTCTGTCTTCTGAAGGCCGCATGATTAATTATAGAGCTCAAGATTTGAAGATACTGAGACAGCTGTCTAATCTTGATAAGTATAATCTGAACATCATTCAGACTGTGTGAAAGAAACTGAATAAGATAGCTGAGTTCATCAACATGATTTCAGCTGTGAAGAATACTGTGATCAATAATTGTTTCTTTAAGTTGCTCAGTGAGGTGTATTTCAGCAATCTTATAAATGAGAGATTGTCAGCAGATGTTGCATTTTAAGATGTACATCTTGCTGAGCAGGAGGTCAAGCTGCAGGAAGAGCTTGAAGATGATTGATAAGAAGAGACAGAATGAAATGATGAAAAGAGTGAAAGATAATAATTTTCTTGTTTTCTTTCTCTTCTTATTTAATAGCTAAAATTAGATTGTAATACATTTTCTTTCTTTCTTTTACTCTGTTTCTATTTTATTTTTCTTTCTATTATTTACTCAGCTGACTGTGAGACTTCTTAGTCATGAAGGCCTTGATCAGATGTGAGATGTCTTGTGTGATGACTTCAAGAGACTCTCAGATCAGGTCTTCATATCTCTTTCACTTAATCTGAAGATAAATCTTACTGTTCTCTGTACACTTTCTTATAATATTTTCAACTTTAAATTGCAACTGATCATTAATAAGTACTGATTCTGATGATGAGTGCTTTATATTCACTTCTGTTAATACAGTCTTTTTCAGATGAATGATGAAGATTACTAAGTGTATTCATTAACTAACTGACAGTTTCAATTAAAATGTGATATCTGATATCTTCTGAAGAATGTGGAATGAGTCTATCTATAAGAGTGATAGCTTGAACATCTCTTTTAATGTGTAGCTCTTTTAAGCTTTTTAAATGAGGTTTAAGAAGACTCAATCATCAATCTGAATAGTTGATTGAAAATAAGATCAGTTAAAGAACTCAGTCATTCTAGCTTTTATCAGAGTGTATGAGTCAAGAATGTCTTATTACACTGTATCTCACACAGCAATGAACTCAGCTACATCTAGCAGAGCTTTCTCATTATTCAATGACAGTTATCTAGACTTTACATCTGTGAGTAATTTGAAGAGAGAGATCATTACTAACTGTGCAGCTACTGAGTTCAACACTCTTTTCACTTATTCAAGCAGAGTAGTTCAATTTGCTTCATATTTATCTATAAGAAGTATTCACAATGTAACTTTAACTGTGAGATTGATTCACTTATTTTGACTGTTTGAGCAAGGATTGTAGACAGTTATTATTCATATCTTAATTCTCATGAGTTGAAGAACTGACTTTCAAAATTGCAATATAAATTTAAGATCTCTATCTGAAATAATCATCAGTGAGAGCTGTCAGTGACAGATCATCTTCTTATAGAAGTCTTTCACTCATTATAAAGCATTTCATTATTTCTGTTCTACAATTAGAATTACTGCTTTCAAAAACTTGTCTATGACTGTTAATATAGTGTCATAATTGTCACTCATAGATAATTCTGTAATAAAATCAATTAAAAGAACTTCAAATAGCTGTTTTAAAGATGAGATGAAGTGTAATTTATTCTCTGATGAGTGATTCAGCAGTTTGACTAGTTGATAATTAAGACATTATAATAGATGGTCCAGAATTCTCTTTCAGACATGAAAAAGGAAGAAGAACTGATGAATAAGGTTTTCTGTTTGATGAAGGCCAGGGTGACCTGCTGTGTTATAACATATATGAATGACATCTCACATCAGTGATTTGAGGATACAGAGATGTGATTCTTCAAAGAATAATAGCCTGTTCTGCACTATAAACAACTGATATCATTCTTTCTGACTGGCCTTGTGAAAGACCTTTCTCAATGCCAGGTTACAGGGAATATCTCAGTGTAGTTGCTTTTTAAATTCATCAGTGAGCTCTATTACTGTAGTTGAAATCATACATATCTTTACTGAAGATGTGTCTGTCATCAGTCTGTCTGTCTGATTGATGATAGTCTGGCAGATTTTTTTCTACTCTTCAGAGAGAATCTCTTCTGAATCATTATCTAGACAGCACAATCTGAATAGAGTGTCAGTATTAGCATGTACAGTGCTCTTGTAATAGTGAATTGTTATTCACAGAAGATACAAGCTTAGAACTAAGGCTCAATTCATCAGTCAGTTGCTATGATGACCTATTATCAGCAACTGAAAAGTGAATACAAGAGTGACATGATTCATGACAACTGTAAACTTGTTATCTAAATACTGCAGTAATTTCCACAGGGCTTATATAAGTTTAAGACACTTTAATTCAGTTGCTCAGTAGCACTTTTCAGCTGTGCTTAATCAGTGAGAGAGAAATAGAACAGATCTTTCAATGTTATTCATTCTGACTTAGTGTAGAACTACTCTGATATCTCTTTGCTTACTGATGTTCACATACAATATGAAGAGACATTTAAAGTCAGAATATGCTCAGATGAGAGCATTTATCAAGGCTTGCTTTATCATATCAAATGAATATCTAGCTTCTGTGAGCAGAGTGTGAAACTGCAGTGAGTTCTCAAATCTTATCAACTTAGTCTTAGCTGTGTATAATGCTCTTTTCTGGCCTGTTTTTGAACTGTTATACAGTAACTTAATCTTGAGAATCTCTAATACTTTTATCTGATCTACATAAAAACTGACAAAATTATGATAATAATTGAAGAGGCTGATAATTCCTTCTAGTTCTCTGAGTATTATAGAGAAGACTAAATTAGTAATAGCAGCTACTTTCTCTTCTTAAGTAGATATATCTAGTTAACTGACATGATGACTCAGCAAATGCACTGAGAGATACATAAAATGATATTTAGTTAATAACATTGTTATTTCAGATATCTTGAGAGCTGTGAAAACTTGCTGCATATAATGAAGATATTCATTCAGTGAGTGAGAGAAGATAATGATGTTGTCTACATAGACTAATATGAATTGTCATAGAAATTTCACTAGAATCTTCTTCATACACTGTTGAAAGAACTCAGATGAGATTATTAATCTCATTGTAATAACTGTAAAATGTTCAAGATCTTGATATGAGATTATAAATGTGATTTTGAAATGATCATTCTGTTCAATCACTTGTTGAAAGAAGTCTTGACAGATATTCATGAATGAGAATACTGTAGAACTGCTGAGTGATTGTAATACATCTTGTTATATCAGTAGAGAGTATGTATTGAGAAGTAAGTGTGCATTTACTTTTTACAAATCAATCATCATTCTCAGCTTCTCTCTAAGTCAGATCACAAAGATGAGTGAAGTAATGAGGTTTCTGTCTCTGAGAGAAACACATTCAATTCTTCTATCTTGCAGAAGTGAGTTCAGGATCTGGTCAGTGACTTTATGATCTCTTTGAGACAGAGAATAGAGTCTCTGTTTCAGGCTGAAAAAGTTGCTCTTATCAATGAACTGCAGTGGCATCTTAACATTGTCTGAAAATAAGTCTAGGCTGGAGCTAAATAGTTTGTGATGTTGATTAATGATCACTTGAATGACTGCTTAATCTTCTACTACTCAGTGATCTGATATATTTATTTAAACCTGCTCAGTGAGAGTGTCTGCTGTGGAAATTTAAAGCAGATTATCCTGGTCTTCTGCATTCACTAAATGTAATTTGATGTATAAGATAGAAAACAGGAGATCTTCTCAGTTAGAATGATGAATGATGTTGACATTGACAGCATAAATAACAATCTTCTTTCACTGCTGAGATGACTGTGAGTTTGATGAGTGTCTACCCGTGTGGATAGTGTCTCTGATAATCTTGATGTTTATAAAATATCTTCTATGAAATGTAACAAGCTCACTATGAACATTGATAGTTGCTTTCACTGATGATAATACATCATTAGCTATGATTATATTACATCTGAGATATTACACTAAGTGGAATTTATCTTCAACAATGAAAAGAGAATCATTATTCACTCTTAAGATGAGACCTGTTATTATGAATAGATTTGATTCATCAGCTTCTGAGCTAACTTCTCAAATACTCACATGTTGATCATGCAGTATAGGGGTCAGTTGATAATGAGAAAAGAATAGATTTGCTATTATTGCATTAATAAGTGATATATCTGCATCTGTATTCATGCAAACAGAGAGATCATCTTGTAATATAATGACAGAAATGATGAGAAAGATGTAAGACAAATACTGTAGTCTGCTAATATATTCTTGATTACTTATAGAGATATCACACACTGTAACTATATATATGTCAGTATTAAAGATGTTCTGATAATCATCTGAGAAAATGTCTGTAGACAAAGTGAGCTTCTCAGTACTTGTCTCACTAATTATTTTTCTAACTCACTGTTGAAATCTAGACTGAGATCTAGATTCAGCAGCTCATCATCATCTTCTCTGATACTCTTCAGTTCAACTTAATTTGCTGAATGATCACTGTTCTTCTCTTTTTTAAGACAGCAGTTGATGTAATGAGAGTCTCTGCAGATGTAGCACTCTGCTGTGAGTGCTGATGATCTTTCTTCTTCTGTTATACACTGAATTAATAACTTACTCATTGTGAGAGCACTTGTGAGAATCACTGCTGTCTCTGCAATAGACACAGATGACTTTGTAGGTTCTGTCTGCTTAGACAGAGAGATGTGATACAGACAGCAGTCATTATTCTGTTCAAAATGTCTGAAACTATACATGTAGTTGATGAATTGAGTCTTCTGATCAGTTCAGGCACATCAGACAGCTGACTTATTATCTCTAATTTATTATTAGAAGTCATTCAATTATTCAGTAAGAATGAGTGATGTGATTAAGAAAAGATTGAACTCTAAACCCTCTTATAAGAGCCTCTTTATTATAACAGAATCAGAGATTACAGTGACTTGCAGTAAGTTAATCTTCTGTGAGATGTATAACATCAGAGACAGTTTGTCTGACTTCTTAAAGAAAAAATACAGAGTCTGAGCTTTCATTCAAGCTTTCTCTTCTGATAGCTGGAACTCGTGTTTTAACTCATTGATGATGATAGAGAGAGAGACATTCATATTCTTTCTCATTTCAATAGACAGACTGTTATATCATTTCAACACCTGACTCTTCAGATATAGAAGAAATATACAGAGAACTGCATTGTCTCTCTTCTATGTGATGATGAATTTCAAGTGACTGATAAATATCATTACATCTGTTTCTGCTGAGTCAAATAGCATGATGTTATCAGCCTGTAATCTCACTGATCTATTATCACTTTATATAGATGAACAGAATTCACTATTGAGCAGAAGATTAAGATTGTTATAAGCAGATGTCTGATCTCTATACATCTGATTTCTCTCTGAGTCATAAGTAAAACATGCAGTGTCAGCTTCTCTGAGGAAATTAATCCTATCTCTTATTAGATTATGACAGTGTGTTCTGTCTCCAGCACTGTGTGATTCTCATGAAATTGCTGATATTCATCAGATTCTAGAAGATGATTCAAAGCCTTTCTCAAAGAAGGCATCTAATTGCTGTACAGACTTATTGAGAGAATCATCAGCTCTGATATCTGTTCTGTTAATCTGAGCTGAACAGTTCATCTGCTGATGACAGTTCAGCTTTTATCTTTGAGCAGTGAGTGTGACTTTCTCAGTACAGAAGCTATTTCACACTTTCATCAATCTGCTTCTTTCATCTGTCAATTATTTGAGATTCTCTTGAAGTTTGCTGACACATTCATCAATAAGAGCAGTATACTCATTCAACTGCTTCTTTCACTGATCAAGCTGATATTCATATTCATTGAGCTCATTCTCTTATCAGATCAGTTAAGCTTCTAGCTATTCTAACTTCTCAATTGTATCTAGTATTACTGCTTCATCAGAAGAAGCGCAGTTCTGATAATTAAATTCATGAAAGCTTGAGACTATCAAATCTCTCTTCTTAGTATTCTTTGTGATATCTGTGCAAAAGACCTGTAATCAGAGACTAATAACATTCTTTCATTTCACTACTGAAGTGAAGTTAAGAGCTGTTTTTATGTCATTGTAACACCTGACTGATACACTCATAAGAATATCTTTCACTTTGATATAATTGTATAGCATCACTTGACTTTTAACACTCTCATACTGTCTGTCTGTGTTCTGCCAGACTTCTGCAATTATAATAGCATGCTTTTCAGTCATTGCTTATGAGTAAGTTTATTCTGAGTCAGATTGATTAGTGAATTCTTGAGTGAGTCATTCAATTTCACTGACAGGCTTATTCAGTTCAGTGAAAGAAAGTGACTGACAGAAGCTACTCTGAGTGATTTATTCATTCTGCTTCATTATCATGACAGAGCTGACAAAGTTATATAAGAATGTGAAGATGAGTTTACTGTGACTGTGATTACATTCTAGACTGATTACTAGTGCTATGATGTTCTGAAGCAGAAGATGCTTAAATAATCATCAGTCAGACCTATTATCAGCTGTAGTATTGAATAAGATAGATTCAAACAACTGCAGACTAGATCAATCACTAGCTATAGTACTGAAGAAGATAGAACAGTTAAATAATCACAAGCTAAATCAATCACTAACTGCAGTATTGAAAGAAGATAGAGTAACTAATCAGACTAATTATCAGCTAGTCAATTCTCAGCATTCACAGCCCAGTTCAATCATCAGTGCTATGTATATTAAGAGTGAAGCAGAAGTTAAAGAGACTAGAAGAACTTAATTCTTAACAAGACATACTATCAAATTGTAGTGTACATCACTATGTAGAGTCAGATATAAGAATAAAAACTTGTCGTATTCTCTAAAAGATGGGAGATGGGTGTATGCTCTTATATATACAGTGATTGTTTTATAGAGATTAACTCTTATAGAAGAAGTGATCATCTATAAAGAGAAGAACAGAGGCTCTGTAGAGAAGAAGTAGACACTCTCATAGAAGAAGCAATTGCATATGAAGAAAAGAATGAAGACTCTGTAGAAAAGAAGTGAAAGCTCTCATAGAAGAAGCAATTGCATATGAAGAAAAGAACAGAGAGAGAAGGTAGAAGTGAAAGCTTCAGAAAACAGCAAGAAATGAAGTGAAAGCTAGAGCTGAATAGGAAATTGACTTGAATAGAAGGCGGAAGCACGCCACATTATCACTATTATTAACTCACAGAAGTATAATAACTGTATAATAGAATTCATATCTCTAAAGATAGTTATAACTCACTATTCATATTCTTCTTCTTCTTGAAATTCAATCTCATCAAAGTTGTAGATATCACAGTGAAAAAAATGATATTAATTAAAGATAGCTTTATATTAATTAAATCAGTTAATAATGAAGCTTATATTCTCACAAAACACTTATTTTAAATTTATAAGCTTTTGCTTAATTCATTTATAATCTGACAGATGTTTGATAAATTGATATACTTATATCTTACTTACTATAAGAGATGCAGTCTCTGAATCTATATAATACTATCTTAATATACAGTTTATAATAACTTCAATATACTTAATAATAAATGAGTAAAAATTAATATTTAACTAATAAATTTATATCTTAATTATCTCTTTCTAACTGTTATTCAATACTCTATTCAGTGAAACTCTTATAGTTCTTAATTTCTTCTCATTAATTCTCTTATATAAGATAATATATAAGACTTTGAATTCTTATAACAGAGATGTGATTTTTAATTTTAAATTACTTTTATATATGTTAACAGCTCTTTGCAACTGCTTCTCAGTGTAATTAGAAGATTTAAACATGATTATAATTAATAATTATTATTTGAAAATAAAGAATAAAGATATTGAAAATATTTTCTGTATAGTATAATTTTTCATACACTGTGATACTATTATTATTATTATTATTCTTTCATTATACTCATATACAAGTGAAGCTTATGATGAGTTCTTGCGTGATGTTAAATACAGGTCAAGTGTTGATTATACAGAAGGAAATACAGGTGTTGAGATCATATCAAGATAACAAGAACATAGGAAAATACAAAGAAGTGACAATTAGATACATACAATAATAACTTTTCAGCCCAGAAACATAGAGCAATTCATTGAAGTGATTTGTACATCTCTGTATTTATTAGAAACCTGAGGTGCTTAAGTTCCGGATTTAATGTATCTCCTGCGGGTTTCGAACCCACGCGCCTTGATTTCCCATGCCAAGGCGCTACCAGGTGGCCGCATTAATCATTCGGCCACTGGGGCTACACTGTGATACACTTATTAGAGAGAGTGAGTAAGTATAGCATAATTAGACTGACTGTGTGACTGTGTCTGAGACTAGAACCAGAATTTTTAATAGTTTCATTGTCAATTTGACAGATTCTATTACACAGTTCTAACATTAGATAGTAGTCTTATACTGTCTCAGTGAGACTTACTGTCTACTCTTATCACATTTTTCAAATGAGATTATGATTTCCACTTCTCAATTTAAATTATTTTTATTGATTTAAATGGCTTTAAATCTCATTTGAGTGTTATCAAAAAGTGTTACTTTTTAAAAAATTAAAAATAGTCTAAATAAAACCTTAAAATGTCTAAAAATAGTAACTTTATGCTAAGAATGAGACTAAATGAGATTAAATGAGATCACTTTCTCATTTTTTTCAAGTCATGGTTTCATTTTGAGATCTGATATATAGTCACTTTGCATGTTTATTTAATAATTAGTCTCAGCAGAATTTATGCTAAGAAATGTATGAAATCAGATTAAATAAAATTAAATGTGAAATTCATGATCTCAGCAGTCAGTCTAAGTATAATTAATAGTTAACTTTATAGATATTAGAAAAACTTTAAGAACTAAAAGTTCTCAGATAGATATTATAGTCTCTGACTATATATATCTATAATTAAAGAATAATAATAATAATAATAAACAATTAACTCTACATAGACTGACTACTAAGATTATAAATTTCATATTTAATTTCATTTGATCTGATCTCATACATTTCTTGATATAAATCTCACTGAGATTAATTATTAAAAAAATATATAAAGTAACTATATATCAGATTTTAAAATGAAATCATGACTTAAAAAAAATAAGAAAGTGATTTCATTTGATTTCATTTAGTCTTATTCTTAATATAAAGTTACTATTTTTAGACATTTTAAGGTTTTTTTTAGACTATTTTTAATTTTTTAAAAAGTAATGCTTTTTAATAACACTTAAATAAGATTTAAAGTCATTTAAAGCAATAAAAATAATTTAAATTAAGAAGTGAAATCATAATCTTATTTGAAAAATGTGATAAGAGTAGACAGTAAGTCTCACTGAAACAGTATGAAACTACTATCTAATGTTAAAACAGTGTAATGAGATCAGTTGAATTGGTAATGAGACCATCAAATATTCTGGTCCTGGTCCCAGACACGGTCACACGGTCAGTCTAACCCTACGTTCTTCCGGTATGGGTTTGTTCTGGCCTTACCGCTTAGATAACTAAGCCTGTTTTTCTGCCGGCAGAATCTCTTATCGCGCTCACCGCCTTTGAGGCACCTGCCAGCCTCCAACCCGAACCCTGACTTGGTCCATTCGCAATTAAATACTGGGCATATCTCTTTTATCCGGGGAGACTCTGAGTGCGGCATGCTACTAGTCTGTTAAATCCCATTGAATTTGCTATCCCAATTAAATATTATTGAGGATGGCCGATCCTCCAAATCGCAAACTGGTGCAGACCGTGCTCAATCTCCACCCGGAGCGGAGACGGGATCTCGGGACCTCCCGCTCCCCATATTTCGTCCGCCAGTCCCCAAACGGCGATGTAGCAAACGGCCTTTCGAATGACTCCCAAGACAGGATGGAGGATATACAACCTACTCCACCCAGACTGCAGTCACAGGAGGTATCCAACATCAGCACATCCACAGATTCAAGCTACGACGCGGGCCTAGAGCGGAAACGCGCAATTCAAGCCCGCCGCAAGGAACTCTCCGCCATAGCTGCTGAAACCACCTCCTTACTCCCCAATATCCTTGCCACCGCTCCTCATGCCCCTCCGAAGGGATACCTGTACGCCCCTCCACAGCCGCCCCGCCTCTCCCATCACTTCTGTCCGAACCTTCCTCCCACTGCCATCCGCATCCACGACGCAGACACCTTCGACACAGCCATTGGCTTAGAAGAATGCTCCAAGTTCATCACTATTAAGGACAAAAAGCCAGTATGTGTGCTGAACATGGCAAATGCGCACAATGCAGGCGGAGGCTGGAAGCGGGGGGCTTTGGCGCAGGAAGAAGCGCTCTGTTATCGAAGCAGTCTCAGCTTCTCTTTAAAGTTACGCTATTATCCGCTTCCGGAGATGGGGGCGATATACTCCCCGACAGTGCTAGTGATTCGGGCAAACATGGATGAAGGCGAGCATAAGCTGCTCGATTTGTCGCAGCCGGACAAGCTGCCCGTTGTCAGTGTGATTAGTGTAGCAGCGCTCTGTGTACCAGATGTTAGGACGAGGGAAGTGCCAGGATTGGGAGTTAGGCAGGTTTATAAAAACCCTACCGATCGCGAAATCATGAAGGAGAAGATGAGAGTGGCTCTGCGGACTGCGGTAGTGAATCAACACCGGAGATTGGTGTTGGGGGCCCTGGGTTGTGGAGCGTTCGCAAATCCGAAGGAGGAGGTAGCGGATTGTTGGGCTGAGGTCTTTCAGGAACGGGAATTCAGTGGTGGGTGGTGGGAAAGTATCATATTTGCTGTGATGGATGATCGGGGTGAGGGGGAAGACGGGGACGGCAATTTTGGGGTGTTTTATCGAAGACTAAATGGAGTGCTTGTTTAAGGTTGATATGTATACCCAGATACCCTTGATTCATAGCAGGGGATAGTTTTGCGCACTCCTCTATTATAGATCGTCTTGTGTTTTATATCGACGACTAACCAACGAAAGAAAACACGGACAATAGATGAGGGGAGATGTTCAGCCATGGGCAGGCAAACTACTGAACGAAGGATATATGGCTCACGAATTATGAAATAGCGAACCCGGCTAACGTCTCGATTATTGTGCTTTGATTTATCAAATATGCAACTGAATTCCTCCCTGATTACTTTCTTGAACGTAAGGATCTCCCGTGCTTGGGGGCGGATGGCGCTTCAGTCTGAGCTGCAACCTCCTTTTCATTTTTTACCGTTGGTTCAGCCCTTGACTTAGTCGTAGCTTTCTTGGTGGTGGAAGGTTTCTCGTCGTCATTCGCCGCTCCTCTGCTTAGCTTCTTTGTAGTAGCGACTTTCTTCTTTTTAGGGGGCGGTGGCTCATCGATCTCCGTAGCCTCATCTTCCACATCTCCTGCAACTGGACCTGTCCTTTTCTGTACAGATGGTACTACAGCACTGGTGCGACCACCAACGGTAATGAAAACGATTTTGTCGCCATTGGGTAGCCTTTGCGAATGCTTCTGCTTCCCCTTAGTCCACCGATGTTTGAACAGCCAGTCGGCTGGAAACTTCTCGGAATCCCCCAGGAGATCAACGGAAGTTGAGCATACATAGCTGATTGCCGAATGGAGCTGTTCGATCTGGCCCTGTTCGATGGTGTTGCTGTACTGCTCTGGGTGGATTTTGGCATGGTACAATATTTCGTCTCTGGTAGTAGAAGAATTTTGGTTAGTTAGATTACGCTCCGTCAAAAAGGCAATGGGTATATATATGTGGAGCGAACGAACCCCATCCAATTTCCAATTCCACTGATATTTGATTGGTCGAGTAGTAAGGCTTTGATAGGAACTTTCTTGCTCGCCAGCTTTCTCGACAACCAATCCAACGTCATAATATGTTTATCCAAAATAGGATCCGGCCCATTCTCCTTCAGCGGGCTATGTTTTCTAATATCGGCTCCAGGGCAGTTGACTAGGCGAACGCGGCCAAGTCGCCGTGGATCAACGAACGCTGTTTCGGATTTCGAGGCATCGTCAATCTGGAGTATAAATTTCCAGAACTTGGGCGGCCACTGCGATTCCTCATTATTCGCCGCTGTGGTTCGCCTGTAATGCGTGTTCATAATTGTGAACTTAAGCCAACCGGTCATGCCAAAATGCATAACAGGATGAGGCGGGGAGGACATGGTTATCCAGAAATATTTCCCTTGTTGTCCCGAGCCCACAATCTTCTTTCCCTCCATATGTTTCTTAAACTCCGCAGCTGTTGTTCCAGCTTTGCCAAAGACGATTGGGTCATCTTGGACGTGGACTTTGGTGATGGTATTGCCGACTAGATACTTGCGAATGTAGTGGACAATTCGTGCCACTTCGGCTAGCTCAGGCATGATTGCAGCAATTTAAGACGAAACTTGAGGTGTGTCTGGAGGGCCGATGTCTGTGTTATATTAAATATGAATTTGAATTTGAATGACTGCGCCTGACCCTCAATCGGTATCAAGGTAAAAGTTTTGATGCGTGTCTCCGAGCTTTGGGGGAGCGTATGATAGCCAAATATTGCTTAATTTCGTCCAAAAAAAGCATACAAATCCTGATAAAGTTAGGTCTATTTGGGGAAAGCCAGTGAACAGAAAATATGAGGAATATCAGAAGCACTCTGGCTGCGCGGTGTTCATATCGTATTTATTGTACTCAAGGCAGACGGCATCCAGGCTAAAAAGCTAGCAGGGATTAGTCATCACGGACATGCAGAATTAAACCCCAGCATGGATGATCTGGAATGGCAAGCTTGGGAGATCCGGACCTGGGACATATCTGCGGTGAATTCGAGAGTTTGATCGATTCGCCGGGTATGATGAGTCTTGCAGAAGAATGGATTTCTTCCGGCGGAGAGGAAAGAAAGTGGGACGCGTTCTTCCGCAACACGCAGTCAGGTGACCTGACGTCGTTATGGGGCTCCATGCAATTTGCCGACAATTTCCTAGCTAAATATTTAAATATTCTTGTTACATGTTTCACTACAATATAGAAAAAAGTCATTGGGGTTTTTATTTTTGAATCAAACGCAACTTCAATGATCTCCCGGATACAACAAAATCCAACCCGCAACTAGCCAGCTATCAACAGTTCGAGCTATCACAAACAGATTCATGCCGGAGTGGTTTTGGGCTAAGCTATCTCCCTCAGACGACCAACCGTTGCCACCGGCAAAAGGGGAAATGTCCCGGGCTCCTTCTCAGCCAACTCTGTCTCCGCAATTCTGTTTCAACGAGCGGGCCCTTCGAGGTAAATGCCGCCTTCTCACATTTGACACAACCCCAAACAAACCCAACCACATCAGATATGTAAAGCATAAAAATGATAAGATAAAACTAAAAACTAACGGATATATCTTTCACTGGCATGAACCGCTAGACTTCCTCCGCATTTCCCGATCCACAATAGACGACTCCATTACACAAAATCTAAATGCCCTCCTCACCCCAGCACAGAAAGGGTTCGACCCTAGTATGACAACTACCCGACAAACAGATTTGGGAAATAAGGGCCAGATAGAGCCAGAAAAATGCCGCTCGTTCCAAAATGATGTTCTCTTCCCCTCCTGGCAAAACCGCTCCGACGTCCTGAATTACTGCGCTGGCGTGGCGACGAGTCCTGACCCACACGACCCAGATCTCCTACTGCGCCTGGGGGAATCAGCAAAGGATAGAGAGAGGGTGGTCGACGAGCGATTGGATCCGTATTCGGCCAGATTTTTCCCGCGCGAATCCAGGACGGAATCGCTAGCTATGTTGCTGAGAAATGAAAGGGGGGTTGAACGCATTATACGATCGAGGACGTGGGGTTTGGTTACGGAGCGATGTGGTGGGGGATCTGTAACCTGGGAGGATGCATTAGATCTCTGGCGGGAGGAACAGGATCGGAAGCAATGACCGGTGCCCATCCGTCCTTGTGGGTTTGTTGTGTGACAGACGTCAACTCTGCAAACACTACCATCCATCTAGTGGACGGGGACAGTTTCAAAAGTGTGGTAAAGAAACGAAATAAAAGGAGGCTATAGGGTTCTTCTACCTGCGGTCTTTTTTGTCATACGAGTCGGCATACAAAGGATGATTCATGTATGTGGTGTACAGATATCCTGGCTCGGACAGGGGGGTAAATGTAAACTACTGTATAAATTCTCACTCATGTGCTTCTGGGTTAGGTATTCATATTAGACACAATAACTACTTCTGCAATCATAGCTACCAGGGAGAGGCCATACTCCACTTTCCTATATGTTCTCCAGCTCAAAGATCACAAATTGTTACGATTGAAACTTACTGCACGAAATTTCAACTCGCAGTTCTAAGCGCCTGCCTCCTTTCCAACTCTCTCTTCCTTAGCCCTCTTCGCCAGTTAACTTCATCCGGGCTAAGAATCCATCACTTGGGAGGCAAAGTGATCTCCAGATTGGTAAGGGTGTCAGAGATGTAGCAACACAGGCCTCCGGCAGCAGATTTTTGGACAGAGCCAGGACCTAACAACGCGCTCTCAGCAAAATGAGAGAGCTCAGTGCAACCATAATTAACTTGAAGTAGTTGGGCTAGGTAGAACTGGAGTTGCGTCCGACCCGTCTGAGCATCAACAGCCTATCTCGTACATCCACACCTGCTTTGACCCGTTAGCTATGTCGGGCTTCAGGCTGAATATCAAATTCCTTACCGACTTCTACTACTTCCCGTCGACACAGCTACTGGTTGACTTAAGCACAAGTAAACAGGGGTCCCCTCGACCTGACTTGAAGCCATGCTGTCTCTCATCTTCAAGTGGGGTATCAGCGCTTCAACTAGCAATCCTGCTTTGCCATGGTGATATATCTCCGGGAGTTGAGAATTTGCCCAAAAGCTGTCTTTACCAGCGGCACCAATGGATACGCCATGAAGCCCCCGTCTCGTCTGGCACGTTCTGGCAATACAGCCATTACACGTTGCCCCTATGATATACTGTGCCTCGATATTACCTTTAACTACCTGTATTTATAAGACACATCTTATCGCTTGTTCCCCCGGCAGTTCAGTGCTGTCACATGACGAGGCAAGCACGGCTACTGTCGGCGGTTGTCCACCATAGCCGAGCACTCGGCGGCGGAGAAACGCATCGAGAACTTCTCCTGCTTAAAAGAGGCCGGCGTCCTCTCAATTGCTTCATTTCCTCTTTATATCCAACCGGCGACATGATGCCTTTACGCTGCAGAGGACCTTTTGCCCAGGCACTTCTTTCAAGCAGTTCTCCAGCTCGCCTGGTCCCATCTATTTCTCGTATCTCCCCCAGCTGCTATTCTCCCCGCCGGCGATTTCACCCTTCCCCTGCACCATGCGCTATCAGGTCTCAGATTTTGAAGGATGTGGGTGAAGGTATGCTATTTCTTTTGATTTGATTCCGGGAACAAAAGGACATCGTGCTAACTGATGGCTTATATAGGAATCACCGAGATCCAGATTATACAATGGTATGTGCAGGAGGGGGCGAAGATTGAGGAATGGAAGCCACTATGTCAATATCAGTCCGACAAAGCAGTTGACGATGTAGGTGTTCTTGACTTGAGCCAATCCGTACCGCCAGATCCCCGGTTCATGCTAACAAATGTCTGCAGATAACATCGAGATACGACGGGGTCATTAAGAAGCTGCACTTTCAGGCAGATGATACAGTGCCTACAGGAATGGTATGGAAAGAAGTCCGAAATCGATGAAGTCGAATCAATACATGACACACAGGGTAACTAACGTGTGATGCAAAGGCTTTGTGTGACATCGATGTGGACGAGTCTAAATATCCAGATGAAAACGCTCCTCACCCGCCACCAGCTAACGAGCCAATCACTCCGACACCAGAGCAGGTGGTTGCAGAAGCCCCTCGTGTATCCGCGGCTGCAGGAGCACCACCAGAACCTGCTGTACAAGCTACACCTCCCCCATCTAAATATGCCTCTCTTGCAACCCCGGCCGTTCGTGGGATGTTGAAGGAGCTCAAGGTGGATATTCTAAAAGTAAACGGAACCGGCAAGGATGGAAGAGTTATGAAGGAAGATGTCCTCCGATACGTGGCGGAGCGGGACGCTGCGCCATCAGCATCTCAGCCTACGCAACCCTCATTGGACATCAGCACCCCACAAACCGAGACCACAACACCATTAACTTCAATTCAATTCCAAATGTTCAAGACAATGACCCGATCTCTAAACATTCCTCACTTCCTCTACGCCGATGAACTCGACATCCGCTCCTTATCCTCCATCCGCAAGAAACTTGCATCACAGCGAACCGAACCACTAAAACTCTCCTACCTCCCCTTCATCATCAAAGCCGTCTCCCTCTCCCTGAACTCCTACCCCCTCCTAAACGCAAGAGTAGACACCACCACCAATCCCAACAAGCCCGCCCTCGTCATGCGATCAAGCCACAACATCGGCGTGGCCATGGACACTCCAACAGGTCTTCTAGTACCTAATATCAAAAACGTCCAAGTCCGCTCCATCCTGGACATTGCCGCAGAACTCACTCGCCTCCGCAAAGTGGCTCGCGCAGGCAAATTGACCCTCGCAGATTTGAATGGTGGAACCATCACGGTATCCAACATCGGTAATATTGGCGGCACCTATGTTGGTCCTGTCATTGTGCCGAACGAGGTTGCGATTCTTGGCATTGGACGGGCCAAGACAGTCCCCGTCTTCGACGAGGATGGGAACGTGGTTAAGGGCGAGAAGGTGAATTTCAGCTGGAGTGCGGACCATAGAGTTGTGGATGGGGCGACGATGGCACGGATGGCGGAGAAGGTTAGGCTGTATTTGGAGGAGCCTGAGTCGATGATTTTGGCTCTCAGATAGGCATTCTTTTTGTTGTTGTTGTTTTTTGTGTGTATTTCCCTTGTCTTTTGGTTTGTATATAGAGCTTAATATAAAGCATATGTTTTCTGTAATTGTTTAAAAGCGCGAAGTAGAGTAGTAGGCTTTTTGTTACTTTTTCTCCCAGCTGTGTTTAACACTTTCCCCAAACCAACCACCCCCCCTGCCTAACGAAGGGTGGATGTACGACACATTGTTTTTCAGTTCTACATATGAACATGCACAGGCCTCTTAAAGCTTTGAGGTCCGGTTAACAAAGAGAATGAGTGGTTCCCACCCAATCAATAAGTTACCCGTTCGATAGATGAATGTACGAAGGGAGGTAATATATATGAGGAATTTACGATCATGCTTGACGATATGATATGGAAGAGGAAGATCGAGCTACGGGAAGATTTTTACGGAGGACCTGGCCACCTCGTATTCCCTAGCGTTGCGATGTGTGTATATGCCTAGTTTGCTGCATGGCGTTGAGGATGACGATAAAATTCTATTTGAGTTGTTGTTGCTTGTCTTATTGAATGCAGTGTTTGTACAGCAAGATTTATATCCCATATTCAGTACTGATAGATCATTTATGAAAGGATAGATAGCCTTAGGCGGTGAGGTGAGGGAGACAGAGTAGCGTGCCAGATAGAACGAGTGGTCTAAGCTTTGCTTCTTCTCTGTGATTGATATATATATATATTTTCAAGTCTTTGATTTATTGAATAAACAACAGTAGAAGAAAGTACAAGAGCTGATAAGCGGCAGGCAAAATAGGGTGAAAAACCTAGGTAAAGGTAACTAACGAAGAAAGATAACAAAAAATAAAACACAGACCGATGCTAATTTCCAACATTGCTTCTTTCCAAAGTCTTTCCTGCGCCGAAACACAGTACCGTGTACCCGTGGACCCCGTCTTGCCCTTCTCGTTAGGGTTAGGAAATTTGCCCTTGTTTAGATTGAATACGCCCAAACACGCCTTGCAAAAAAAAAAAAAAAAAAAAAAAAAAAAAAAAAAAAAAAAAAAAAAAAGAGGGGGGGAAAGGAAAAAGGAAAACGAGAACGAGGAAAAATCAGGATATAGGGAACGAAAAATGTGGCTGGCCAGACAGAGGAAGTAAAACAGAGATGATAAGAGACACGCTTTCTTCGCTGCTTGACAGAGGAATAAAACTTTAACCAAAAGATATTTGATATTTGATGCGAGGAACTGGGGCAAGAGGAGATAGGGAAAGGGCGACGGGATGGAAAATTAAAAGTTTTATTAAAAATATAAAGAAGGAAAGAAAGAAAGAAAGAAAGAAAGAAAGAAAAAAGGCTCGTCGGCAATGTGGTAGTTCTATGAGGATTGGATTAATCCGGATACAGTTGTTGGTATCGAGTTGATTGGAATTGTGCCATGTGAAATTTCCAAGATCAGCCTGTTTCGGTCCTCGGTCCTCAGAAGCTGGGAGCCAACTGTGCCATCACTAGAAGAAGAAGATTTAAGTCCCTTTCGCACGGGTAATGGACCATGATCAAATCGAAGTCGGGAGGACGGAGTGTGGTGGCGTTATCCCGAAAACATCAACCCAACCCAACCCAGCCCTGCTTCAACTTCGCATTCAATTTGCAGCGCAGGAAGGAAGCAGCATCCAATCGTCATTTCTGTCCATGGTCGGGGGGGTGGGGAAGGAGGAGGGGATCAGGGGCGCGGAGGGACACTACGACGCTCTTCGCATGTAGTCCCGAGAAGCCTCCAAACGTCTATTTTGTCCTCTGCTCCATGATTCGATTCACCTCGCGATTTACACGATCCTGCACCACACTCGGTTTGGCGTCGCACGAAACAGTGATCGCATCCCCTTCTGACCCCGGAACCGGTTTCTCCAGCGCTTGGAACTGCGAATGGACCATGGTAGGCGGCATGTAATGGCCCTTCCTCGCTGTAACGCGCTGGACAAGAACGTCTTCTTCGGCGTCTAAATAGATGAAGTGGATTTGAACCATCGGGTGGTTATAAGCGGCAACACGGATGACGTCACGGTACTTCTTCTTCAAGGCGGAACATGTCACCACGACGGCTGAGCGTGTTTGAAGAGACTCTATAGCAGCATCACGAAGAGCGATTAGCCAGTCCCAGCGGTCACCGTCATCCAAGGGTATGTTGTTTCTCATTTTCTGCTTGTTGCTTTCTGGGTGGTACTGTTTTCATTGTTGTCAGGGTTTAAAGGACCACTTCGTTTCTGGAGCGACATCTTTTTTTGGTGGTCGGGCCAGGTAAGAAGGGCAGGTTGCACTTACATCGTCACCTTCAATATATTCCACCTGCAGCTTCTTACTTAGACTTTTGGCAACAGTCGTTTTCCCACAGCCTGCAGGGCCTGTGATGATCCAGATATGTTGTAAATCCTGGTTTGGTGCTCGCATGGCTTGCTCCGTGGCTCCTTGCTGTCTTTGATACGGCATATTGGACATAGGGTTGCATCGTGAGATAGGCGTATGTTGTGAATTAAGGGATATACCAGTAGTAGCTGTAGGGTGCATATGCACACGTCGGCGGTTGGTGTCTTGTGCGGCGGACAACATGATGGCGGGGTTAAAGTTGTGACTTAGTTTTTTTTTGAGTTTTGAGTTTGATGAAGATCTTGGTTTGGTTGAAGTGAAATTTGTCTGGCAAAACAGTTGATGGATGGTTTCCGTTGGGAATTTTGTCACAACTGGGCTTCCAAAATAAATGAAAACGCCAGGAATTCTCGCTCAGCAAATCAATGAAAAGCGGGCTGATGGCTCAAGAAATAACAAGACCAGCGACCAAAGGGCCTTGGCGGAGAGAGTCGAATAATAGGAGTAAAACAAGACAGAGTCCGCGAAGAGAGTGTTGTTTTAGAGTACTCCGTAGGTAGGGGAGAATAATGACGAGGGATCTTTGGTCACAAGGGAATTATGGAATGATGGATGTTAAGAGCATAGATTAGTTATGTTTAGTTCACCAGATTTTTTTTTTAATTTTTTTTTTTTTCACACAAAAGGTTAGAAGAGCCCCCGCGACGAGGATAGGGTAAGGTAACCTGGGGAGGAGTATATATGCCAAATATCAGGCGGCGAAAATGTGGGGAAGTATTAAGTTATAATAATAATAATATAAGCCTTGGAATAGTAACTTACGGAGTAATTTGGGGACTTATTCAAGCTACTTTTTGGGCCCGCCGTCACGGTTCTGGGACCCGGCAAAGATCCGAGTGGGGATTTGATAGGCCAGCTTGGGCTTCAGAACCCACGAAAGGGCGTTAGATCCAGGCGGCGGATTCACGGGGAAGGGAAGCACGCGAGCGGAAGGGGCTAAGTTCAACTAGTTAAGTTACTATATACGAGACCCGAACCACTTCCATTTATTATTATTATTATTTTAGCGATCGAGCGGGACAGCAAAGCTCCGGACCCCCCTGGGGCGGGATAGCTTGATATTTAAGCTCCCCTAGCCCGCCCTGGAGCCATCGCATTCCAACACCTGGATGTTCTAAAGGCAAATATGGATGATATCCTATCCCAACAATGGACACCCAGGGAGCCAATAAATGGTGTTGATGGGCAGTGATGAAGCATAAAGCCTCGGCGAATAATAACAACTGGATAATTATGACAAGACCGCTGTAGATATGGGGAAGTCAGGAGAGTGACATGCAGTTACAGGACACAGGAACCCCCCGGTTGATATGAATGTTGGTTGGTTGGGCATGAAAGCACTCCCTCCGTAAGCCGCAGAATAATATGTGGAAGATGAGAAAATCGATGCTCGTTCTGCTTCAAGAAAAGGAGCAAACCGATCGGGGCCCAATAGCCATCTCATCTAGGAATCAAGCTGGGATCAAGCTGGGATCAAGCTGGGATCAAGTGGACCGAGGTGGGCGGAGTTCGAGCAACACGAGGGGGAAAATCCTGTCAGGTTTGAACCTCACAGCAAGCCTGTGACGTGACGTTGGTGAGCCGGAGCCAATAATAAGAGATGAACAAGCGGGAGTCATAACTAATCTTGAATAATAATAAGTTACTCAGACGGGCATGGCAATGGTTGGCCAGAGCTAGAGCGGGGGTGACTTGCTCTATTTTTTTAAATTTTATTTTTTATTTTTATTTTTATTTTTATTTTTATTTTTTGCTTTTTCTTTTGCTCTAACTAGTAACTAACTAACTTAACTATTGCACCACCTAGTGCTACTTCGGGTTTGGAGCCAAGATGCCATCGAGATCCAACCGAGTTCTTGGGCACTAGCTGGCAATTGACAACGGATCCCTTCCAACAGAGAAAGACTCTAACCAGCGAGCGCGCAAACAATCATACAACCATAGCATGCTTGGTCGATGAAGTCTGACGGTGCAGTCTGATGCAGCCTGATGCAATGCAATGGGGAGGGCAGGTAGTTTTAGTGCATATTTAACGCCTCTCCAGGGTTAACTAAGTTAACTTAAGTCAAACCCCACACTAAAATTAGTCGCGGGAGTCAGGGATGCGAGAGCCGGGATTTCGGACCGTAACTTATATGTGACCTGTCACTCTTCGCAAGCAGATGGGAGATTTGGGGGGGAAATGATCATAACGGTCCCGGCTGGTCGAAGACTGTTTTGCGTGCTGGAGAATTCTCTCAGCTAGTTATTAGTTACAGTTTAATATTATGACGAAATTGGAAATTTGCCCCCTCGTTTCGATAGCAAACTACCATGTACGCACGCTCATTCGATCTACGTTAGTAAGTATCACGACATCATCAAGACAACGTTGTTCCGGGGTTGTTTGATGCCTAGGCTGCCGCATATTTAAAAAACGGGATCATGACTCACTGGCTGGAATGGTTCTGTGATCGTTTCATAGAACCTGGGCCAGGCAAGGATACGCGACATGCATCATTGGAGAAGCCTCGAAAACTCTTCCCTTGCGACTGATTTGAATGAGGTGCTTGGAAGAGCTTCATGTGCGAAAATGTGATTGATATCTTTCTCTTGAGCCGCCAATTCGACAATGCAGCCCCTTGCTTTAATCGGACACTGTCATTGGGGTGCGAAGCTGCTCCAACGTACAACTTGAGGCAGCATCGAGGGGCCGAGTTGTCCATCAGTTCTCCAGCAGGTCTCACAGATATCAGCCTGAGTGTGCCTTATCGACGCAACTGATATACATAACTGGGGCTGTCTGGTTTTGCTAGCTCACAGCTTGGTGGTGAGAGATGAGGCCCATTTTGCTACAACTTCAGCAGTCAACTAGATCCTAGGTACGGAGTAGTTAATTGCAACTTGAGCAGCCCAACAGCCGCCTTACCCCATAGCCCTCCAGCCTCGCCTCTCTCAATGTCATTGCGGAGGACAATTATTAGAATTCCAGAGTATGGCCGTTTTCCTCTTCGTTTGCCGAGATTGACGTTCACCAGCCACGATTTTGGATCAATTGAAGAATATTGCGGGGATGCAGCAACCCGCAGTGCTCCGCACTCTTAGCGCGGATGAACTGGAAATCTACCATGTCCTATACATATACATGCAGACGATTACTACCAGGATTCAGCAAGGGTTCCAGCCGCAGCCCCTCAAGCTTCCAAGAAATGAAGTCAACTCCTTGGGAAACAAACAAATCTTTGGCGCATCTACTAACTCTTCGTCCTAGCTGTCGGGCGATCAGGCAAAGTTTGTAACTAGACCTATATCAGGCATTGTATGTACATACATTTCCGTCGAAGGCACACGGATAAACGCATGCATCTCCAGCTTTTGAGGCCTAATGTCAAAGCGATACGCACACCGCGGTCCCTCGCGGGATCAGCTCTTATTAATGTAGGATAGGAGAGATACTACTCCTCTACATGGCGGGGTGCGTGACAAGCACCCTGCAGTGGCAGGGAGAAAACACTAATTGTGATCTGGCCCATCTGATCCACACGCACAATAATGCGCTCCAGAATATTTTCAACGAGTGTCATTGGGGCAGTGTTGGGCCTTGTTCAAAGGCCACATTTCAAACTTGATGCGGGGTTAACTGAGTTGTTCCTGCCCCTCATTGTAGGTGACAGTGAGGAACTGGCTTTTGAAAATTATGGCTCTTAGTTCTACTGGTTGGTTTCTTTTTTTGTTTTTTTTTTTTTTTTTTTTTTTTTTTTTTTTTTATCGTTCTTCCACATTTTCAATTCTGAAGAATCGCTGATCAGGCGATGTTCTTCCAACGTTTTTGAAGAGGCTGGGGGGAGTTGGACAGTCTCATTCTCGCGCAGACTTTCCACTTTTAACCATGCCCAGTAGTACATGTTAATTCGACTTTACTCGCGCTTTCATCGGAGCTGCTCCTCCACACACGAGAATGCTTGCGATGCGCCTGAAAAATGCGGGGTAGAAGCTTCGGCGCTTTCGGGTTTGGATTGCCCAACCCTTGTTTAGCCAATAATATACTCTGTTCTTTAGGACGCCAGCAGGATAGTTGGGCATCAATCGATAGTATTGGAACTGGATTGTGACTTTGCAGGTTCACCTGCTTGATCGCGTTTAGAATGTCACTTGAAAGATGTTGTCATTTGCAAGCGAGCGTGTTTGTATCCTAATGTCGTTTCCACTGGACATTGGCACTACACCTGCTGGTTCATGGTTGGCACAGGACACGCGCAAGCTGCAAATACAAATTCTCATCCTAAAAATGAACGGCCGAGAAGGAGCGTAGGGGTGTCATAGAAGGCTCAAATGCGGTGACCTGCAAAGGATTTAAATTTAGCTCAAGAACAGCCCTTCTTAGACTAATCCGACCAACTTCTGTAAATATCTCTGACATCACCCTGACTGAAGGCAAGGACTACTGCAAACATGGGCTGCTGTATTCCTTGCACCCCTATCGCATCCCGTGGCTCCCCGCCATCGGGGATTATTCTCAATTCTGGCTCATGGTTTCTCGCACCCAAATGGATGATGGGCCAGGCAAGTTTATTTGCTATCAATTTCATTTGGAGAACGACACCAGAATGGCATCACTAAGCCATAGCCAGCCCCGAATGCTCGTCTCCGTTTTAGATTTGCATCTCCCAATTCGAGGGTTCAAAATAGCTCGATATCCCCATGTCTGGAGTATCCGACGCGGGATTGGCTGTTCGACTGGGTATGAATTTCCAGGGAGTTACCCAGGAAAATGAGAAGAGACAATCAAATTGCTGAACACGTCTTGGCGGGTGCCTGGTGTATCTTGCTGGCACTAAACAATATTCTTGGAGGCAACGGCGGTCAGGGCAGTCAACCATTGCAATTGTTCCGGGTTCGAGCTTGGAAACTCATTAGGGGCAGCTAGATTCGCTTGAGTAGGTAAAACGCATCACAACCACAAGCTTGCGGATACATGGTATATTTACTTAGATGGCTCAACCAGCATCAAAATTGATATATCTTGACGAGCCTTATTCTCTAGTGCCAGTGAGCGGCGCGACCATCCTCAGAGTCAACTGCGGTGAATTGTGCTGAAGGTTTGCTTTGTCGATGGATTGTGTGAATGAACAATAATGAATATTAAATGAAGAGAGAGCGTCATGAGATTATATAATCAGGCCTGCTGGCAGGCTGCTGGATAAGCTTCATCGCCACGAGCCCGCAACAATGCGGGATAAACAATCCAACGCAAAACAGCGCCTTATAACAGTGATATGTATAACAAACCGGCAATTGACTGTTGTTTCTATAGATAACTTCGCGCACTAATACCTGGCATTACCCTACGACTCGACTTATATACCCACCATCCTTCCTCCGGCGTCATGTCGTCGTTCTTCTTTTCCACCCCTGTCGATATCGACGTCGTCTTGGAGGATAGCGATGAACGAGAAACTGTCGATATCAAGCTGGACAAGAACAGGAGGGAGAAGGCACCATTGTATATGGATGGCGAATCCGTGAAGGGAGCAGTAACGGTGCGGCCTAAGGATGGGAAACGATTAGAGCACACGGGCATCAAGGTCCAATTTATCGGAACAATTGGTATGACAGACATGCGCCAGTCCCTCTACCTTTTATATCTGTTTAATTAAATATCTTTTTTTACTAATTAATGTAACGAGAATTGTTTAGAGATGTTTTTCGATCGAGGTAACCACTACGAATTTCTCTCCCTCGGTCAAGAGCTTGCCGCCCCCGGCGAGTTACAACACCCACAGACATTCCCTTTCAACTTCAAAAACGTTGAAAAACAATACGAATCTTACAACGGCATTAATGTGAAGCTGCGATACTTTGTCCGGGTGACGGTTTCCCGGCGAATAGCGGATGTTGTGCGGGAAAAAGATATTTGGGTTTATTCGTACCGCATGCCTCCAGAGACCAATAGCCCTATCAAAATGGACGTGGGGATTGAGGATTGTTTGCACATCGAGTTTGAGTATTCAAAATCGAAATACCATCTCAAGGATGTCATTGTGGGGAGAATATACTTCTTGCTCGTGAGGCTGAAAATAAAACATATGGAATTGTCGATTATCCGCCGCGAAACCACTGGATCACCGCCGAATCAGTACAATGAAAGCGAAACGCTGGTGCGGTTTGAGGTAATGTTAAATTCTCCTTTACCAAAAGCGGGGCTCCTATTCCTGCGAGATATCCCAGTTGGAAAATCGGGTAGTTATATGACCTTGGCTAACAATCAACCCGGTCTTGGTAGATTATGGACGGCTCTCCATCAAGAGGTATGGCTGATAACCCCCTTGGCCTATTGATATATTCCACATAGCTTTCGTTTGACCGTTGAAATGGTGCTACATATAGATCAGGCTAACATATACTATTGCCGCGCGAATAGGAGAAACGATACCCATTCGATTGTTCCTAGGCGGTTTCGATTTGACTCCGACGTTCCGTGATGTGAATAAGAAGTATTCGACCCGATACTATCTTAGCTTGGTACTTATCGACGAAGGTGAGTTATCGACTTCGTGCTTAGGCTGCTTTGGTTGGGATCACTTCGGACCCTCCGTCGTCATCCAACCCCATCCCCCAAACCCAGCTTTCTTGATAAGCTTTTATCATTGGCAGGTGAAAAGTATCCCTTCTTAAAGAGCAACTACGCGGCTCAGCTGAATGATTCAATTAGCTGTTCTCTGCAATGGGGACCTGCCTGTTCCAATTTGGCCTTCACGTTTAGTTGTTTCACCCCAGGCCCACGTAGAAAAAATCACTCTTCCCTCACCTCCCTCACAGCGAGCCACGTCCTCTGTATCCCTTAAACTCTGGTTTGGCTAGCCAGATGCACAATTCACTGCGCAGAGGCCAACAACCTTTAACCCCACGATAATTTACACTTTGCCCCTATATGCGGGGCTTCAGCGCGCTCATACTAGCAATCTAAATGGGAATAATCTGTCATCGGGATCAATCGCTAACAAGGGATTTTTCTAGATGCCCGTCGATATTTCAAACAATCTGAAATCGTTCTATACCGCCAAGCTCCTGAAATTGGCTTGACCCCTGAAGTTGCACAGCAGCAAATTGCTCAACAGAAACAGCTCCAGGGCGAACCTACTACCTCAGCGGGCCCAACAAAAGATATGCAGACGGCATCGTTTGGAAAGCAGCAGGTCGCGGCCCAGGTGTAATTGAGGGTGGATGGAAAGAAGCGAGGATGAAACGGGTGTAAGGATTGTTCGATCGTACGCGGCGGAAGCCGCTTGACTTATTGGCGTAGTGGTCATGGGCTTTGGCCCTGTTCCTTGTTTATTTGGTTCTGTATGGACAACCACATTGTGTATCATGAATTATGATAATCCATAGATTATTCGGTTCATACTATCAAGCTAGCTAACCTCTCTACGCCGCATACTAACACAATGCAACGGGTCATAACTACCTCAATGAAATTTTATATCCTCCCATTGACGACAAGAACTGGACAACGGCGAAAAAAAAAAAAAAAAAAGAAAAAAAAAATGCTATGATACGTAAAATAAAACTAAACCCAGCTTAGCAAACAACTGATTAAGTGGAAGAAGGCACGTACTTCAATTCCTCGATCACAGCACGCCATTGATCACTTTGTAACCACTGCAATAATCTTAGTATGGGAAAGTACATACAGTTTTATGTTGTTTTGTTTAACTGTTAGCACCCCCATTTGAGCTGCATTTTTAATGTAGTCAGCGAATCAATCATCCCTATCGTCCTCCTCCTCCTCCTCCTCATCTTCGTCACTACCACCAAGTTGATCTCGCGAAATAGTCGCCAACACCTTCTGCAGCGCGTCCAAAACGCTGCTATTCTCACTCTCCTTCCCAGCAACTCCCATCGCCTTCACCACGAGCGGATACACCCAGCCTAGATGCTTCTTGTACATCGCTGAATTACCACCACCTCTTTCCCCCTCTAACGGTACAACAGGACCCGCGTCGGGGATCGCAGCCGGTTCGCTTCGCAGCTCGACGAGCCGACGTAGCAGCCATAGCAATTCCTTTCGTGCCGGTGTAGGTTGGGGCATGAGCCCACGCAGTGGCTGATCTGCGATGTAGGATTTCAGAGATATTGCACAACGTAGGATTAGATACGGGGATACGGATTTAGCGAGGAATATATAGGGACTTGTTGCGTCCTGACGTGAAACTTTCGACGGAGACGCCGATACCGATTGTTTGTGGGAAGGACAATTGTTGGAGCGCACTGATACAAGGTCAAATAATGAGTCCATCATCACGTAGGCCATCTTTGATCGGGGGATTGGAGGCGGATCATATGTACGTCCCATACGAATTTTATATAAATCCCGCAGCGGTTCTCTTGCGAGTGTTCCTCGGGGTAGGTCCGAATTCTGTGCTGGGTAGACAAAGGACGAGTGGAAAAGCGCGCAGGCGAAGTCACGCCGTGTTTTATCCGGGATTAGAAGTGAACCAAGCGATGGTATCACGATGTCACGGAGGCGGGAGAAAGCTGTTATGTCAAATTCTTCATCTTCGTAAATTTCGTGGGACTGAATGTTCAATTTTTCGTAACCGTGGGCAGAAACGATCCCTTTTGAAATGTCCACAACGCAGTTCCAGAAACGAACAAGTTCGTCTTCGCTGGAATTGGCATGTTCTTTCTCAACATAGGGAACAGCAACCTGGAGAATATCGAGCGAAACGGATGTTCCCACTCTCCAGAGGGCAGGTCCACGATCTCTTCCATTCCAATTATATTTATGAGCTATTTGGTTGGAGAGACGCTCAAGCGCTCTCACTAAAGTACCGTCCGAGAAAATATCCGTGATAATCCCATATTCTGCAATATACCAACCAAGCAGTCGCATTGCGGACTTCGAGAATGCCACGAATGTTGGCCTTCGGCTATCTTGACCTTCAGACCATTTTGTCAACGCACAATCGGAAAACTCCGCAAGGCATGTAACAAGTGCAGGTTGAGAAGAAGCTCTTTCAGAGCATATTGTCTTCAAGCATTCCATAGCGAGCGATTGCAGTTCTGACAGGTGGTCCACATCCGGGGTATATCGTGAGGACACTGAACCCCAAACGGCGATTCGTAAGTTGTT
Source organism: Blastomyces dermatitidis ER-3 (assembly GCF_000003525.1). Taxonomy (NCBI): domain Eukaryota; kingdom Fungi; phylum Ascomycota; class Eurotiomycetes; order Onygenales; family Ajellomycetaceae; genus Blastomyces; species Blastomyces dermatitidis. The sequence continues at coordinate 4,850,244 of NW_025544778.1, read as the reverse complement.
AAGCACTTGATGAATATGTCCTTCGGTTAATCTGTCCTTCAGGAGTTGATAGAGTTGCTTAAAGGTTTTTAGATAGGCTAGCAAAGCATTTTGATTTTGCACGGCTAAATCAGGCTGTTCGTCTCGTGTAATTGGGTTACCATTGACCCAGACAGCCCACGCAGACTCTAAAGATTCCACGCTGATCTGTTCGTAGCCCCGCGTTCGTGAGAGGACCTCCGAAAAGCTCGAAAAGACCGATTCATCTAACTCAAGGAGTTTGATATTGATTATCGCATCGAAGAAATCTAGTAGTCGCTTCCATGATTGAGCAAAGTCCTCATGCTGTGCGATGGTGTCAAAATACGCGGCAATTAAATTGGACAGTCCTTTCGTCAAAATCACAGCGGTTTCGACCAATGCTTTCATCTCCCCTGAGTCAGGGAACTTTGAGGCCTGCGACGCCATCAGAACTTCCTTCTGTACCGACTCTGCCATAACAAATAGAACCTTATTCAGACATAAATGCCAGGCCTTTGGCGGGAGTTGGTGGCCATAAGCATCAAAAATGCGCAGCGCGGTCTGGATTGCAGTATTACGAATCTCTGCGCGATTATCTGTGCTTAAATCGACAATTCGTAACAGAAGAAGTAGCCATAATGAGTTCCTTGAAATCAGGAGATCTGAATTTTTAGCTAATGTGGTCAATATCTCCTCGTTAGAATCGACTTCTATATGACTTTCGATGGAAAACTTGTCGATCTGGCTTCGTAGAAAATCAGAGAGGTTCCAAAACGAGGTAGTAGAAGTAAGGGAGATGTTGAAATCTTCCACCTGTGACGCGAAGTTCGAGAATGCCCTAACTAGCTCTAAGAGACAAGGGGACGATAGTAAACTAAGGAAATCGGAAGCGACAAGCTGCAGTGAGCTGTAAGCTGTTCTGACGAGTCTTGCGGACTTGACGTTTAAAATTCTCTGACTCTTGTGAACATGATTAGACGAGGCGGGTTCGTCCCTCTCCCCTGACATTAGCCCGCTATCATCAAACACACTCGATATCAAGTCAAAAACCAGGTCCCATCCCGCAATCAATGACTCTCCACATTCTTCGAGAATCAATTTTAGAGTCTCAAGAGCAATCTCGTGAACTTCGAAATCGGACGTACGTTGAGAAGACTTTGAGCCCAGATTAGACTTATATAATGTCGAGATCTGAATTTTCAACGCGCGCAATCCGCGAAGTTGGACCTGATTCCGTTTGGCCGGATCATCGAAGTTTCCGAGTTTGATGGAGTGGAACACAAGGCTGTCAAGAACATGACTTGCATTTGAACGTAGGGACTGCTTAATTTGGGCATTTTGAGTAATAGAGACGAGATCCCCAACCAAAGTGTGCCAAATTCCTTCCTCATCGTCGGGGAGAACTAGCCGTTCAATATTCGACTTTGCCAATTCGTTCACTTTGGCTAGTACGAATTTCAACTCGTCATCCTGTATCCTCGATTTCCCCAGGGTTATAGAAATAGTGCGTTTGTTCTGATGTATCCGCCCTGGTACCTTGGAGGATGGGGGAGATTGCGGCAGTCCGGTGTGATGTTCACGTGTAACACCGGGTATGCCATTATCAGTCTTTTCAGAAAGGCGTAAAAGAGCAGTCAAAAGGTTTTTAAACGAAGTATTGGGGTACTCTCCAGTGCTCTCAAACATTTTAGATGCTGCTGCTTCAACCGCCATTATTTCGGTACCAAGGTTGGATTTGGATGGCTCTGGGGTAAGTGGTGCATTCACGTCGCTTCTATTGTTTGCAGATGTAGGCTTTGAGGTAGCCACGGTCGAAACGCTGATTATTAGTTCTGCATGTTGCAGTGTTTCGAGAATTATTGACCATGCAGCTTGATCTAGGGTTGGCCCTAGCGCAATTCCAAGATTCAGTAAAGCTCGTAAACACAACAGATTACGAGTGCTAAGAGTAGCGGCAGTGTTTTCAATTACCGAAGTCAACGAGTCCGTGGCCATTGGGGACTTCGGCATGGGTGATTGGGCAGTCTGGGCATTCTGGGAGTCTGTGCCAGGAGAATTGAGTGGCATGCTGATGATACCAAGATCGGCTGGAACAGCTGCCTTCCCAAGCGTAGTGAGAAAGGCATCTCGTGGCGTAGATAACCTTAGAAGTCCAGCAACATGGGTTAGCTTCTGAAAAGATCGGACGAGATTGTGGTAAAATTCCCCGTCTAACGAGGCATAGAGAAATGTGGAACATGTGGCGAGAATAGCAGGCCAGCAGGTGTCGATCATGCTAGCGATAGCCTGAATGCCATCAATCTGGGGATGAGATTTGAGCTCCAACGGGTTTAGAGGAACAGATAATTTCTTCGAGGCTCCACTGGAACTTCTACGCTGAAGTTCAGATCCGTCGCCTTCTTTATTCGAGATCGAAGCTCGATGTTTCCGTTTGCTTTTGGATTCAGATACCGTTAAGGGAAGGATATACTTTGCAACGCTCTCCGAAAACGCACTGATACAGTTGAGGACAAGGCTGTAAATATATGTTTCAGGAGGCATTGGCGCGTCTATCTTGTCTAGAGTTTCGATATATGGCGCCCGAACAAGACTCCACTGGCTACTAATACCACACGCGCTCTCTCTTGCGGATGGGCCTCCAATGACGCCAGCGACAGCAACAGCCTCAAGCGCAACTTGTTCATCCATCGTATTTCTTGAGGTCGATGTACCCGTTGGCAAAGTCGATCGGTGACTAACGCCAATAAGGGATGGCTTTTCGGACGCCAGTCTCACCAAGCAAGCCATGTGATCGCGGACGATATTTCTGCGACCTTCTTCGCTGTCGAATAGTGTGTAAATAAGTCTGACAAGCCCAGGGTCGGAATACAACCCTCTGAAGATTTCCATACAAAGAACACGTTTCCAGGGTACCGCAGCATCAGTGTCAAGTGAATGAATTAGAAGCCCTAGTGCCATTTCGCACTCTGATATTAATTGGGGTAGATATTCCCTGAGTAGAAGGAGCAATATTCTAGCCACGCGAACCGTTAGAGGAAAGCTATACCTCTCGGAAAGATGTCTCACGGTCAACGGCATCAACCGGTTACGGAGAACCTGAACTTGCTCTGGATGTTTGGCAAAAACATGACCGTTGTTGACAAGAATACTCTCAATCAATTCAAGCACGAAAATCTTGGAAAGTGAATTGATGTTGAGGAACTCCAACTTTTCTCCTTCTATCAAGCGGCAGAGGTCATCCAAAATCTATGAAAAAGGGTTAGTAATGAAACTCATATTTGCTCCATTGCAAATCATAATTTACCCTTAAAGCGTCATGGCTTGCCGAAGATATATGGATCTGCTGGTCATATACTGTTACAGCCGAGCTAATAACAGCGTCTGGCATAGCTTCGAAAATGTCAGTAACAAAATTAATATAAAAATTCGACCGTGGAGACAACCAGTTGACATACCATCCGTTTTCGAAACCTTGTCGAAGATAGACACCACGAGCTGCTGCATTGTAGCGGCCGCTGTGTTCGCAACAGATGATGTTTTGCTATTCTGGAGAGTGGAACATATTTCCAAAGTACTAGCGAGAAGCGGTCCATTCAAATCTATCGCATAATACTGAAATAATGACCCTAGAGTTTGCAAAACCTTAAGTTGGACATCGAGACCTGTCATGGCCTTAGCACTAGCACAACAGCTATCAAATAGGAGCAAGGATTACCTAGGTTTGTTGTTTCATGAAGCCCGTCAAGGACATCTCTGAGGAGTTCTGGCGGCAGTGCCCGAGATGCCACCAATCTCTGGATGCAGACCACCCCAATTGCGGCAAGCCGGCCATGGCGAGTCTGGCAAGCAATCACAAAGGGCTTTACGAAATGGGGCTTCCGAATTAAATCTCTTGGAAAGTTAGCATATATGGATCAATCTGTATTTCTAGCGTTTAAGCAAACCTGCTGCCAGTTGGGTTTCCGAAGTTGATGGTAAGCCCTTGAGCTCTGTCAAGGACTGCTCCGCTGCCTGGACAAAATGTAAGCAGCTCTCATCTTGAAAATACGGAAGTTAGATTATTACATTTTTTAGATTTGCATTCTTCCGTTTCGACTCCTGTATCAAATTTGAGAGTTCCGTCTGCAGGATATGGGAGGTCATGTCAGATATCAAACTGCACTCAGCGTCATCGGCGCGGTCCGTCTCAACCTCAGCAGGAACAGGCTAAGGTTTCAGTCACAGAAGAACTTTAAGATCAGGCCACATATGGCATCGGTAAAGAAGAACAACTAGTTTAGTTAGAGATAAAAGATAGTTGAAACGGGCAAACACCTAAATATCATAGAAACAGAGGTAAGCACCTGGATGTTCGGGATGTTTATACTGTGGCCATCTCGCATTTTGTCCACCTAGCTAGAGAGCAAGACATGTTTGCTTACCTAATCATATCTACTAATAAGTTAGTTAACTAGTTAACTACCTTAGGTAAGTTACCTAGGGAGGTACCTAGGCTAGTAGATAGCGTGGCCGAAGTCACATGAGATGACGCAGCACGTGTCCCGCGCTGAGTCTAACTCTACCTCTCAGCCTACCTAGGTAAACTTTTATATATAGACGAGCATGCGACAACCTCGAACCCCTTCTTTACTGCCATACTCTCTCTGCTTTTGATATAACACCTCACTGATTCCTCATATCGTTTTCCAACATGTCCGCCGTCGTACCTCGAAGCTTCCGTCTCCTGGAAGAGCTTGAAAATGGAGAGAAAGGGCGTGGTGCAGGTATGTTCTCCTGTTGGTCTACCAGTTAGAACAATTTCAAGCCCCATGCTAATTATATTCAACTTCTTTCTGAGTAGAAGCATGTTCCTATGGTTTAGCGAATGGAGACGACGTCACAATGACAAATTGGAATGGGACCATTCTAGGACCCCCTCATGTGAGCACAATTCCCCCACCCCAGCAATTGCTTGCAACTCGGCTTAACATCTGGTGAAATAGAGTGTGCATGAGAACCGGATATACAGTGTCAATATCAAATGCGGCGAAAATTACCCCGATTCTCCACCCACGATAAATTTTGTTTCCAAGGTGAACCTTCCGTGTGTCGATCCCCGAAACGGTAAAGTAAGTTGTGATGTCCTATTTGAAAACCAACCAACGTTATGCTAACAGTCAATAGGTCGATCTGACGAAGTTACCCCGCCTTACTGTATGGAAGAGGGAGTTCACGATGGAAACCATTCTGCTGGAGATTAGAAGGCAAGCAATATAAGCAAAGAAATGGCTTTCAGTCTATTTACTAACTAATTCCCTAGATTCATGGCTCAACCGGAAAATAAGAAGATCCCTCAACCTCCTGAAGGATCTAACTTCTAAATGGTTTCTTTTTTCTTGTGGAGATGCCTCCTCATTATGACGTGACGGGGGTATTGCTTTGGCGCTTTTTCCTTTTCTTCTTTTTGCTTTAGGCTCTGAAGCGTTCTACATCTCCTCATTTTAAGGACTTTAGCGTAACTAAGTTGTATGACCGGGCATAAACTTCTAGTTTACAGACTATGAACATGCTATACTTTCCTACCCTACGACCTATAAGCAATTGCCTCATGCAAGTCTCCAGCTTATTCTATACAACTGGGGAATGTTTCAAGCGTACCAATAGTTGGAACTGATATCAAATCACGTGACTATGAATATCTTCATCCGAGTTTCTCGAAACAATTTTAGGAGATATTTAAGTAAAGCCAACGGAGAACTCAGATTTTTCGAATGCCCCGGTTTTTGTTACCAAAGAGCTCGGGCGCCCATAGACTAGCATGTAGGTTCTCCTACAGTGGATATGTGATCGAATGCCCAAACTCATAGCTACTCTAGGTCTTTCGCTCTACCATGCCCTCCTGTCCCAATCCGCCCGCCTGCGTTTAATTAACCTCCAACCTGCGGAAATCCAAGGTTTAATAAAATCAAATTTTCACAAGTATAAAGGCTTGCAAAGTCCCAGCCAGATTGTCAATGCTTTGAAGGCAGGCTACGAGGTTAGCCATCACCAAGGCCTGGTGGAATCTTTCAGACACTAACTTTTAAACTTTTAAACTCACGCAAGGCATTAGACTTGCTCCATTCATGCGCCCAAGCAAACCCAGAAAGTATTGGCCGCCTTGAGTCAATCGTTCAGCGCGCGCTGGATCTCAAAGTCAATATCCACAAATCCCGCGAAATTCAACGTGCCCAACACCGTCCTGAAAACCGCAACACGCGCGCATTAAGGAAAAGAGCAGAAGGCAGAGCAAGGAGACGCCCAGAAGCTCTCCGTCCACACCCGGATACCCAACCGATTTTATCGCGACCAAGGCTACAAATCAATGGGCCCCGCCATGTTCCTGTTCTTGCTACTGCGCGTGGGTTTCCATTCCTTCGGATCAAAAAGCCAGAGCCTCCAAGCTTGAGTCGCGCATTGAGGAGCAAATTAGACTCGCGGTGGAAGAAGATCCTTCAACGGGATAAGTTGGAGGATGATGTTTATCTAGCGCAGCAGGAGGATGAGTGGGATTGTATTGTGGAGCAGCACGATGGGACTCCATGGGCGTTAACCGTTACTGAGTCACTTGATTATACCATAAAAACGATTCAGTATGAGGACGAGAAGACTAAAGAGCTTGCGGAAAAGATGTGGGAGGTCGTGCTGAAGGAGCGGGAACTTGCAGAAAAGGAAAGGGAGGAAATGAGGATGCACCGGTTAGCACAGTCAGAATCTGACATTGGGGCTGCTGAGGTTGGTGGATCCAAGGATGAAGCAAAGGATATCACTGCTGAAGGAAGTGAAGAAGATAGTGCGACTGAGCAAAAAGACAAGCACCCCTAATCGTGATGATAATTGAGTGTGGCTTGAAGCCCAACCTTACAGCAGAATAATCTGACCCGGATATATGGCTCATGGCAAACATCGAATCGATGCTTATAATGAGAAATTCGGTAAAGGCGCAGATGTGCAGTATGCATCGTCGGCTCGTATGAGGCGAAATATGCAAGAGAGGAGTGATACAAGCACGCCAAAGGGCCATCAGGGCAGTAGCATCATCATCAATGCCTGCTGCAAATACCACTCCGCAGCCGAAGAAAGAACATATGTGTGATATTTTCTATTTGTGCTTGAATGACAGGAGATATTTTACTCTTAATATCATGAACTTCCAAGCGCCCTGCAATCAACTCAAAATCCATTATATTTATACGAAAGGAAAGGTATATTAGGAATGAAATGTCACGACACCAATTGTAGCTTTTCCATATCTGTAGGTATGGAATCAACATAGTCTTCATCATAATCCACTTTACCAGCCAGGCCCCTCTCCCAAAGTTCCTTGCCAGTAAGCTTTTTCTCGTCCTTGCCAGCAACCTTCTTCTTCTTCTCATCCGCTTCCTTTTCTTCCTGTTTCCTCCGTTCAAGTTCCTCCATCTCCTTCCGGAACCTATCTCTCCACTCCAAAAACGACTCGCGTGTCACAGCCGTGCCGTGAAATTTGCGATTCTCCTCCTCCTCTGCCTTCGCAGACTCCATTTCCTTTAAGGCTTGAATGGCTGCCTGTCGCTCGGATATAAGAAGCTCGGCACCCTCTTTCAACATATCCACAATAGTAAAAATCATTGCCATTCCCATATTTTCTTCAATGGTGGACTGCAGCGACTCCAGGAGGCGGGCCCGGTCTTCTTGGATATCAAAGTGGGGGTGTTTGGGTGCATTAGGAGGCGCGGAGAGGTCGAGGTCCGGTGCGACATCGGGATATTGTGGTGGATATGAAACTTGCAGGATGAGAACGGGAGGCTCTTGGTCATCGTCCCCTTGGGAGGTAACATCCAAGGTTATCGATATTCGATATGCGGTATCAGATATATCTGTATGATAATATGTTAGTTCCCAGCGCGCCGTGGCAACGGAGGCAAGGCAGGCAGTGGTTGTATTAGAATACCTGTAATTTCATCTGGAAAAATCGACTTGAGGGTCTCCCTCTCTTCTTGCTGATCTTCGATGCCCATAATGCCCTTGCTTCAATGGTGAAGCACGTAGGAGGGAGAGGGGTTAACTAGGCTTGGTCGTTTGATGGTTTGATCCCCTTTTCCGGAATAAATACTTTCAAAGCAATCAAACGCGAGTTTCTAGCGGTGTTAACAAGTAATGTCTCTGCAATGTGCTATTCAAAACGAAATCTGGATTTTTCAGCATGGGCTGAGGGGGTATTTTACCGTTGTTCTTTACCCTGAAGCTCTCACCGCGATGATATTTAATCAAGTTCCGTTTCCACATGCAAACAGAGCAAACTCCAGAAGAAAAGTTGCCAGGAACTGACAAACCCAATTCATCCCAACACCGAGAAATAAAAATCAATTTATTTCAAACAATAATTTCCCTAAGCGTACTTTTCTCCTTTTTACTTATTATTATTTAACTAGAATATAGCCGATATATATCCATATGGCCAAAACGCGACCCTCAAACAAATCTTCGAAGAAAAGAGTAAAATCTGGCCTTGGTGCCAACCGGTCTGCCCCGAGGAAAATGATTGAAGATCCCGCAATTTTCTTCGACCAAGCCACCGTTCTCCTCCAAACGGGGCAGCCGGAGGCCGCTCTTCCTCTTGCGCAACGCGGGTTGGATATCGCTTCAACCGGATCTTCCAATGTGTTATTAGGCCTGAACCTGATCGGCGAAATATATGTTGAGCTGGGAGAGATTGATGCCGCGCGGGAACACTTCATGCGAGCAGTGGCTCTAGATCCGAACGGGGAAATTTCTGAGTCTGAAGGAGGAGGCGCAGAGAAATTCTTATGGCTTGCGCAATTGAACGAGGCCGGTGGCAAGGATAGTGTAAACTGGTTCGAAAAAGGTGTCGCAACTTTGAGACGGAACATACAGTCGTTAGAGCAAAGCAGCAAGACAGACGATGCGTTGGCTGCGCAAGAGAAGAAGAAAAAGCTAGCACATGCTTTATGCGGAGTGGTAGAAATATACATGACCGATCTATCGTGAGTTCGCTGTTTATCCAAATTAATTTTTTTTTAGAAAATGCCGAATGCTGAATCGAAGCTTTTCAATCAGATGGGAAGAGGACGCGGAAGCTCGATGCGAATCGTTGGTTACGGAGGCTCTTTTAGTTGCCCCCGATTCCCCAGAATGCCTACAAACATTGGCTTCGGTTAGAATATCACAGCTCCGACACGATGACGCCCGAGCTGCGTTGTCGAGAAGCCTTGAGTTATGGAAAGATCTACCTCCAGAAAGTCCCTTGGTGCCAGACTTTCCCACACGGATAAGCCTTTCTAGACTATTGATGGAAGCCCAGATGGAAATTGAGGCGCTCGAAGTGCTAGAAAGAATGGCCCTTGAAGACGACCATAGCGTTGAGATGTGGTATTTGGGAGGATGGTGTCTATATTTGCTAGGAAAGGGCGAAAAGCTTCCCCCCAATAAGAGCGACCTATCAGAATCTGAACTACGACAGGCTACATTACGCTCCAGCCGAAGTTGGCTAAAACAGAGTTTGAAACTTTACGAGCTAGTAGAATATGAGGATGTGAAGCTAAAGGAACACGCTGAGGAACTCGTCCAAGATCTCCAAACCCAGCTGGGCGATGTTAGTGACAGCGATGATGGCGAAGACGTGGGCGGAGAGTGGGAAGACGAAAGTGACGGTTCAGATGATGACGATGATAATGTCCAGGGCGAAGATCACAAAATGACAGATTCATGAATCCCCACCAAAGAGAAAGGAGTAAATAGAAAGGAGAAGAAAGGATCCTGTGATGTCTTCCATGTCCACATTTTCATGATACCAATTACAGCAGAAATAATGGACCAGGTCACATTTCCGCCTGGTTAGGGGAATAGAAAATACTAGATACAGAAAAATACAAACTAGACTACCTTCATGAGAAATTAAATCATGCCCTCATGAGCACTTTAATCATCATGATGTATGGTATTAACATAATAGTTTTTTATATCCATACCATACCTAGGATATATTTGAACGCTCGGGATTTGCCCCTTTGTTCGTCGCCTTTAGGGGCGATGGAGCCGGATTATCATAAACCTCCGAGCCTCGGAGATATTATTAATACCTCGCGCCTAGCTGCCGCGTGCCAAACTGCGAGACCAGGGCCTTTTTCCCGACACCTAATCGCTAACAACCTTCTACCAATGTAAGCTACCGGAGCGGAGCTTACTACTGGTTGGGTCTTGTCCTTCGTCCCGAGATGGATGTCGCGCCAGTGCTACCGAACGAGGAGCTTTCTTTGAAATCTGCAGTAGTGAAGGTGGTCGACGTAGCCACAGAGGACGGGGTGATATCAGCAGGCGCCCCTGACGCCAGCGAGGACGTGTCACAGCCCGAGTTCGACACGGAGGACGGCGATTCTTATGCCTCAGGGGACTCTGACGACTCCGAAGATAACTGGGAGACTGAGTCGTTTTATGAAGATTCGTTACAGTTTGTCCGCGATGAACAGCTGCGCGATGGTAAGAGAAATGTTCCCCTTGCGCCCCGGCACGCGTCCTTTAATCGCCCGTTCATTCAAGAAAAACAAAGCAAATACTGATTAAACGGTACTCCAGTCCCTGATGCGTGCACTCTAGAGGAGGCGGCTGCCTTTCGCAGGCGTCTGCATGAAATCGGAAAGGCTGCTTTCGCGGAAGAGACAATAGGGCGAGGAACCATTACCGCGAAGAAACTCTGCACTGCGTTTGGGATCATGCCGCCCTCGTTTCTTGAAGGCGCACCAGACAGGGCTTATCATCCCTTACTAATTATCGGAATTTCGCGCGAATACTCACGGCGCGTGAAGCTATCACAGTACAATACGATTGATGACGCAGTTGAGCTGCTGAAAAAATCAAAAAACATCATCGTCCTAACTGGAGCAGGTGTAAGCAACTTGGTTATGTTATTCAGGGAAGGAAGAATAAAATAATACTGATATCCAGGCTCCTAGATATCTACCAGTCTCGGTATTCCCGACTTCCGTTCGAAAGATACCGGCTTGTATTCAAAGTTGGAGTATCTGGGTTTGACCGACCCGCAGGAAGTTTTCGATATACGCCTCTTCCACGAGGACCCCAATATCTTCTACTCCATTGCAAAGGACATTCTTCCGACAGAGAAGAAGTTTTCTCCAACGCATGCTTTTATCCGTCTCCTTCAGGATAAAGGGAAACTATTAACGAACTTCACCCAAAATATTGACAACTTGGAAGCAAATGCGGGGATTCTGCCTGAGAATTTAATACAATGTCATGGCTCTTTCGCGACAGCATCCTGCGTCAAGTGCAAGTACCAGGTCCCGGGTGAGCAAATCTTCGAACATGTCCGAAAGGGAGCACTTCCTGAATGTACTGCCTGCAAAAAGCTGCTCGCAGCTCGGCCTTGCGGAATGAAACGAAAGCGCAGCTCAAATGGATCCCAGGCAAAAGATCGTAGAAGAAAGGATTTTGACGACAGCTCGGATGATGAAGACTATGATATTCCCACGCCTGGTGTGATGAAGGTAGGTTCCGTTCACTGCCATAACAACTAAAGTCCATTTTTTCCATTTCCTAACACTCCAGCAAGCCTGATATCACATTCTTCGGTGAAGATCTTCCGAGCGCATTCTCGAAGCGTCTTATTGGTCACGATCGTGATCTAGCGGACCTCGTTATTGTCATTGGAACATCGCTGAAAGTGGCACCAGTTGCCGAAGTTCCAGGCATTCTACCTCGCCATGTTCCTCAAATTTTCATTTCTCGTGATGTAAGTATTTCTGATAAGACAAGCTACCTGCCGCTATAATAAATATCGCGATCAATCTTGCTGACGCGTTCCCGTACCTAATAGCCGGTGTCCCACATTGATTTTGATATTAACATGCTCGGTGAATGCGACGTTGTGGTCTCCGAGCTCTGCCGTCGCGCTGGTTGGGATTTGCAGCATGAAATGATACCCAAAGACCAAACTGTTGAAGTTGCGCTGGATGAAGGCCACGTCTCGCGATACCGGTTCACCGCTGCGACCCCATAGGATGGATCCTTCTTCCTCCTCTTATTTACCTTTCTGTGCATTTCTCCCTTCATTTGATGAATTGTTTTCCCATCGTTTCTTGGACCCCCCCAATCTGTTCTGTTTATTCCCATTATCAGCAATTCCTCAGGATCGTTAGATAGATTTTCCTGTTTTCTTGTTACGTTGTACTTTTGCCACGCTTGATCCCCCCATAACCCTTTTTCGAGTCGATATCCTTTTTTAACCCCCTGGTTTCATTTGCTTCGACCGTGTTCGCTGGTTTCTCATAGACTCCTGCCTCTGTACCAGTACCTCCATGCATTCATTCTTCATTTCGTTCATTTTCTTTTCTTCAGTGGGACTCGGTATGGCTGGCATATTTATTGACTAGATGGATGGGCTTTAATTTTCTTTTGAGTTTTCAGGGTTGAGCTGGATTGTTTGGATTTGCAGATTACTGGGCGGTTAGGTCAGTTTTCAGTTTTATTTTTCATTCGTACTCACGAACGCGCGAAGAGACGCTAGATTTGGGTTTCATTTTCGTTTATTTTCGTTTCATTTATTCCCTGCTAATGTACATGTACTTACATAAATGCCACTTAAAATCATAGTCCGGAGTATTTTGCTGCAAAATGAGCAGTGCCAGATTGGCAGCTCTAATATTATTCTTGTCCACTGTTTGAGCAATAAGCAGTGCTTTTGATTCCATGTCGCTGCTAGAGCCTACTTAGCGCCCGACTCGACTTAAGCCACCGTAGTAATCTCTACTCCGAGCTGACCCTCAACGGCCTCCGCCCCTTTTGTTTTATATCCTTCCAGCTCCTTATCCCGCTGCGTGTGTCTCTCATTGTCTGGCCGAGGACATGGCATATACCAGACCTACACCAAGGTTCTATTACTGAATTGTATGTATATCCCATCGACGGGAATTTCCAAGCAGAGATCTCATTTTCAAGATTGCCTCTCAAGGCCCAACCACCCAAATTGCTCTGACAACGGCCTTCACCTCCCCCCCCCCCCCCCCAGCGTCTTGCTCGAGCTCGTGGACGTACGAGCCTTCGGCGGCAAATCTTGTTCCGGAGGGCCTACGGTGCAAAATGCTACTACGTCTAACAATGCGGATCGATCGTGTTTTCCTTCGGGGTTCAATAGGCATGGGAGGGAAACAGCGGACACGGTGTATAGCCTGGGCTACTGTCCCCTGGGATCCACCTCTGCCGATGTGAATATCGAACGATCAGTAACCATTGCGGTGTGTTGCCTCTCATACGTGTGATAGAGAGTATGAGCCATTTTTTCCCCTTTGAAAATACGATTTTGGTAATTTATTGACCCTCGCTTTTAATAGGGATTACGAGTACATGACTGCGCTCATGGAAAACGGCACGGCAATATACGCCGGATGCACAAGGCACAAACTGTTTACAGGCACCACAATCGTCACCGTTCGCCAAAAGACAGCAGACTCAAGCACGCAGGTCACAGGGCCTATCACCATGTTGGCGCAACCCATCACGATACAACTCCCCTCCTCAGACTCTAGCCTATTCGTCACCGCGGCTACTGCTACATCTGCATCTTCGTCTTCTATTTCTTCTTTTTCTTCTTCCGCGCAGCCCTCTTCAACCGCATCGCAGGTCTCGGAGACCGGCTCAGGTGCCCCAACAAGCTCTCCGCAATCTAGATCTACGGTTTATCCAGGGGGGCTTGACTCGGGGTGGGCGGCATTGCCATATTTGCTGCGATCGGGCTTTGGCACTAGCGGCGACGCAAGGCGAGCAAGAATGATGTAGCCGTTTTCAACAATCATCCATACCAAAGAGGGGCAATACAAATCCCCGTCTTTTTGGTCAGGGAATAGAAATGTACCATCAAGTGAATTGGCTGCGACTAAACATGGATGAAGGCTTTTTGTTCACCCTGTTGATTCTTTACTTTCTATATACCCTTTCTTCCTTCTCAGTATTTCCTTCATTTCATTTTGTCGTGACGGCCATTCTCGAGAATATTCTTCTCTGTCGCACTCTTTGACTTTGGCCAGATTTGTTCTCTCTAGCTATATACTTGTACATACATGCGCCTTGTTCATACCTGCCTGGTGTACGGAGTACATGTATGTACATTTAATTTCTTCAATAATATAAGTTTTGGTACGATATATTGTAGCTACCCCGTCTATCAATCTTATCTTTGTCTAAGCGTGTTAGAGAAAACTCTATACTCCAATACGAGACTTGGTCTTTAGCAGAAGTTAAGAGCTGAATGATAGTTAAATGCACCCATTTACCCCTATTTTCTCACGCCTTTTTCTCAAAATAATACTCTCTCTATATTCTTTCTATGTTTTCTTCAAGTTAATGAAACTTCTCGTATTATTCTCTTATAATATTGAGTGGAATCATACTAATTAACTACAATAAGCACTGCATAAACCAAACTGCTTTGGGACTAGTGTAATTTGACTCTCCTTGGTTCCAGTGTAAATGTGGAACCTGTTCCATAGCTGGCTCGCATAAAAAGCTTAATGATTATTATTATTATTAGGCGCGCGTCACACTCCGTTAAAAGAGCACTCCTATTCAACCCCCTTTTATTCCATTTTTCTTTGTTCTTTTTCTTTTTTTCCCCCTAAAAAATTCCCCCCTAGTGTTTCCATGTCCCAAAGCTGACCTAAACCGGGTGATGTTAGAAAAAAATATTCGACCAAAAGGTGCTGGTGCATAGTTTCACACGGTAGAGTGACAAAACCTTACAGACAACGTACATGTATGTACTATACATACATACATGTGAAACATTTTCCAGCGGTAACGATATTAGCTTGTAAGGCTATAGCGTACAATGTCCATACGTACCTAAGCGTAACTCAAAGTCTTTTGTTTCAGCTTGACCGAACTGAAATAATTGGCTGGTGATTCAAGCACTTGACGTCGATATTTACCCCAACCCATGATGTTGATGAGCCGATCCCACCGGGTGTAGGGAGGATTTTAAACCCGTTCACCTTCGCAGAATGGTGATTTCTTTATTTATGGATTGTTTTCAAACCCACGTTTGGAGGATTTCTCTAATATTATTATTTTTTTTATATTTTTGACATACTGCGCACTTACGCACTGCGCAGACGTCCCTGTCTGGCCAGCCACCAAGCAAGAGCGAAAAGTGATGGCACATCCTCAACAAATTCGGCGATGGCGACTGCATTATCATACTCAAAGCCTGCACACTGGGCTAAAACTTGGCCTACGTGTAGCTCTGGTCTTTTTTGCCTTTTTTTGGTTGTTCAAATTATTTTTGAACTATCGTGTGATGTGTTCATTTCATTCCTTTTAATTATTGCATCCTAGAGAGGGAGGGGGGAGAGACTTGTATATCCATTGGGATAGGACTGACTAGAACTCATAGGGAGCCCCGTTAAGTATCAAGCCATAGCGAACCCCGTTAAGTATCAAGCCATAGCAAGCCCCGTTAAGCATCATGTCCAACCAAAAGTTGGTAAAGTGACAATGCTATGGGGAAACAACCCGGTCTACGAGAGGGCGTTAAAGACGCATGAAGAACACAGCCGCCGATTAGGATATCCTCTATTTAAACTACAGGCTCCAGTTCTTGATGGTTTTTGGAACAAAATGGCCATCATTCTATCAGTTCTACTACAGGAGTTACAAAAGCCTGTGGATGATCGACTGGAGTGGCTGCTGTGAGTTTGCGACCCCCTGTTTGTTCCCATCAAGAACCGGTGTTCTTATTTGCAAATGATTGATAATTGACCCCCAGCTACTTCGATGCCGACACTGTACTCATGAATCCCAACATGCCACTGGAGACCTTCTTACCTCCGCCGCATTTGCCGCACGTCCATCTTCTTCTCTCCAAGGATTGGAACGGAATGAACAGCGGTGTCTTTCTGATCCGCGTGCACCCATGGTCTGTGCAATTGCTTACTGCCACAACCGCCTACCCAATCTACAACCCAAACGTCGAACTCCGCTGGTTTGACCAGTCAGCAATGGGTAACCTTATAAAGGAGAATGATTACTTCCGCCGATCCACTGTATACTGTCCGCTGCGCTGGTTCAATGCCTACATGAGAGCACCAAACGGACTAGACCTGAATCCAGACTCCCCTTCACATCTCCAGGTACATCCTGGCGATCTCCTGGTTCATTTTCCGGGGACTCCCAAAGAGAAACTGGATGAGACTTTGGGGCCATATATGGCTATAGCGGAATCGCATCGAGCGGAGTGGGAGCAGCCGTTGGAGAATACAGGATACATAAAAGAGACAGAGTCATTCTGGGAGGGCATAGATCCCCCCGATTGATCAAGTACCATCACTTTTGATTTAGCTGCAGCTCTGGCCAGGCTATATATTTATAATAACAGTTTGATCTTGTCTTTTCTTGTGTTAACTCAATTCCTCCAGTGCCTGCACCCTCTACTCTACTGTGCTACTATTAATCAGACACAACAGGTATCTTTTACTAAGCTCATAGTGTCAGGAAAAAGAGGTTATACACTACTGAACGCCATCAACATCGTATTACTACAATATTTCTCATCATCATCAGCTTACTACAACACTCATCTAATACTCGCTTATGCTAGCTCTCTTGGCTCACACATATATTTTACTATAAATAGCTCTATCTTTTGTATGAAATAGATATATTAGATAGTGTACAGATAATATAACAAGCAGATCTTGATACAGATAAGATTCATATGTCTTCAACATATTCATCCGTGACACTCAATCCGACAGTTATGAGCCCGGTAAGCAGCATCTGAAGAGAAGCATGATACATCACAATCCCAATCCTCATTCAAATTTGACAACAATCATTTGAACTGAGACAATTGATCCTCATTCATATACAGTCTGATCTACTTGACTGTTATACCTGATTCCCAGTAAGCAGCATCTGAAGAGAAGTGTGATACACTGATCCCAATTCTCATTTGAACTGATAACAATCATTCAAACTGAGATGATTGTTTCTCATTTGTATATGGTTTAAAATACTTGACCATTATATCATACACTAATCCCAATTCTCATTCAAACTGATAACTATCATTCAAACTGAGATGATAGATTCTCACTCATATACATTCCAATATAATTGACTGTTATACACCCTGAATTCTGATCATATCTATCTGAAATACTTGACTGATATGACAGACAAGACAATGTCTAGTGCAACTGTACACCTTAGTGTTTCTGAAGATTGGAAACTTTGGTACAAGCATATGCTAGAATATGCAAAGAACAAGAAGATATCAGACTTCATCAATCTTGATAAACCTGATATCTTCTCTGAACTAGAAGAATCTCTGAAACCTGAGTGTTCAGAAGAAGCCACCGCGGAGGCTAAGATAGCATATGATATCAAGATCACTGTGTGAAAAATCAAATATATGAAATATGAAAAAATGAATGAAGGTATGACAAAGATATGAGATGTCATATGAAGAACAGTGAATGTCACAGAGCTATGACATGTATGCAGCAAGAATGATGATGTGAAGAAGATTATCTGTTTATTAAGAGATTATCTCTCACTCATAACTGCAGACTATCAAGATAATGTGAGAACCTGATATCATGATCTCTGCAAAGCACTGAAAAACAGAGATATAGAGAAGTGATTAAATGACTGATCACTCATTGAAGATGATATCAAAGAGATAAATATAGCTAAACAGTTCAACTTGAAGAAAGACTTCTTAAATATAAATCTAGCTATTAATACAGAATATGTACAAGCATGAATAAAGAATGTTCAACATGATAAAGATGTCATATCTTTGATAGAGTTAGTTAAGAACTTCAAGAAATGATATAGAGAAATGAGTATTCTCAAAGAAGATAAATCTATGAACTTCACTACTCTTAATGAAAGATCAGTGATATTTAAAAACTGCATCTACAGAGCCTGTCATTGATACACTCAGTGCTACTATCTCAATTCATCAAGGAAGTCATCTGAATGAAAGAAAAACAGGGAGAAGAGAACTCAGATCAATCAAGCTCTTAAGAATCAAGAATTGAAGAGATATATTGATCATGCAATATCTAGAGATTTATTCACAAATACAGATATAATAGATGTCAATGAAGCAGTTCTAGAAGAAATGATTCTGAAGTAATCAGTTTCTCAATCTATTGATTATCAATCTATTGATCATCAATCTATCAATTATCAATCTATTGATTATCAATCTATCAATCATCAATTTATTAATCAGCAAATCTGAAAAATATCAATAAACTCTTCACATTCTCACTTCTATCTCTGAAACTTCTGAATCTTTGATACTGATGCAGAACAGTATATATGTAATAATTAAACATATTTTCTATTCTTTACATCTGTAAATAAGAATGCAGAAGTCTATACAGACAATTTCAGCACTAAAGTTGAAGATTATAAAACTGTTAGAACTATCATGATAAATGAAGCAGAAAAGCAGTTCAATATCAATCTCATCAATACAGCTTATATACTGAATTTTCATACAAATATTATTGCATGGAAACCATGTTTTTATATAGAAGACATCTATTATAATGAAAAAGACTTCAGATTGTGAAAATGCACAGATAATACAATCTTTGCATGTATTGAAGTATTTAAGAGATTGCTACTTACAGAATATAATAGTGAAACAGCTGTTTTACTAACTATCTCAGAAAAATCAACTACTGAAGCTGATGCAGCTATCACATCACACACATCTAACATCACTATATCTGAAAAAATGATATCTTCAAATTCTTCAACTTCTACAAATCATTCTTCTTTCAATCTGTCAATACACATAAAATCTTCTCAAAAACCTAAGATCTCTATAGCTACTGAGTCAACATAGTATAAGAGATTAGAACATTCATTGAAAATCATCATTTAAAAACTTACAAATGATACAACTGATATTCAAATCACTTATCAAGAAGATGCTGTAGATAAGCTTATCACTGAGCTTTGCAAACTCTGTTATCTATCTAATGCAGAAAATCAAATATCTAGACATTCTCACATTAAATCTCATACACTGAATTCAACATCTGAACCTATATCAGAGTCAGCAGATTCTAATGTTGATACAGATTCTAATGTTGATACAGGTTTTAATATTGATATTAATACTCATTCAGCTGTGATAGATAATTGTACACAGAACAGCAATGTTGATATCAATACATATACAGCTGTGATAGATAATTGTATACAAGTCTGAAATCACAGAGCTGCTCATCTTATAACAGTTACAAATGTCAAAGCCAATTCTTTTCAAATGATTAAAGATGCATTCTCTCATTCACATTCACACACAGACTTTAACAAGTCTCAATATTTATTTTCAAATACTGTTTTCACAGTTATCAATAATACAGCTACATCAACAGCATTCATATCAACTTCAAGAATTCATAGATCTCAACTGTCAGATTCATCAAATCACTGAGCAGATGTTGAAAAACACTCACATTATGAAGAATCTGAGAATGCTAGACTTCATCTCTATATCAGAGAATTGCTGTCTCTTCTCAAATGATCAATTAATTGTCTTCTTCTATGTGAATGATATCATCATCCTATCTCAATGGGAGGATTCAGATGAAAGATATCAATCTGAGAATGTGTTCAATCCGGTGATATTACAGTTGATTGAGTGCCTACGGCTCAGATGCCAGTGGATGGCCTCACTAAGGCTCTGCCACGCCAGAAACATACAGAATTCGTCAAGATGCTAGGCCTAGTTGATATATCAGATATCATCAAGGCGTAAGCAGAATGATGGTATAAATGGTCTATCTTGATGTAATCTCTACAGATTCATCTACACTCTTTTTGTTGCAGCTTCATTTACACTTTCATTTACACTTTCATTTACATGTTACATTCGCTGAAGGGGGTGTGTCAGGAAAAAGAGGTTATACACTACTGAACGCCATCAACATTGTATTACTACAATATTTCTCATCATCATCAGCTTACTACAACACTTGTCTAATACTCGCTTATGCTAGCTCTCTTGGCTCACACATATATTTTACTATAAATAGCTCTATCTTTTGTATGAAATAGATATATTAGATAGTGTATGGATAATATAACAAGCAGATCTTGATACAGATAAGATTCATATGTCTTCAACATATTCATCCGTGACACCCAATCCGACACATAGAGAATGACGGAATTTTGAAAGTGAAAAATGTAAATGATATCCACATTATTCAGTTTATTAAATTATGCTGCCATTATTAACTTATTTCATAGAAAAACATCTTTATAATAAATTGAACTCTGAAATTTTAAAATATCAGAAAAGTCTTATAAGATCTGCAGAGCTAGATATAGCGAAGCTGTTGACATAAGGAATGGTTCAACCCCTTAACTACCAGATAGTTCTGGTGGTGGCTCTTTTTGCATCGGGGCGCATCCGGAAAAATGGAAAATCCGGAAGCTGTGTGAGTATTAGATCCCTCCTCCCGTTATCCCATCACCCGTCGACAAACGCCTATGGATCCTTCCATCCATCGACCTTCCAAAACTCCCAGTCCCTTATTCATTAAGTTATTCAGGTTTAAATAGTATTGACTTACTATACATTATCTTGTCAAGGCACTACGGATCGTACTGTACGTATAATTATTAACCCTCACGGTACGTTTGTGTTCGTGTATATATCGCTTGTATCCCACCCCATGAACGCCATTAAAAGAAAAGTTTAATCGTAAAAAAACCTCTAGGATAAAGTTTTCGTGTCAGTGCTGCTTCTCTCTATCCTCCTCTCTTCACCCTCATGAGATACTTTCCGCCTCACATCCATACTCTCCCGTTTGCTAGCCTTCCTTCTCCGTTTATCCACCTTCTTCATCGCCTCTTGTGTCAACTCTTGCCGGAACATTCTCTCAATAACTTCCTTCTTGCGCGACTTACGGTCCCCAATCCAAATCAAAACACCACCCATGATGTTGCATGTAAGTGAGCAGCAGAGAAGTACAGTCGTAAGGGCGGACGGGCGAACTTCGTAATGGATAGCCCACGTGCATGTGCCCAATGCTATCTGGAAGATGGAGTGGAAGTCCAGCAGCACGATGATAGCAATCAGGAGGCGGAGGGGGAAGGCTGTGTGGGTGCTTGTTTCATGCGGTTTGTAAAATGTGTGTGATCTCGAGAGCTTCTTTTGATGGTGCTCCAGGCGCTTCTGCTGCTTTGCGTTGAGGACTGAGTATTCCTCTGGTTTGATTTCATCGTTGGGGCGTCCGTCACTAAGATTATCCACGGTATTTATTTCGGTATCGATGTGTTGGTTGGTGTCGTCTATCCTCTCCTTGGGAAGGTCGTTTTTGTTGTGGAGTTTAGGGAGCGCTTTTTCCTTCCGCAGACGCCAGGTCATGTGGGCATAGCGCGCGACAAAAATCATGTGGTATGTGTCAATTGCGCGGAACGGGGCAAGTCCGTCTCCTACTATGGCGAATAAAGCGACGAGAACATTGTCTATGACGTTGATGATATAGAGCTGACGCCCGCCAACATTGATCCACCCTAACTTCACGAATATTGCATTAGGTCAATGTGCTTTATGAAGTTTAAACGTAGAGCGCTCATTGTAATCAGAGAACACACCTATGAGGAACAGGACCCAAGCAAGACCAAAAAGTGTAATTAGTGTCGCATAGAGCGTGACTAGAAACCCAAGAGCTGCATATGAAAATATGTTAGTACTGTGACATGATGGTGCGTAAGGGAGTTAGTTAATTGGTTGACCCACGTTTCCGAACATACTGCCCAAAGCCCTTCATAGATCGTTTGAACTTAGATCGCCGCGAATGAAGCATATGTCTAACATGATCATTGAGTTCCAGCTTATCTGCCTCACTCCAGCCAGGAAGCGTTTCCCCGTCGGGTAAAACTGCGAAACAAAGGTCATCAATAACTGTTGAGCTGGAGCTCTGTAGACGAAATCGTTCTGATATATCTTTCTCTTCCCCTGCCAGGCTTTCGCGATCACTCTCAGGCTCCTCCGGCTGGGAGGCCTCTTCAATTCTAGGAGTCAATTGGTACGACGGTCTACGATTTAAAAGCCGCCCAAGATCAGGTACGAAGAGGGAATTTTGAACATTTGTAAGGGTAGTCAGGGTCGATATTTCAGGGTCTGTTTACCACATCAAGCCAGTCAGTTTTGGGTTCCAACAAAACTCCGCGGAATAGGGAATTTCATACCAACAACGTCGAGAAGATCAACCACTCGGTCAGTCATTGCACCTACTTCATGTCCACTGACTGTGGCAGCACGCGTCAAACCTAGTGACGATATTGCAAAAGCACTCGTCCGCCACAGTCTCCCTAAATTACCAGGACGTGGAGGCGAGCTTCCACTATCTTGTGGGACAATCTCCTCATATGAAGGCTCCTCTACTAACGAAGGCATTCGTGTTAAATCCCTTGTTGCCGCAGCAGGACCTATATCAGCGCCGTGGTTGGCAAATGGCCCAACCCATTGGGGATCCGAGCTACTTCTACGCCGGTTCGCAATCTCAGACACATTTGTCTTGTTGTCGCGCTGTCGGTTGGTTCGAAGCGTCGCTGTTTGTGTAGGATTGGAGGGAAAGCGTAGGACTCGTATACTCGGCCTCTGTGAACGCCCTGTAAGAGACCCATCTCTATTGCGGTTTGACGATCCATTGCCCGGCGATGGCGATGGGTTGGATGCAGGAGGGGGGGCGGCCTCCGAAGGCTCAATGAGATCCATTAAATCTGTGAGAGACGTGTTGGGAGATGTATCGTCATTTCTACCATGAAAACAGGACGAAGACGGCATACCTTATAGAAACAATATGAAGGTTTCGTAGTCGCCAAAGTCTCTTCCAAAGGTTCTTCAACAAGCGGACGAAAAAGATGAAAATCGCCGAGCATTGACGTCACTTCTGACAAATGCAGCCTCACGTCATCGCGCTGCAGAGCGAGACCGCTAACACCACGCCAAAACCCCACCAGTCTGTCTCCTCACGCAGTTTATCATTGGGGTAAAGTACACCTTGCAGTTTATTATTATTGGAGTCAAATACTACTGACAAGGTTTGGTGCCGTGTTGCCTAGTTCAAGAGAGCCTTAAATACGCGCGATCCGGATCGCACAGTCAGGTTACAGCCCAAACTGTAGCTGAGCATGTACGCGCCTCAACATCATGGAGTTTTGTCGTCTTTCTAATAATGAATGTCAAATGGCGCATGACAGCCCTTTCCGAATCGAAAACAGAAATTTTTCACCGCCAGAACCTGGATCCGGGGCCCTGGGGTGGGGGATTTCCATACCTGCTATGGGTTCTCTGATCGGCTTTATCGGATGGCCGTCTTTAGTTACTCAGAAAGTTGCAATGCGGAGATACCCAAGGGCTCATTGCAGATACGCTCTTTGACTCCTGCGCAAGACACTGGCTCCTATCAATTTAAAATGTGGGCTCATCAAGTTTCCAGATCGCAAGGCTACTGGTCGCTTGGCAGCTCACAATATCAAATCAGAAATGCGCGCTAAAACATGTCAACAATGTTATATTTAACCACGTTGACTACAGATGTATGTACATTGCCGAGAATTGTGCTGGACACTCCTCGACCTTTTGATGAATCGCCCCAATACTAATACTTCGTTTCAAACCGATTTCCAGGCCTATCTTTGTCCACCTCTCCATGTTTCAGGAACCGGTTAATACCACCAGAGAGATCACCACCTAGGGCGTGACGTGATGACAAGGCTCAATTTACTCGAGATCACTTTGAACTGCGATGCCATGCATGAAATCAGGCTCCGTGGCCAAAGCTGTTGTAGTGCGTGTCATCTGGAACTCGACAGGATTCCTCTTTCCTGTCGCATGATTAGTGCTTTATACTCTTTATGAATGCCCGACGCGGCTCTTCCTAGTTCTGCATCTGCCTCTGTCGGTAGCTGTATAGCCTCGTTGGGGCTCATCCATTCAACAAACCCGGAGATGTCTTTAGGCTTAATTGAAGACAATTTAATTTGAACCATTTCTTTCTGCATCCACCAACAAGCCCAAGCGGCGATGCAATGCTGCGAATCCTATTGCACTGGAAAGGGACATACATATATCTTCCTTGACTGCAAATCCTCAGCAATCCTCAGTGGCGTCTTTGACTCGAAATTTTCTTAATCACTTGAGTTTCCGCGTCCCAAATGAGGATGTTACATGTGGTTCCAATTAAGGATCGAATGCCCCCACATACGAGAGAGTCATAAAGCGCTCGACGACGGTATCTATAAACTCTTCGTTCCGACGGTATATCTTAGCCACCTTTCTCATGGCAACTTCACTTTACATGTTTATCAACAGCCAAATTTACTCTTTATCAAAATCGCCATCAGCTACAAACAACAGCCTCTCTAGCCCGTCATGACAGATTTCGCAGTATGGAGCCCTATTGTGTCATTCCTCACCCTAATCCAGTATATAAATGGGTTCGCTGGTGCAGCAGGAGAAATGCGAACCGCCGACGACATTATAAATTGCACGTCCGACCTACTTATCGGCGTCAAATATGATTTCGAAAATTTTAGGAACTATCTACCAAGTTCGCGCAGAAGATACACCGAACGCCAGATTGACCGCACCGACAAAGAGCTCAAAAAGGCGCAACAAATCATCGCTGGCAGCAAGGACAAAAATGCGGCCAAGCGCCGAATCAACGACATCTGTTGGGTCCTAAAAACTAAAGCAGAGTTACAGACGTGCTTAACTGCGCTTCGTCTATATCATATCACACTATCACAGATACGCTCGGAATTGGCCTTCTTGGAGAGCACAATTCCCTGGACCTCGAATCGTTTGTGCCTGGAACTGCGAACATTTTCAAACCCACGTTTAGGACCACCGGTCGATATGAACAAGGAACCCAGGGTGTTAACCTGGGCTGAAGGTTCGAGCATACTTTTCAATACTTCACCTCAGACCCTTGACAAAGCTAATTAGAGATATGTTAGGCGAACGCTCAAATGGCAGCCAGCACTCACTCCCGACATCGCAGCCTCGGCACCGGTTTCTTACAATGTCTTCGTTACCCTACGCGGACGACCGCTTTGCAATCTCCCCACGTTACTCGGATCCAGAAGATTTGGGCTTGTGGCTTCTCCAGCAACGCTGTGACGTTGACCGTGTGCGAGATTAGAAGTGTTGTTCATCTCACGGTGCCTCATTTCTCGAATATTTATCTTTCTTCTCCAATATTTATGTGGGTCTCGCTATGCTCATGCGTTATAAATGCTGCGTTTTCTGGCGAAATTATGTTTCCGGGAACGAATATTGTTTTGATATAAATATGTTCTGTTCATATATTAATCATTGAAAATAAAATATCATCGTAATTCGGTCCGAGGCTAATTATTTTGGACAAGTGTAGGAGGATTTCCTACTATTGAAGAGAAGATTAATAGACTAAAATTTGGTATCTGAAACGAAGCAGGGAAAAATACATCCAATTGGCTTTTCGAAGACGCAGCCAGGCAACTAGGCGACGAGAAAACTGAGATTTCCGAAGTGAAAAAATTTATATATCCAGCGTTGCCTGCATAAATTCTGCGTGGCCCCGCATCACGCTGGGAAACACGATATCAACCCCTCCACGCCAACTAAACTCCCAGCTTTCTGGGTGCCTGTCCATCATGCTCCCTATCATACTCGCCGTTCTACACAATATGAGAAGGTGTTCACCTCGCTTTTGGCTGGTCGCATCATTAGCGTACTTTTCGAGGGCGCTGGCTAGGTTCATGGCAACGCTGTTCTCTACTAAATGTTTAAGTGACAATTCCAAAGTGAGGGGACCGTTGAATATGAAAAGGGATATTGCAAAAAGGAATAAATGGGCTCTACTTTACCATTCGAACGCTTCTCTATAACATTGGAAATGATCGTTCGCGCAATATATCTGGATATCGATGCCCCGCTCTCGTCGCATTGTGTGCGATAAAAATTGATCGCGTGCTGATCAATGAACAGCCGAAACGAATTGATCTCTTCCCGAATCGCGCTATCCTCTGGCGGTTGGCCATCATGGATTGTCCCCAGTGCTGTGGGATGACGGCGACGGGTGCCTGTTCTCGATGGCCGCGTCCTCGCTCCAGTATGAAGATGTGTCCTCGAACTTGTCGACTGCGAATGCGTCCTTGGCTTAGAGCTTGAGTGCGGTTTTGGAACTGCAGATAGAGGTTGGGTCCGATTTCTCGCCCCGGTGCCTGTGGCAAGCCTTCTTTGGGACTGCGTTCGATGTGAATTTGGACGAGTTGCCGGACGGGGTTTGTTATAACTGGTACCGGGAGGATCGTTGTCGCGTTGAACCTTGCTGGAACCACATCCCATAATACCTGCATTGTTTGCACTAAAAAATGATTATGCCTCAGAAGTACAGTACATTCTATGATCGCAAGAGAGAATTTTGTAATGTCGTGGCCTAGGAAAATGAGCTTCTTGTTTTGTGCACCCCGGGTCGGCAATGTTGTTTAACGGCAAACCCCCAGGCAAGGCCCATGTTTCAACCGGCACGGAGCTATTGATGACATTAAACCACCACGTCATCCTTTAAGTCTTCAAAGCTATAATACCCAGGCGCTGGGCAGTTCCTTTGTTGGGAAAAATCCTGAGTTAGCTGCCCACCAACATGGTGGTGGTGCTTCGGTAAATAGCTAGCTTCTGACGAATATTAAACAAAGCTTAGCTTTTTTTTATTTTTTTATTTTTATAAATTTATTTTTTTAAGATGGACAACTCTGTGCTCAATTCTCGGGGTCACCCATTTCTCCCTACAAATTTGATGCATATTTGCAAAATGACACATGTTTTGCATGCTGGGTTATTTTGTTGAATAAAGGGACAGAAAGCCCGAAAACCCAACTATTTTATCACCCCTGCTTGCAAATGTGGCAGAAATGAAAAATTAATTTTGCAGATTAACTTACAGATTAATAAATAACTAGTTACGGGCTTCATCCAGGCGCAAACATCCACAGGCATTTCTATCCTGAAAACGCCAGCCTCACCATCTCTTCATTTTCGCGCTTACTGCGGCTGGAAGTGTAATAATAATGAAGGCTTCTCAACAGTCAACTTGTGCCATCGCTGTTCACCTTCTCAACAAGGCCCGGGCAAAAAATATTTGATAACTCAACATTTATCTCAGTTAACCCGAGAGATATTTGACATCATCCTCAAAAAGGAATTGATCTCATCACAAAAACCTCCCAATTATATTTTATACTCGCTGGAGATTATCATGAGACCCACTTCAAACCTTAATCACCTGTGGAAAAAAATTACATTGTTATATATAATTTTGATATTCTATCATTATGACTATTTGAGCAACGTGGAAAAAAGTCATTTGCATCATCGGCCGAGGAATCGGGTTTCTTGGAAACCTCTCTCTACTCTCCCCCACATAACAAATTGACTGCCATATCCCAGCCTAAAAACCCTTGCATGAAACTGCCAAAAGCGCGGCGCAACACAATGTTTCCGCTTGGGCAAAGGTAATCAAGGCCTTAGCAGCACCGAAAGTATCAGGTCGGCATGCATCCTTTCCCTCAGTTTGTGGCACGTATGCCCTTTCTAGCCTATTTGAGGCAGGCTCTGACGTGGCATATTTAGATGTTAGAAACTATGATGAGAATTCCCAGTTCTGCTGTCTTCTCATCCGGACACTGGGGATGTGGAGATATTTAATTTGTGCACGTTCTGTGTTTCTGTTTATCCGTTCTATAGAAAAGAGAGGAGCAAGAAAAGACATTTTGAGCTTCTGGGTATTTATACGTAGTGACCAGAAACCCACGAGTGGTTATCGTCCGGGGTGTACCGCGTATCCCGTACGTAGTAGCTGAATGTAGGTGGTTGAAAAAGAGATGAGAAAGGGGGAGTTAGAAAAGGAAAATCTTGTCATGTCAATCTCATTACGGAGTATAGAGTAGCGACTCTATAGAATGATCAACTGAAAAACTCTTCTAATATTCAAATATAGTCAGTTAGATGACGTTGATATGAGGGCCTTGATTCTACTAATAGTCATGATCAGGGTTGAGTTTCTAACCATGCTCAATTACTATGTAGGTGCCTGCTATCCTCGTAAATAAATGACAGTCAATTTATGAATTGAAGATCCACACTATTACAAACGATAAAATGTAGCCAGCCCCAATTATTCAACGAAGAAATATGGGCCAAGGGCTACCTTTAGCCACCTTTGCACGTCCATAATTTGACCAATCCACCGGATATTCAGTTGGCGTCACCTGCCGGTCACTCTCGTCCTCACTCGTATACTGCCAAGCGATGTGAATCTCCTCACTCTTCCCGACCACTCGATCCCCCAACCAGACTTCGAACGTCACGTATGATGACGCGATGCATAAACGCACTTCATACTGTATTTTCTGAAGTTCTGGTTTTCGGCTCGAACTCCACCGTCTCTGCTTAACAGGTTGGGCGTGCTGTCGTAGGAATTCCCTGTCCACATATGACTCAATTGTACATTTCACGTCGGCATCTCCTTGGTTGATGGTTTGTGGGAGGCGCTTAGCAGGTGACCTCGACATGGCGATCAAAGTTTTCCAGGCGATCCCAGAATTAGTCGCTTCAAAAACACGATCGAATTTACGCCGTATATCTTGGTGCTGGATAATCTGATCGCGTTCGATAAGCCATTGGATTTGGTTGACGATATATCGCTTCCCGTTATATGGGCTTATTTCCACATTGCCATTGAAGCCGGGGGGGGTTTGGCTCCCACGAACTCTATTGTTGACCACTATACCGTAGGAGATTGAACTACAGCGAGTAGATAGGACAGAGTGTCCATGTCTCAAACGATGAATTCGGTCGATTACAAGACCGCGGCAGACCGCTAGTTGACTATAGGGCTGGTCAGCGCGCCATGTTCTAGAAAGTCATCCGATTTTGAAGTTTGTTCCTCACGGATCCTCTGAAATCAAAATCTGTTTGGCTGCCTTTCCGTAGCCATAGTTTATTTTAAAGCAATCTTGAACGTAGGGAGAGGAGCCGAGCCCTCCGGAAAGGACAACATGCGTCTGTCGGCAGATGGTCAGATTGAATATAACAAGGGGCCAAAATCACACAACGTACCACTTCCACTGGGGGTGTGATATCTTCTATACGTTCAAGCTGCTCATCAATCATCCCAAAGATCCGTTGGATTTGTTCGTCAAACAACCAGCGGATATCAGAGCTTGTTTCTGGTCAGGTAATTCGATTGTGCTAGTAATAAACATAACGCAGGTTTATAAACTTACTCCGTCAATATTATCCTTCCGTTCTTGAAGCCTGCTTCTGGGTTGTCATAGGATTTTGG
Source organism: Blastomyces dermatitidis ER-3 (assembly GCF_000003525.1). Classification (NCBI taxonomy): domain Eukaryota; kingdom Fungi; phylum Ascomycota; class Eurotiomycetes; order Onygenales; family Ajellomycetaceae; genus Blastomyces; species Blastomyces dermatitidis. Next base: position 4,820,842 of record NW_025544778.1, on the reverse strand, counting down.
GAGTCCGGGGACGCGGGGGGCATTTGTGTCTAAGGATGCGACTATTTGGTACCCATAGTTATGCTTGATAGTCTGAAAATCGCCTTTTGTCAAACTTCGTGCGGCAGATTTCGGAGACCAACGGCTGTCGCCACTTTTGTAATCGATCTTTTTCAAACGGGTTTCGATTTCCCTTTGGAAAGCCTGGTCAATCTGCACAGAACCAAGTGCTCGTCCTACACAGTTTACGTACGTTATGCATGAGCGGCCCGGCCGGAAGCAAAGCAGAAGCGAGACTAACATACCATTAACGTAGTCGAGTTGCTCCAACTGAAGTACCTCTTCAACCTGGCCTCGGATTTCAAATTTTTCAGTTGATAAAACTTTAAGGACGGATACATCCTGCGAAATTAAGTCAGAAGAACAATTCCTGTAGACAATAGAGGGAGCTTCTAACCGTTGTTCCTCCTCCAGCATCACAAATAAGAATAACGTTGCCATCTCGAACGCGCTCCGCTTTTCCAACTGCTAGCTGCCTCCTTCCTTTGTGGCTTTGGACTGCCCGCTGATTTTTAAAGTTTTTTGCTGAGTAAACTGCGGCCGCCGCAGCTTCGGTCAACTTAATTTCCACTGAGTGGGCTTCACAGTCTCCAAAACCCGAACTCCTCACAATTCTGCGAAAGGCATCAACCACCTTTGGGTTTTGCCAGGTTGTCGGGAAACTAAAAATATATTCCACTGGGTGGAATTTCCATTCGCCCACCACCTGGTCAGCTAATTGGTCTGTATGTCTTATATACTGGATAATGTGTTGTCGAAGGGCGGTCAAAAAATCGATAAACCATGTTTGAACATCCTCATGTGTCCAGAACACCTCAGCGCTGTTCTCGGAGCCACCAGGCTGGAAACCAGGGTCAAGGTATAATTTAAAGCAATCCACCACATCCATTCCAGGATGTAGCTCATCAGGTTCGTCGAATCCCCATGATATGGGTGTCTTGCAGCCTGCACGATACCAGAGTTTCGTGGGCACTTTCTTCGCTACCTCCTTCTGTCCTGGCCATCTATCCACGTCAAGTGGAGCCTCCATGTCTATAGACGAAAATGCGACTCCTGTCAGGATATCAGTAAACGCCTCGGTTCAATAATCAACCTACTCGCCCAAAGCACTGTGCATGACTATGCCTAGATCCCGCTCTTGAATCATTGCGTTCCACATAAAGAGAGCATGGGGAGGACAATACGGAGATACGCACCTGTATGAGTTAAACCCAAATCAATGCCGATAATAACTGTTTCGGGAGGGATATTGCGGACAGCCATGGTTCAAAATATCTAGTTCGACGAACAAAGAGTTAAATATATTAAGGAAAGTATTGGCTGAAACATAGAATGAAGAAGGAGAGTCAAGTCCAGCTTGATGAGGATATCCAAAGGAAGGACATGGCACAAATTCCATCTTTAACGGGTTATACATATTATATCGTCGAGAGCGTGAGTTGTCCTCTCAGGAACAATTAGCGCCAGAGTCTCTTGACATGCCTGGTGATGTCGACACTCTTGTTTCTTTTTGCAAATTTCACGAAAGCAAAAGTAGTATTCGCTTTGCTTAAAGCCAATAGCATGTAAACAGCTTTTCTTCTTTGCAAACCCTAGCATCCCAAGTGGTTCGCAAACCAGCCTGTTCAGTTGCCCGATGAACTCGCACGTTCATGTAGTTGAATCACCAGTGTCCCGATTCCTCGATAGAACCCAGCGAGCAGAACCGGCCTGGGATCTCGATTGTTGACGGCGTGGTGCAAGTTGGAACATATGGTTCACTTGTTGGTGGACGAATAAATAACTCTTTCACCTTTTCGAAACGCAATATCAGATGAAGATTCTGGCATAGCAATGACGCTCGGCTTTCAGCGCCAGAAATTCGCACTATTTATCACTATCTCCCTGTAGGAGGGGTTGCGCAACGTTGGTGGTGGGCTGGAGTGCGACCCTAGTAGATTTGCCATTGGGCCCCAATGCGTTTAGGCTGAAACGAATCAGTGTCTCTTGTTGGATTCCAATGGCAGATATGTATTTTCAATAGTCGCAAAGTTCCAGTGGTGGATATGAGCTTTCAATAATGTGGTGGAGTAACGCCACCATGATTGCGAGGGCGAACAGAAGATATACATTGTTAGAACACACATATTCTTCCTCTTTTGGCTTAGTGCCTGTGTTGAGAAATAGTGATGCCAGCTTCGGCATTGTCGAAGCTCATTTATTATGTATGGGTGATAATTTACTACAAAACGCCCTTTACTTCCGCTTCTGTCCTTTTTAAGAATTTAAATGCCCTATGACCGCCATATGCCTTCGTCGCACAACTTTAGGCTATCCCGCAAGCGCCAGTGCCTTGAGTATCCTTCCGATAACTGCGCCACAGAAGCTCAGCCAGTCTTACTGGGATAACCTATCAAAGGTTTGGTTAACCAAGAACGCGATAAAAGAGCTAGACCGAAGAAAAATCCCCTCAAGAGCCATTGCAAAAGCTTCATAGGCCCATCATTCAACAGTTTACTAAGCTAAAGCACTATGAAATGTTTTATTTCGCTCCGGATATTCTTCATGATTGTCTGCCTGGTAGAGAGGTTTTCAAGAATGGGAGGACCCAACCTGTCTGATTTGAGAAATGCATATGCATCCAAAGAGAAGCCAGTTACAGTTTCAGTAGTTCCAATTCTTGACAGTGATATCAGTGACCTTAAATGTGTTGGAGGGGATTATTCATTTGGAAATCTTGCTCCCTTAACTGATGGCACACTTGCTTCTACCAGACCAGATCACTTCTATGGTGCACGTCCTAAACAACTCAATCGTCAGATCCGCAATGAACTCTACAATTATATCATTCCATCAACATAGGATGATCTTCCAATGGTACCAAATTTCTTTTTAGAAACAAAAAGCCCTGATGGATCCTTGGCTGTGGCTACGCTACACGGCAGGCTTGTTATGACGGCGCACTAGGAGCTCGGGGTATGCATGCTCTCCAGTCATACCAACAAGATGGATTGGGCTCAACTTATGACAACAGTGCTTACACTCTTACATCAACTTATCATGGCGGTACACTCAAGCTATACACAACTCATCTCACTGAGTCCAAAGGCTCAGGTGATCGCCCTGAATATATTATGACCCAACTCAATACTTGGGGCATGACTGGGAACTTGTAAACATTTCGGCAAGGAGTATGTGCATATCGAAATGCTCGGGACTGGGCAAATGAAAAGAGGGATGAATCTTATTAGGATAGCAAATGAAACATACTCAAATGCTCAATCTCAGCTTCTTCATTCAAGATCTCAACACCAGATGGGCTCTGAGGCAGCTCCTACCGTGGATGACTCTGATGTATCGACGTTGTCTGACGAAGCAGAATATTCGAAGGCGCAATGGAGCTTCGCAGCCCCAACCGAAGAAGGGGAAGAAGAGATTCTGAGCAGGAATTCCAAGAGGCCGAGAGTTAGTTCCATCGGCCAAGACGATATAGCGGGTAATACTACTCGGTGTCCGAATTGATGACAAAGAGGCACAGGTGGAGACCATGACCTGCACCAGGCCAGCTTCCCTTTTGGGGGTTGATCAAACTGCATGGAAGATCCATCGTCTTTCGGGGAGTGAGGGGAAGGTTGGCATTTGGGGGTTGGGTTGCAATGTAGCAGCTAATGGCAGGGATATTGTCCGGGTGACAGGCACGAAAAATGATGCGTCAAGCTTATGTGAAATTAAATTCAACTTCCATGAATATTCCGCGCCTTGCGCCCGAATACATGCCGGGGGGAAAGTTAATCGAGCCCTGAAATTTTCAATCCTACTACATCTGCTTGGCCAGAATCACCAGAGTGTTCGGGCACCAACATCTCCTCGGAATAATTGGTACCGACGGTCCGGAATGATCTTCACCAGCTAGACGCAAGGGAAAATTGCAACCGCGGGGCGATTTGATTCCAGACTGCGAGGAGCTGGTTAAAGGATCCCATGCGGAGTAGAAGGGTGAAAGGCTTTCGCTGACTACTCTGACAGGCTACATCAAGGGACGATACGAGCAGCGGATACGTATGCACACGGATATTCCTTTGTAGATCCTGGTTGAATGGAAATTAAGTAGAACTTGGATACATCTGTAGTTGATGGATCACCTCCTGTTCACTGCAGCAGTAGGCAGCATCCATCTTTATCATCTAATTAATTATATTGTAACTACAAACATGGACAGAGGTTGGACTTTGTGTCAGGTCACGTGATCTGGCTTACTAATCCCTCCACCATATAACTTTCCACAAAGCTAGCAACCTTTCAATCACACAAGCTTTACACCTTCCACAGGTTATGAGACCCGTTTTGCGCAAAAATCGCTGCCAATTCGGGATTCCTTGTCAATATAATCATTAGTTGAACTACTGCTTCATTCGATACGCCCATCAGGAGTTAAAATCGTCTTATTCTATCAGTATTGATGCGTTTGAGATCTTGATGATCAATAATACTACTGCTCGCTTAAAAAAGAGGCTTGCAGAAAACGCACCACATTTGCAAAAAAAAAGCAAGAAAAGAGAACGATATTGGCAAGGATCCAATAAACGAATATCAAGATGGCGGATTCAACACGATCCCGCCCACACACACATTCGCGATCTCGCGTCCTTTCCACTGGGTCAGTTGGAGTTGATGATGATTCTTCACACTCACGCTCTGCCAGTGGACATCCTCCTGGAGCCTTTGAAAGCTCCATTGTCGAAACACCCTCTCGATTCGAAGCTGGTTTGAATACAGCTCCTGACACGGTCAGGCCGGCCCCCCGATCTACTCGACAGCTTGATGAAGCTGGTTCTCTTGATGAGAATATTGGACACCCAGATGTCTACCGTTCGGGCGAGGCAATATCAGACCAACAGATGGAGCATCTCAAGATGATGCTTGAGATGGACAAGGGGAAGCAAAGAGTCTTAGAACTCGAACTACAACTGGAAAAACTCCGTCAACAGAGATCCTCATCCTCCACAGTTCAATCACAGGATGTCAACAATCATCCTGCCACCACATCAACAGCCACATGGAATCCTAATCTCAGTGAAAGGTTGGAATTCAACCTTTATGAACCGGATAGCCGTGTTGGCAAGGCAATCTCCCAATTCAAGGAAGATGTCAAGAATACTGTGAGACCAAACAGTCTAACTGGCACATCCAATTACACCACATGGAGCATCTTCATGAAATCGAAACTGGTTGATGCACAGTGTTGATATATGATAGAGAAACAACAGACCCAGAACCCTCTACAAAGAGATGACGAATGGGCACCATTCTGGGACGCCAGAAACCGGTGGCTCTACACATTCATCTCGAACTCCTTGGGTGCAGGTGTCAGATCACGTTTCTCCAAGTATGATGAAAATCGGATCGCTTATACTCTATGGAATGCAATCGAACAGGAATACTCTGTCCCCAAAACACAGTTACACCGTGAGGCAGTTCTGGAATTCATGTCTCTTGGTGGCACACAGGTCACCAATCTACACACATTCTTTGATAAGTTCCGGTCCGCCATCACGAAATTGGAGATGTTGGATGCTTCCCCCCCAGATGCATGGATATTTGATACCTTCTACTCAGTTCTACCCAACAATTGGAGGAATTACGTTCAGAAGAAGATAGAGGAGATACAGGATTCCAAATCCACAGCTGTGGTATTGGATGTTGATCTTCTCATGGAGGAAATCCGTTCGCGGCTTGATCCTCCAAAAGATAAAAAGAATCTGCAGAATATAGATTCTGCGGCCAACACAGCTACGACAGCTACAACGGCCACAACGACTACCAACACCAATACATCGAATTCGGCCCGTGGAGGCCGTACTGGACGTGGTCATGGTAGTACACAAGGGGGCTCCCGAAACCATCGGGGATCGGGAAATCCACCTACATGTCCTGAATGCGAGAGATCTCACTTTGGCAACTGTTGGTTGGCCAATCCAGACAGTGCTCCAGATAATTGAAGGATCTACAACGCTGCGAGGATAAAGGAATTCAAAGAAAAGAAGGAAAAGAACAATAGTGAGGGTGGAACCCAACTATCCATTACAGATGGATCAGACACCTATCAGATGGCAAACCTCGCAGAGGTTATCAATGTGCCAGCCTGTTTCGTGGAACCCCACAAGGATCCCTCCAACGGGCGTTTATACATATCAAAAGACATCATCTTCCAGGAGGACCTCCGTCTTGCCGATCCATCAATACCGACTACTCCACACAACCCGAAGGTTCTACCCAATGCGGCCCATAAAGCGGCTGCGGCGATTCCTTCGGCGACACCAGGCCTACCCACTGCGGCCTGTCAAGAGACTGCAGCGATTCCTGATCCATCAATTGATAATCTATTCATTGATGAGGAAATTCGACCTGAGTGTCCATTATTTCTCGTACCCACTAATAATTGGTGGATTGACTATGATATCTCCGCGAGAATACCTACCTTTTTAGTGCAGAATACACTGAACTCCCCGGAACCCACAGTTGAATCTGATGACCCTCCGACATCTACAAGGGATATCACTACAGTGGGGGAAGCTTCAGTGGGGGACAGTCTTGAAGACCTACCCACCGATCCCGAGATCGCTGCACTCCCGATCCCGAAAAACCTCACGCGCGCCAAAGCTTCCATGGAATGGAAGTATTATTACAAGGCCCGTGTTAAAGAGGTCAACCGTTTGAAATATACGCGTTGGAAAGAGAATATATAAAGAAGATAGGGGGATAGGGGGATAAAAAATGATGTATATCATGACTGGTTTTTCATTACTTCACATTTTCCAGTCATTTTTTGTACCTGTACTTGATTTGAAGGCGAATTTTGTATATAGCATCGTGTATAGTTACTCTGGTGAGTGGGGGTGTCAGGTCACGTGATCTGGCTTACTAATCCCTCCACCATATAACTTTCCACAAAGCTAGCAACCTTTCAATCACACAAGCTTTACACCTTCCACACTTTGCACATAGATCAATATTTTCTATCAATCACTCATGCCCCACCCCCATCTGCACTTACCTTCACCTCATGGATATCATTGTACCATGTTGCATGAGCTGCTCATCATCCCACTCATACTCTAGTGAGAGAGACAGGATGGCTAAACTAACTTAATCAATTTATCTCTCAATGTTAATGGAGAGTGGTGATTCCGCACTGTTCATTTCACCTGGCCAGTGATCACACACTTGAAACAGTACATTTGCAATAGAAACAGCCTAAGTATATATAAGGACCTACAGAGAAAAGATCACACATACTAATCACTGTGGTCATCTTGAGCAGCAAGCATGCTGAGGTATCACAGTGCTAAGAGAACTGTAATCTAGAACTGTTCAGCAGTAAATACAATCAATTCACAATTCATAACAAGAAAGCTGCATTAAGAATTATACTGTTCTATATAGTTACATATAACTGCAAAATAAGCGGTGTCTGACTTAAAAATATTAATAATTTCAGCACAAGAAAGAGATTAAATTAAATAAAATTATTTTCTTATTTTTATTTGGATCATATTCTGACATAGAAAAAGAGTTTCTGTTTAGTCAGACATGGAATCAAGCTAGATATCTGATTGGCTAGTTCCAAGCCTGCTGGAATCATGATTCGCGATAATTTATATCAATTTTTGTGAGAACAAATTCCACTTCATATCAGACCGCCAGGAAAGGAGCAAATGGACTCATTTATGTTCATTTATGCTTGAAAGGTGCTCAGAGTCCACCCTACCCAAATTCCAAACCTGGCAGAGACTGCTCGTATATTCAAATTTAACCATAGAGCATGGAGTATTTGATTCGATTCGCACAAGTCCACGAGTCGTTTCGGAAGCCCGAGATTGAAGCTCTCGCGGCGCTTGTTGGGACTAATGTCGAATTCTTAGCATACACAGAGAATGTCTGTTAGCCGAAAAATGTTTCAGCAGAAAAGCCATAATTTCCCCTTATTTTATGATGGCATCCTAACGTTTTGAACCAGACACCTTTTGCCGTCGTTAAACTTCAAGATGAAGCCGCTGCAAGAGCAGTCATATGTCGCAGTATCCTTGCAAAGGGCATATATGAGATCTGGGGCCATGGCAAAACATATGAAGAGCTCCATATGGACATCCGTAACCGGACTGAAGCGCGATGGAACAACTTCAAAAGCAAATCATTCAAGTTCTCCGTAGACTCATATGCTGGAAAACGCTCCGCAAATGAGAAAACTCAAATAATCCATTCATTCGCCTACATGGGTTTCCAAGGCCCAATCCGTATGACCGACCCGGACGAGGAGTTTTGCATATTCGAGGAATACCCCTGTCGCCCAATCAAACCAGGGGAAGCTCGCCCTGATCCGAATTTCGTCCATTTCGGTAGATGGATTGCATGTGGGAGCAGAGATGTTATAGATAAATACGACTTGAAGAAACGAAACTATATCAGCACCACGTCAATGGATGCCGAGTTGACGCTGGTCACGGCAAACATGGCACTAGCAGCGCCAGGAAAGGTGTTCTTTGACCCCTTTGTGGGGACTGGGAGCTTCTGTGTTGCTATGGCGCATTTTGGAACCCATTCATTGGGTTCTGATATTGACGGGCGCAGCTTCAGTGGTAAGGATAGGAAGAAGGGCAAATCGATAGGTCTCGTCTCGAACCTTGAACAATACGGCATACAACAATATTACTTGGATGCATTTGTTTCAGACCTGACCAACTCGCCAATCAGGCCGACACCATTTCTGGACGGCATTATCTGCGACCCTCCGTATGGCGTTCGAGAAGGTTTGAAAGTTCTAGGGAGCAGGGATGGTAAAAAGCAAGAGCCTTTTTTCTTAGATGGTGTCCCGAGTCATAGGTGAGGGACCTGTCTTATTTTTTTTTTTTTTTTTGACTCCTCAAAAAGCCCTCCTCACCGGTCCTACGTCCAATATTGGCATTCAGGGCAAAGGGTTACATGGTTCAAAAAGCTAACATATATGCTTCTTCCCTAACAACCAGTCTGGACGGGTACATCGCGCCCAAGAAGCCCTACAGCTTCGACGCAATGCTAGACGATATCCTCGATTTTGCTGCCCGCACCCTTGTCCAAGACGGGAGACTTTCTCTTTGGATGCCCACTGCCAATGAAGATGATGTCGAGCTTAAAATCCCCAGCCATCCCCGGCTAGAACTTGTGAGTGTCTGCGTACAACCTTTTGGCCACTGTAAGTTCTCCCATTCAACGCAGGATTAACTCTTCTTTTGTCCCAACCTTTTTTGTGATAATCACCGTTGGATCTCCCCCCTAATACACTGTTTGTGCAGGGTCCCGCCGTTTACTTACGTACCGCCTCCTACCTGATGGGGAATTTTCATCGTCTGAACCACGACGCCAAAGAGAGGAGATAAATGGTGTGAACGCTGATGATCTGAATGCTTTTCGAAGAAAGGTACGAATACATTACTACTGTATGCGGAATGTCTGAACGGCGATAACTAACGTCTGTCAAATAGTACTTTACCAAATCCAAGCCGTCTCCCACGGACAGCCCTGATAACAAAACACCACAATGAAGAAGATGATGTGGGCATGCGATCTAAGCTCTTATTTCATGGTTTCGATGAACCATCTCTTGTCTATTGCTTATCCCTGAGTAGCGAAAAATCAGTCCACGTAAATTCTATAAGCGCATGTCTTATCAGTCCGAATACAAGCGGAAAGGGGGAATGTTGCGCAAAAATATAAGGGCACGAGAAAACATCCAACAATCCTTCCCAAAAAGACTTCAGCAACCATAGAACCCACTACTCAAAATACCACACCTCGACAACGAAAAGCAACGCCTTCCTCACCCATCGAATCCAAACACCACCTACGATCACAATTTCTCCAGCCCTCTCCTTTTCCCTTTAGATTGCTCGAATTCTCCATCGAGATCTAAATCGATACCTTCAGCTTCCTTAACCCTGGCAACCTCTCTCACCAACTCAGCCCGCAATTGAGCTACCGTTTCCTGCGCCTCGTCATCGTCAAGCTCGTCTCGTTGGCCGCGCCCAAACATCAACCAGCCTCCCTTTGTGGGAGTATTCGTATCCAGAGGTGGCCGTGGGATGATATGGAAATGAACATGAGGCACCGTTTGTGATGCTCTCGGACCTGTTTTTGGAGTTCAACTCCTCCAGGGGCGAGGAGTGGGATGTGTGAGAAAAGTAACCGTCATGGCAATTAATTTGCAAGGCATGCAAAAAATATATAGAGAAGAGCTTATGAATATTGAAATACATGGAAGGAATTGCAAAGTACATAATGCCTTATGATGTAATTTTAAAAGGAAACAGGAGGCAGCAGAGGCTAACATACCATTATTCTGCACAACATTCCACTGCGCCGGATCTTCGCCGCGCGAATCTAAGTCCGTGCCCAGCACCGTCCTAGTCACCACTCGAGAAAGTATCGGGAGCCATTTACCAAGCTATATGTTAAATTCATTCCAATCAGTATATAGAAATCAACACCAACCATAGTTCTCGTGCTAGTAATCAAATTTAAACCCCCCAACCCAATTCTCCCAATTCTCCCAATTCTCCTGTAATCAGGGACCAATATTTCTGAACTTTAAAATAAAATGCTAATACACAAGTAAATAAGGCACTCACCTCCTTCCCAACCTCAACCCCAACATTCCCCAATTTCTCATAATGACCCCTAGCAATCACCAGCACATGACCTCTCGTCAGGGGCATAATGTCAAGAAACGCCAGCACATGCTTCGTCGAGAGAAAGAGGTGTGCTTGGGGCGATGGGGAGCCAGCATCGTCTCTCTTAGTCGCAGGTGGATTGATCGGTACATCCCGACGGGAGGGTGGAGAAGGGGGATGAGCGGCTGCTATAGCGCAGAAGGGGCATGTTGGTGAGCTGGGAGGCTTGGGTTTGGGGGATTTTTTAACACGCTTCTTGAGGGATGGGGGTGGCCAGATGGTTGCTGGAGGTGCCATTGTATTTCGAAGAGCTGGGTTCGTCCCACCTTTCCGATTTATATGGATTCGTGTCCCTGTTGATATGCGTCGATACCTCAAAAATGGCCCGGTGCAAATTGTTGGAGAGGATACTATAGTTAGTTATATATAAATATATATATTTACCCCGGAACTTCAATCGTGGAGAGAACAAGAAACAAGGACGGTAAAGCGAACCCAGAGAAAACTACACGGAACAATACTCGAGGTCTACAACCGGAGAAATTAAAAGAGGACAGATAATTCTCTCGAGCTCAGAATCTGACACCGGAATATGAATATGCTGGAGAGACCTGGTTACCACCTCCTCCCTCCCTCCCCCTGCGGGCTGGAGGTTCCTGACCAACCCACCCAGCTCTGCGAAGCCGAGGCCCGCCAGCTTTGGAAAGTCGCGCTAGCGGCTAAATACCTTATCATAACCACGGCTCTCGTAACGCTCACCTTACAACAAAAAAAAACATCGTTGCCTTTGACTCTTTGTTGATTCGCCTTGGTTATTTCGTACCATCCCGAGGTCAGCAAACTCCATACCGCAACCGATATGAAGGCTAATAATATTCTGTTCTTCGCGCATTCTTCAGATCTAGCGCCGTGAAGCGTGAAGGGAGATCACCATAAACATTATTACGTGACGAGATACTTCTCGCTCCTGTCAACCATGCTCTGTTTGAATCTTCTTAGGCGCGTAATATCCCAGGGAAAATAATAATAAAAAGATTACGGTTCGAGATATGTTATCTATGGCAATGGGTAACTGAGTGACCCAGCCAGACCGGCGAAGCCGATGCTGATGTGAATAGATAGATGAATGACGGCCTCTAACTCAAGAAGTGATGGTGACCCGGGATTGCGTGAAGGTGGCAAGGATCATTTTTATATCCCCAGTTAGTTATATGATAAGTTGAAATCGTCCACGCGTCTAGTAATAGAAGATGGGTGGTATCATGAAACTACTCCTAGTGTCCCTTACTGTATCCTCTACTGCCCCCTTACCTGCTTGTCTTGTGTCAGATCCCATCACGCACATCTCTGCACGCGAGCCGCCGGAAGCAAGATAGCGGAGTATGGCAAGATGTCGAGATAGAGATAAGATATCATCAGGCAAGCAAGTTCCGGAAAGCGTTTACCGGCAATAAAATAGACAGGACAAGCGCCGTACCGACCTTGGAGAGTTAAGAGCAAACGCGTCATGGTGAATAAACCAGGAAAAAGCAACTGGACACGCGCCCCCTAAGAATTTAAATAAAATAGAAAAATGAGATTTTCTCTTCAAACAAACACTGAAGCTCACGCAGGAGCAACAGCAGCAAAATAGCAAATATAAGCGTAAAAACTATTCTTTGGATGAAGAAAAGGAGAAATCAAGGAAAAGAAAAGAGAAAGAAAAAAGAACCTCAGAACGAGAAGAACATAGGGGCAATAAACAAATATAGGGCGTAGCAAAATAAAACGAAGTCGAAGAAAAAGAAAAACGGCAAAGATGCTTTCCAAACCCTGACACATGTTCTAACACCGGTGGCAAGAGAAATGAAACAAGTGAGAAGCTCCAAAAAAATCCCCCCAAAATTAGGGGCGAAGGTTAGAATTGCGAACGGTGTCCTTTCGTTTCGTCACACCTGAGAAAGATAATAGCGGGAACGAGAGTAAATAGACATGCAAGCACAAACAAACAACAATATCAAAAGGAATCCTAGGGCACCGAACGGAAGATGAAGAGGTGAGAGAGTGTTGGGGGAATGGGGGGAGGGTGGGGAGGAGAGTAGATAATCAGCGAGGAGTGATAACGATGCCATCATAACAAAAATGCACCCACATATATATATACTCCGTCATAAACTCGAGAAAAGGGACCCAAAAATGAGGAAATGAAGCAAGTGAGCGCCGGCCGTCCAGACAGAAATACATACAGGTTGAGGCGCGAGAATAAATTTTATATCACAATCATAGCATATAACAGTGGGCCTGACTCTTCGTGTCACTATCGACTATACTTGGTATTGCTGCTGCTCTCCCTCGAGGAAGCAGTATCGGTATCCAGGTAGAGAGAATGGTATTTCTTTGCCCATTGGCGGGTAACAATTGAAGCTGATTATCAAAACAAAGTTAGTGAGCGGGGTTATGAGAAGACGGGTAAGATCGCAAAGCATACCTTTCATAAATTTTTTGCTGGCGTATTTCTTGAAGAACGCCTCATGGGATACGGGACGGTGAAGGTAGTCAACCAACAATTGAAAAACAGGGAGAATTTCTTCCTTCGTGTAGCCAGAATAATGTGCAAGTGTCGCGTCCTATATTTAGTCCAACTTGTTAGATTAGGGCAGAAAACAAAGCAATTCACGTGACGTGAGACGTACCCAAGGGCCCCGGTGAAGGATCAGGCGTGCTAGATACATGGCGGCAGCGGCAACATGGCTTTGTCGGTAAGGCATAAACCTATGATCCAGCAAACTAACTTCTAAGAAGTACTTTCCAAGAGTTCGCGTCTGGATGTCATAGTTATCTGCCTTGGATATTCTTCGCAGAAAGTTCATTGGATTTGGGTAGCTGATGTCATAATTGAGGGTTGCGAGGACGTGTCTTTCAGCGTCGAGAATCTCCTTATCCGAGAAGGTTTCGTCGGCGACATGGCTGAAGTTGGCGACATGAGGTGAGAGGACTTCTTCATACTTGGCAGCAATAAACATAGCGGTAACTCCAACAAGCTGAAGTCTGTCTAACGCGACGACCTCGGCGGACAAAAAGCGATCGATGATATTGACGGTGAGGAAGAGAGTTTCAGGGAGGAGACGGAAACGGGTGTGGACTTCGATGAGCCAGTCAACAAGAATACCACGCATTTTCCACTCGAGTTCTTCCTGATGGTCGATGTAGTCTGGGTTGGGCATGGTCTGGGGCTCAATCTCTTTCAGGTAGTCGAAGATCTCAACGACATATTCAGCCGCCATTAAAGGATCATAAAGGTCTTCGGTGTCGAGGTCCAAGACCTCGTCTTCCTCTTCCTCCAAAACAACCTCTTTTTCACCGCGAGCCCCTTTCAAAACAGGCTCCTTCTCTTTCTCGAGGTTCTCGATTTTCTCAATTTCGACCTTCCTCTCAATATCAACCTTTTTTCGAGGTGGCTCCTCAACAGCACTGGCGGCTTCTGTTCGGGCGGTTTTTTTGCCTGATTGACGCTTCGTTTGTGTACCTCCCAAAACACCAGAACCACTACCCGGGCGTTTTATCTCAGTTGTTTCTCGTTGTTTGTTGGTGTCCTTCACACCCAGGGCAGATCGTGTTGTGTTTGTTCGACTAAGCTTCTGAACTCCTGCGCTGTGTGTGGAAGCCTTCGAAGTCAAACCAACGCGCGAGGTAGCTGGTTTCTTTCCCTCTTTGGCCTCCACGTTATCTACCTTTGTCATATTACTAACATCTCCCAGGGCAGGGCGATGCCGTTGTGTGGCAGCATTGGAAGTATTGGCTGCAGATTTCTTCGATTGTAGAGGTTTTGTTATTGCTCCATGAGTGTCTGGCACGGCAAGGGCAGCAGCCTTTGCCCGTGTTAAACGTGTCGTGGGGGCATTTTCGTCATTTTCGTTTGTGACGCCTCGTTGGCGAAGAGACCGTACCTGGAAGGGAGTCAATGATAAACCCATAGAAACAATTATCAGGACAAGGGTGCCAGGAGGCCATCGTTCGTATGCTTGAGTGAACAACCGAGAGAAAAGGAGACTTACAGGTGGCATCCTGTGCGGTGTGAAGAGTTACGAGGAACGCGTCGAAGTGAATTGGATTTCTAAGAACTAAGAATGGCGTTACGTGCAACAGTCACAATTGCTACTCGTTCTGCGACACGCTAGCATATTAGGGGATGAAGACAGTATGATGATATGCCTGAGGGGATTATGTCGCACCAGTTGTGATAAAAATCTCATGGGAAAAAAGGGTCGTTGTTTTGAGAGGGGCGGATGGGAGTTTGTTGTGACTGTCGAAGAAACAACCCTGGAAAACCAGAGCAACGCCTTGGTATTCACGAAGCCCTGTTTGTTGATAATCTTGTTTAGCACGACAACAATTCCACACACACCAGCTCAAGCGTTGAAAAGAGCAGTGAGAGGGAGTAGACGGTTGGGATGTGAACTTCCTTACTATATATTTCGAAGTAGAAATGGGGTGCGAGTCTAAAGTGTTTGGTGCTCCTTTCGCGCAGTAATAGTGCCAAGAGCCACTCCAGGAGTCTTCACGCGTGCATAGAGGTTGTAGGAGCTGGCAAAAGTAGAATAAGCAGTAGGATGCGTGATATGAAGTGAATAGTTAAGTAGTAAAATGAGATTGTGGTCAATACTGAGGTGAGGTCTGAGAGGATTAGAAGAGAGAATGATGATGGTTGGTGAGAAAAAAAGAACACAGGAGGAGCAGAATTGGAGCTTGTAATGTGTGTGGTTGCGTACGGCAGCGGTACTTAAATGGTACAGGGAACAAGGAGCGGGTAACAGGTACTGTAGCGTATCAAACCACTGCGGTACAATCAATACACGCGCTGTGGATGTCAGTCGCGGTAAGAAACTGTAAATGCCGTACGAGTAGTAGGTCTTGGGTGTAAACAAAGACTGTTGGCCGGGAAACAAGCCTCCTGACATGTTGGTTTCTATACGTTCTAGGGTGTATCGATACTTACGACGCTGTAGGCACACGCTAGACATAGCTAGCAGCTAGTAAAATACCGTATCAAAATTACTCATATGAAAAATAGAAACTCACTTGTGGCGGTGCATGCTTCTACGGCTGGTGGCCGAGGACATGTGGCTCAATAATCACGTGGACCACATATCATGTGACACCCTACCCGCGAAACTTTTCGGATCTGGGAAAGGAAATGTTCCTGGTGTAGCGAGGATCAGAACGACGGACGTTACGTTGATATAAACACCACAACACACGGCATCAATTACAGCGGTAAGGGCCGCCTGAACCCCTCTTTACTTTATCCACCTCTATTTTGCTGGGTATGCCTTGAGCATTGGACCTCCTGTTTACGCTTGCCCCTATCCCTTGCCAGCAAAATCTGGAGCCCTCCGCTGCCCATCATGCTCCAATCACGCCTCCCATTGAGGAGTCTACAGAGCTCATGTAGATGTATCTCATCAGCTACCGCTCGCGCATATTCTAGCACACTCATTCAGAAACCAGATGAACCAGCCGAACCGGAAAAAAAAGTTACTCCTAGCTTCGCTTTTGCGCCGCCTCCAATTAGAGACAAAGAAGGGCTGGGTATGCGCTCTTACACACCTCGCACTCCCGGTCTTAGGCATCTACGAAGGCCGATTAACGATCACTTGTGGAAAGGAAGGCCGCTCCACAAGCTCACTTTTCCCAAAAGAGGCCACGGCAAAGGTGGCCGAAATAGTACCGGCAGAGTGACTGTTCGACACCGGGGTGGAGGCCACAAGCGGAGAATACGCACTGTTGATTTCGAGCGGAAGGAACCAGGACCCCACACAGTTGAGAGAATCGAGCACGATCCTAACAGAAATGCGCATATTGCCCTTATTAAGTCCAAGAATACGGGCAAATTTAGCTATATCATCGCTGCGGAGGGCATGAGGGCAGGTGATGTCGTCGAAAGCTACAGAGCCGGTATCCCCGACGAGCTATGGCAGAGTATGGGCGGCACAGTCGATCCCGGTGTGTTGGCTGCCAGAACCGCATGGCGAGGCAATTGTCTTCCTCTTCACATGATTCCCGTCGGCTCATTGATCTACAATATCGGATTAAAACCAGGCAAAGGTGGTCAATTATGCCGAGCTGCCGGTACCTTTGCAACCATCACCCTAAAAGCAACTGAAGAACTGCCCGAGGAAATACAGCAGGCGGAAGGCTTATCGTCAGAACAAGGGGACGAGAAACCTCTTACCATACAGGAAAGACACAAACTCAAACAGCTTGCCGACCATGTTACTATTCGCCTTGCCAGCGGTGAAGTCAGACTCATCCATAAGGATTGTTGTGCAACAATCGGTGTTGTAAGCAATGCCTACTTCAAATACCGGTCCCTTGGAAAGGCTGGACGAAGCCGGTGGTTAAATATCCGCCCGACCGTCCGAGGTCTTGCTATGAACGCAGTCGACCACCCTCACGGTGGTGGACGAGGAAAGTCGAAGGGTAATGTCCATCCAAAGAGTCCCTGGGGCAAGCCGGTACGTTATCCCTTTTCCCGTACCTCTTTTATATATTTCCTATTCTTTCCCCAATTATCTTCTCATAACATAAACTCCGTCTTTCTCTATTTATTTACTGACCTTGCTCGTCTCGAATGCAGGCCAAATCCGGATACAAAACCAGACCAAAAAACCGTGTCAACAAAGCTGTCGTTATCCCACGCGTACGGAACCAAGGCAAGCGTCGCAGAGGATACAACTAAGAGGTCTCCTATTAGGCCTCTAGGTTCATGCCCGTGGAGTTTTTGGCCTTTTCTTCGTTGTTTTATTATAAATACACACGGCTGCCTCCTTTCCTCGCCCCGCCCCTACCCACGTTTGTATCCATACGCAATTATATATTTATATTACTCCCACAAATGTATTCTCTGACAGCTATTCCTCATTCGGTTTGACTTCTACGCCTCCATTGTTCGAACAGTCGATTAGAATAGTTATTTCCGGATTAGAGTGCCCGGAGGGCTGCCATTTCCCTTCCATCTTGTTACCATTGTTGACTGATGTTACGATCCGTGGGATGCATGGTTTTTCCCTGATCTGCCGCTTAAACCAGACGGAAAGGACATTGGTAAATATATTCCCCCCCCAGAATCGCCTGTGTGCTTCATGCATGAAACGGAGGTTTTCCCTTCAAAAACATTATCTTAGGGGCCCGTGTTGTGCTTTCTTCCAGTTTTACCTTTGTCTCGCGCTCGATGCAATTCATGATAAAACTCTTGTACAATATTTCCCCCCAATCCGCCGATTTCTGAGATGGATTCGCTATTGTTCATTTAGTCTGCAAATAGAAACCAATGTATCTTTGCTTTTCACCTTTCATTACATTACTTATTGGCATGATCTGCCTGTAAAACAATTCATTCTACTTGTGCGAAAAGCAGCGGGATTGCCATTCATATTTAGAGAGAACTGGATTTACATTTGATTTTAAGCTCTAAATGATTGAGGCATTTGTACTACGTGCGAGTCATCCCTAGTCGCCACGACACATCTGTCCATGAAGGAAACTGCTTGAAACGGATAGAATAATGCCTTGGGAGAGGCGGAAATCTATTGGAATAGAAACAAAAGTATCAATGGAGTATAAATAACTGCGGAATGGGTATATTATGCAGAGAGAAAACTCAAAGAAAAGAGCTACCACATTTAATAGAAATGTACCGCCCACCCAACGCCACACTTATGCAAAAGAATTAAAAATAAAATAAAAATAAATAAAAATAAACACGGCTTCATCAGGAGGGTGACCGATGTAAGATTGAAATCAGTCAGTTTTCTCTCACGCACTCGACCACCTTTCATCCCATGAGCGGCCCCTGCCCACCACCATCGTTACCGGCGCATCCCTGACTCTGGTACACCTGCGAACAAGCCCCTTGATATACTCAATATTAACAGCATGGGCATTCGCCAGATGCAACACAAACTGGCCCTCATCCAGACAATCATGCCAACCCACACAATCACCGAAGCCATGGAAATCCCAGAGGTGGTGCATGCGCACGTCCCTGTCGAGATAATGGGGTCTGTCGAGCCTCTCCTCACAAGCATTGCACCAGTCCACAACCAGCTCCCCAGTTTCGTCTTCGTCCTCGTCGAAGAAATCTGCTAGGTTTGTATAATCGGTGATTTGGGGACAGGTGTAGGTGTTCCTGGGTTGGTGCCAGAGGTCGTAATGGTCGAGGCTGGGGTGCGGCACCTGGCAGTCTTTACAGGGCTTCGCTGTTGTTGCCCGCTGGTTGGGTGATGTTCCGATCTGATTTATGGAATCTTGCAGCGTGGGGCGCTGTAGCGTGAGTAGCGACGGCAAGTCCCAGTATGACGGGGCATCAACAGTTCCGGCTGAGCCTTTGCGCCATGGGAATGGCGATTTCATGGGATCCCACATTCGCATGGTCTGGCCGTTGCTGAAGTGCTCGGCAAGATGGGCCTGTCGGTCTTCCCAGGAGCGCAGGAGTTCGTCACAAAAGCCGCAGGTCCAGAATATGTTCGCGGCTGCTTGCGGCTCGTTGCGTTGACTGGAGTAGATACTCCCTCCAGTGCTCTGTGCGCTAGGCTGGCTGTGGGACGAGGAGCTGGATGACTGAGGTTGTGATTTAGTTAGGAGTCTGCGACTACTCTTACCTCTGCTCCACCGCGAGCCTGATGAGCTGATTTCATCGCGTCGTGCTTCTTTAAGTTTAGAAGTTCGACTGAAATTTTCGAGGTCCTCCAGGTGGAATCTTTGTTCATGTTTGAGCCAGTCTGTTTTATTCTGACATTCGAACAGGCAAAACGTGCAATGAAACTCTTTAACTGTAGTGAGTGGAGTTGTTGCCACTTTTAGAGGCAAGCGAGGCTTCTCGAAGGAAGAGCTGGCATTGGACAAAATCGATGTGGGCGGTTTTGAGGTGGAGCACTCGGTCTCTCTTGTGAGAGCTTTCGACCTTATCGATGGGCTTTGATCACGGATCACTCTCCCTGTATGTGGCTCTTTTGTGGAATTTCTCCGGTTACTGCAATTTGAATCAACATGCTGGTCTCGAGGTATGTGTTCGTGGCCTGTTTCCCTTTTTTGCCGTCGCGGAAGATAATTCAGGGCTTGCTTGAGGGTTGTTGACCATGACGATGTTGAACGGTTTTCAGGGTTTTGAATTTTGTCCGTAGTTTGGGGTTGGGTGTGAGTGGATGAGTTATCGGAATTTCTCGAGGAGGTTTTGTTATGAGATGTGCGGAAATGACCCTTTAATCTGTTAAGTGTTCTGGACGCAGAATTGTGCGGCCGTTCCTCCCGGGGGGGTGGCTCAGGAGGAGGAGGGCTCTCAGGATTATCAGGAGATGGGGGACGAGTTAGATTGCTTGGACCAATAGGGTAGTCATCGGGACAATCATTGGGGATCGCGGATGGGCTAGATGGGCGTCGTCCCGTTTCCGGCGGAGGTTGACCGCATGGTTGCATTAAATTGTGATGATTTTCAATATGGCCTTGTAGTGTCACGGACGTGTCTGAGGTGCTGCTAGAAATATGGTTCCGGAAGTG
This sequence comes from Blastomyces dermatitidis ER-3, assembly GCF_000003525.1. Taxonomy (NCBI): domain Eukaryota; kingdom Fungi; phylum Ascomycota; class Eurotiomycetes; order Onygenales; family Ajellomycetaceae; genus Blastomyces; species Blastomyces dermatitidis. The sequence continues at coordinate 4,800,587 of NW_025544778.1, read as the reverse complement.
ATCCAAAGCTTGGACTTCAGAATCAGAGTGGACTGGGCTACCTAACGGTGAGTTGAATCCATCAAAGATGTGGGCTTGTTCAACTTACAGAATCTCCCGTTCTTGCACAGCCAGGGGTATATGCTTGGTGCTCTCCTGCGATTTTGGCTTCTCCTTCACGACTTGTGGTTCAGAATGTGTATCGTCTCTACCCCGGGCTGAAGACAGCGAGCGAAAAGGTCGAGAGAAGTTTGGGATCTTCCCCAAAAACCCAAGCTGCAGCCACATTGTGTGGTTAGGCGCACATAAGGAGAGTAGGAAAGGAATTTGAGCAGTAGAACATTATTACTCTCTTGGCAAGGAAAATAAAGAAAAAGCTCACCCGGCCATAGTCTTGTTGAGGTTGGATTTTGTATATTTTACCAGAGTCAAGCGATGTTTGACGAACCTCAACTGTAAGTGCATGCCAAAATGGTTCTGAAGCGAATGTCTAAACTTGGCTGTCTTGTTAGCTATTGAAAGTTGTTTCCCTCGAAACAACACACCGCAAACTGCCTGATATCAGTGAGGTTACGAACATCTTGTGGTTGCTCCTGGGCTATCCAAGCATCGTCACCAGGTGGTTGAGAGTCGTGGTCAAATGGCGAGGTCTCCTTGGGGTAGAAGCGGTCAGGCAACGCAGCACCATCGTCACCTAGAGCGGCGTGGTGTCCCTCGGAGGTGGAGTGCCACGAAACGGGCAACGGGTCTAGACGTGGCCCAGAGGTTCTTGTCGACATGAGTGCTTGACGTGTGTGTGAGGTGAAGATACCCTGACGCTGACGGCCGGCACTCCAAAATCATCGCATCGTTTACTCACACCATAGTGTTTTGGCGCAAAGTGGAGAAGAGCAGGAAACAAGAGAAAGGGAGTTGTAGGCTTCCAAAAGAAAGTGGAAGCAAACCGAATATAAAATATAGCATTCAGAATTCGCCTGATGCCGCCGGTTTTGAATAAAGTGAATCGCAGCCACTCCGCGAGTGTAACACGGAATTCGCCTCGTTTTGTGGCACATCTCACTGGCCCAAGAGCCAGCTGCAAGGAGAGCTCTTCCTGCAGTCAGAACACGTAGAGGTGCGTCAGAAAAGGCTATGCGCTGCAGACATCTTTGTGCAAGGCTCGCAGCCAGCAATGCTGCGTGTTGAAGCGCTATTGGTGATTGAACCTAACGGTCAGCAGGGTTTGTCAATCTGCTTCTGCTCCTCTCCGGCTTTAAGGATGGTAAAGGAAGGAATTTCCTTCACATGCAAGTAAGCCACGTCGAGGTAAACCGCCTTTGACATTTGGATGTAATTGGCGTTAAATAATTCTTTTGCCCAACCTCCGTTGTTGGTTATTGAAACTAATCAATCGTCAACTTATACAGCATAGTGTCTCGGGAAACAAGAAGACGCGCTCATCTTCATCATCTTCTCCCATTCCTTTTTTTAATGTTATATATTCTGGCGGCTTTTATGTTCTGTTTTCTATTTAATTTGTGCCATAGTTCTGGTTTTCAACTGCTGGGCTGATGGTGATTATGTGTTGTTTGGTGCTGATTAGGCTCATTGGGGTGGCGGCCACTTAAAAATATCTAACTAGTTTTCAGCTCAGGCATCATTTTATGTCAACGACTTGCGATGTTTCTGTGACGTTAAGACGGGAATGAATAACTTCCATCCTATACTCGATCTTGGTTTTTTCAAACATTTGACTGGTTGAATCAGGGCCAGATAACTTGAGACTTACCTACATGTATTCATTGAAGAAGATTATCTAGGTTTGACAGTCTCTTTCGGGACTTCCCGAACCCTGATGAAAGGGCTGTGTTGGTTCATTTGGAGGAAATTATGACATGTACTGTACATGTTCACAAAGGAATAGAAGCTGCAGTTAAATAGTTCCGAATGTTCGACTGCAACCCCCAGACCAAATATCCCGTACAAAATCTTCGTCTTCATTCGAATATTCCAGAAAACTGGTAAGTCTCGATGAATAGTTACATGTTATCCACGCAGCGAATCCCATCGTCCGTCTCATTTCCAATGAACAATTTATCGACTCGTTACGGTCTTCCCATGGGCTTTTTGGTTGGTCTCCTCCGATCAGCCATCAAGAGCGATACTTCCAACGTCTCCACTCGTAATTTCCACCCTCTGGCCAATCAGCCCCGACATACGGACGGTATTCCAACAGCAGCTAGGTCCGCTTCAATCACTGTGAACCAGTCGCCTTTGCAGCGATATTCAACGTGTTTAAGCACACGGCATTCTGTTGCAATATCACGATTCACCACAATCGACCATAAGAGAACAACAGTTACCGCCGCCCTCTTCTGGTGTTGACTGAGTTTCTAACCCAAGTGCTATTAGGTCGAAGTGTTGGACCCAGTGGCCGCTATTTGACATAACTACCGACAGGCCCAAGACTCGGTGAGCCATAAAAGTCACCGTTACTCCTAAACCCGACAAGTTTCAGCTAGCTTCAACTAGCAGTCTTGACGCCGAGTCGATTTTCAGTGACGCTTTCATAAGATCGGGAGCTGATGGCATATAAATAACCGCCTGTTACCATATGTGGCTGCTGGATAGTTAACGTCGTCTGAGACAGCCGATCTGCTGTAAAGTAGGTCCCCTCTTCACAACCTCTGTCCAAACACGCCTGGTTAGGACACCGATGGTGTAAACTAGTCTTCGAGTAGCTGGCATGAATTGGAGTGTGTGGGGTTAGTTGGTGAAGGATTTTCCATTTAACTTGCCAGGGATCGTGGTTGACGTATGAGTGCAACCCCAAAACGTGAACTCAACAACTCGAAAGTGTGATTCACGAGTAGAGACTTTGCAAGCGGTTTTTTACCCCGTTGAGCTGGAGATTTTTATTTAGTTTGTCTCGACAATTTCTTGAACTCCCGTCCCCCAATCTGTTAATCGGGGCTCTGAGGAGGTTTCTCAAGCTGTACGGAGCACGTCACTTTGTTAATCAATACCATGAATGAATGAGCCTATATATTCCTGTGCATCTGGGGACTTGTTTGGTCACTACAGCTCTGGGTTGATGGTGAGGGAGCTCAGCACATGAACATATTTGTTGATCAGTCAATAGAACAAGCAGGTATTTATACGCCGTGTACGGAGGAATTCAATTCAAATGATCCAGACGCCAATAGTCTTCCATCATTCAGGAGGCAAAACCTCGTCGACACGAAGACATAATATTTAATCGCATTGCTTTATTCCAGAAAAAACACTACGCAGTGCAGTGGTGAGAGTATATGATTAGTCAGCAAACCCTAATTGGTTGGTGTAAACAACATCGTCCGTTTTGGCCTCGAGTACTCTGTAGACATGACATGCTATTGACATAGATGGGATCATGAAGACTTTTCATCCGCAAAATATGTAAGGGATAGCCGTCCTCGTGCCGCAGAATTACCTGTGTTTGTACGATGACGTTCTTTGAGATTTATGGAGGCAAATTTAGCGCGCTTGGGGTCTTGGTAGTGTCGGGGATGTTGTTGCCGATACGAGGGCTGCCACTAAAATATGCTAAAATATGCGCTTGAAGAAGATCTTGGGGCGGGCAAGGCAGCACTGTTCTTGACGAATCTGTTGGAAGTTGGAAGCCAGGTCCTGCGAAACATACCATCCTTATAAGTGCGATGAGAGCTTGGATAAGCAACCTTTCTCGCACTCAAATCTTGCCTGCTCAGGCATCTCAGCTTCATCTGCTCGCTGATTACTTTTCCCCCCGCGCACAAGTTGGTGCCAACGCTGGACTCAACATCGTGGCATGATGGAGGGCGCCAATCCACATTCCACTGAAGTGCTCGATGCTCGATTAGGACAACCACCGCAGAACCTGTCCTCTGGCCGAGATAGCGCGATTCATCAATCGGGATCACAGATGGGAAACGATAGCAACCCGGAGCCACGAACCAATGGCACAAACCAAACTTCTTATGTACCTCGCCCCAAACGGATAGCCTGTGTTATATGTCGGAAAAGAAAGCTGCGATGTGATGGAAACAAACCGAGCTGTGGTACATGTTCCCGCTTGGGGCATGATTGTTCCTACGATGAAGTGAGAAAAAAGAGCGGTCCAAAGAGGGGATATGTGAAGCAGTTAGAAGCAAGATTAGGTATAACCATATTACGGAGCTCATGCGTCCACTGGATTTGTATCCAGATAACTGTAGAGCATTGCTGATGGATTGTTTCCTTCCTACTTCTAGCCCAAGTCGAGACTTTACTCAAATCTCAAGACTCCGGGGATGTCTTGCGGAAGTCGCCCGCACCCACAGACAGCACACCTCAACCTCCTACATCTACCGGTTTTCCTAATGACGCGCCTTATACGTTCGCATGCCCGAACACAACAGGGAATGCGCATCCAGTTTCCCTTGACCTGCTTGGTGACCTAAATTCTACTCAGATCAACCTCCCGGATAGTAACATCACTTCTGGGGGTGACTTTTCATGGGAGATGATTGGTCTGGGTTTGGAAGAACCCCTTCCGGCACAGGATGTTATTGATGAGCTGTACGTGTAATTCTTAGCTTCTCAGCGTAACATACGACATAAGATATGACCTAACGGATGGTGTCTAGAAATGAGATATATTTCCAGAAAATTCACCCATCAATGCCAATCTTACACCAACCGCGATACTATGCCGCAATGAATCTTGCGCCTAACATGCGGCCCCCTGTATGTTTACGATATATAATGTGGGCTTTGGCTAGTTCTGTTACGAATAAGTATCGAACATTGCATCCGCATTTCTATCAACGTGCACGAAAATATGCAGAGTTGGACCAGATGAGAGGCCTTGGCGAGTCCATGGCCACCGTTACTCACGCCCAAACTTGGATTTTAATGTCTTCTTATGAGTTCAGGATGATGTTCTTTCCTCGCGCATGGATGAGCACAGGCCTTGCGATGAGATTGGCTCTGATGCTAGGATTACATCGTCTAGATGGTAGTGGTCCTGCGGTAAAGATGTGCATTGCGCCTTCTCGAGACTGGACTGAGCAGGAAGAACGGAGAAGGACCTTTTGGGTAGCCTTTTGCCAAGACAGGTATGCCAGCGTGGGCACGGGATGGCCCATGATGGTGGACGAGCGAGATGTAAGGGATACCTACCTGCCCCGTCTTGGCCTCTGCGAAAGAAACGCCTTTCTAACCAGTGAGCACGCTAGATTTTAACCAATCTTCCTGCGTCTGATGAAGCATTTGTCAACTCTACAATGCAACGAACTTACACCTTGTCGAGTGTTATGGCTGGCGAAAATATTTCAACGCTGTCAGCTCTTGCGGGTCTCGTATTAATCGCTTGCATTTTTGGCCGCAATCTCCATCATCTACACCGGGTAGCACTAGATGATAATGCTCGCGATTTGAATGGCGGATTTTGGAAAAGGCATCGCGCCTTGGATAACATCATCCTCAACACATCTCTTGCGTTACCTAGCCATCTACGATTACCAGAAGGTATCAATGATTCGAGCGTCCTTTTCCTCAATCTTTGCATCCATTCTTCAACCATCTGTCTGCATCAAGCGGCTATATTCAAAGCGGAGAAAAATGACATGCCTAGCCAAATCGCAGCAGAGGGTAAGCGGCGAAGCATAGTTGCTGCGGATCAGATAACAAGTATCATGAAAATGGCCAGCCATACTGATTTGACCCTAGTGAGTTCCTCGGCTGGCATTTTTTTTCACATGTCTGTGTTAACCCGTTTTAGATGAATCCTTTCGTTGCGTTCTGTGTATATGTCTCGTGCCGAGTATTCTTGCAGTATCTGAAGTGTCGACCAGACGATGGATCAGTTCATTCATCTCTTCAATTCTTACTGGCTGCTATGAATGTCCTCAAGCATAAAAACCCTCTCACAGAATCATTTCTTATGCAGCTCGATGCAGACCTTGAAGGGACCGGTCTTGGCAGTAAAGTTGACACATCAAAGTTTTCTTTCGGTACACGGTATGGCGAGGTAAGTCCGGTCTGTGCTAGCGAACTATTCTGGCGATCCGAAATCCCCCCCTTCATCCGCCCGGCAAAAGATGTAATTGCGCACTTAGTACCTAACCATTCACCACTTCAGAACTCTTCACAGACGAACGACTATTGCCCGTCCTTGAAATCATTCTTTCAGGACAATACCCACCAGCCGCCGGACAGCATTCCTGGGTCGTCGTCATATGAACAGACTACGATCCCTCCAGCTTTGTCCTCACTGCCGAATCGGTCCAAACCCTCAGTTGGATCGGCGTCAACTGGCGGGAATGATAACCACGCCCACGTAGCGGACATCGGACAGTTTACGCTTCCCACGGATACAAACTTCATAAAATCGATGGTTATGGAAATGGACTTGTCGGAGGCAAGCACCACAAGTGATCGCCAGTACCTGTCCTCTGATCATCCGACCCCAGGCACAAATCCATCATCGAGCAGTTCAATTTCACCCCGTACAATAGATCAACCATCCCCCCCCGTTCAACAACACCACCGTCAACAAGCCCAGGGATCAAATCCCAATATATATGTCACCGACCTCCCTACTTCCCAATTTGAACCCAACCTTGACAACAACACTCAAACTACTTACGCAAACTACTTTACGCCTGGTAATCCACCACAAACCACCCCTGGATTTGGAAACCTATTCGCATTTCCCGTTGGGTGGAACCCTCCTCGTACCCAACCAAGGGAACCATCCTCAACAACTACTTCAGCAGGGCTCGTTGACCAAATACCAAACCTCGACAATATCACCTGGCCAGGCGGCGTAGATACACTCGCATGGGAGAATTTTCAGTAGCCAATTCACTGGAGCATCTTGACCATTTTGTGTTTTTTTCGCTTCCATTTACTTCCAAATCCTCTTCTTTATTTTTTTTATTTTTGAAAGAAGAACAGACACTGCCCCTTTCTGCTGACAACTGTTGTATAATACTAACCCTATAATTTCGACCCATTTGACTTTCAATGGTCTACTCGCTTTTTATCACACCAAACTTTCACTTGTTATATCAATTTATATGGATGCCAGGACAAGAATTGGAAAAGAAGTATGAGCTTGGAATCATATTTTCATCTTGGAGATTTGGGAGGACTCTTTGAGACGGAAAGGTGTAGGAATTTACGGCATTCTCGTTTTTTTTTCCCTTTTTTCCTTTTTTTTTTTTTTTTTTTTTGCCTTCTCTTTGGCTGGGCTTTGTTTATTACTTCTATAGTGGCCTTAATGAAATAAGTGACGAATTACGATGTCGGTTCCGGAGAAATTGGTCATCTCTATCAACTCCTAAGCTCGTCTGTTCCCGTGTTTGCTGGTTTTGTAAACTGACGGCAGGTTGGATCCTCCAATTGTTCATATGGGAAAGTAGGATCGTAAAACGCATTCCGTGACTATTGTTTTCTCATAATTTTATTCAGCTATGACTCTTTGATATTTTTCGGGGGGGATGGCTTGTCTACTCAGGCATTACTTTACGATGTGAAGTCATAATAACCTTTTAACGCTCAGAATTCAGAACAGGAAGTTTCAAATGTAAATTCTCTCCAATGCCATGCAAAGATGCAAAGGCCACAAGGTCTTTCAACTGAAATCTATTTAGATTCGTCCATTTGGATTGGGGAGGACGTTTCAAACGCAAGTTGCAACTTATCTGGTCCGATGCCTTTACTGTTTCTTTCCTTCCTGTTCTACTAGAGTACATGTTGAGGGACTGACCGCCCCACTAACATGCTGCTCTAAGTCTCCTATCTGTCGACACCAGGAACGTCAAAAGGGTCCGCTACTCCCAGCCCCAACAATCCTTAGTCCACCACCACTACTGCTCCCCATCCCATCAGCAGTGACAGAATAAGCAAGCCAGTATCGAGATGGGTGCCAAGCGACAGCCGGCACGCCCACAGAAGTTCCAGGGCCGCTTCCGATTCCAGCCATCCCGTTGGCTGCGGAGCTCATTCCTCCTGTAGGAATGGTACATACGCTTTCTCCTGTTTCAGCGTGGAAAATCTCAAGCCCGGAACCGCCACAACCGGGTTCGTCGCAAGCCCCCACGATAAACCGACCGTCCCAACTCCAGCTGACGCCCCGCACGGCGCCGCCGTTGGCACTTGATACGGTGCGTTTGCAGATCCAATCTGTAGTGTCCCAGAGGGATATTAGAGCATCGCTTCCGCCAACGGCTAGGTAGCGGGACGTCGGACTGAGCGCAATTGAAAGGCATGCCGAGGTGTGGGCATGGATTGTGTGGAGTGGGTTGAACGACGGATATGAGACGACTTTTACGGTGCCGTCGCCAGTTGTGAGAAAGAGGTCTAGATCGGAAGTATTAAAAGAGTGTGAAAATGTGGTGGCGTTGGTTTGGATAGCTTGTGGGTGTGGGCCGAGGGCTTTGAAGGTGTTCGCCGGGGCGGTGGTTCCAGCAGGTATTTGGAGGGTGGGAGTAGATGGAGATTCGACTGAAATGGGTATTAGGGTGTCATCCTGCAAGTAAAATAAAGACATATAAGCTAATTGGACGTGATCAACCGCTCCCTTTACGTCCCCATTGATGCTGAGTAAGTGAGGGAAGGACGTCAAGATGGTGACCTTCGGAACGAACCTTCCTACCGACGAGTATTACGCTCCCATCAGCAGCCCATGTCATCGTAAATGCCTCGCCTCCTACATCAACGCGGCTGATACACGTTTTGGACCGCACATCCCAGAATCGGACCGTCCCATCACTCGAGCAGCTTGCCAATTCCGATTCTTTGACGGGGTTAAAGGCAACTTTTTCTATACCAGAGGAATGTCCACGTAATTCCGTCGAGTATTTTACATGTGTGCGCTCGGGGTTCCAGATGCGGAGGGTGCGATCCACGGAGCCGGTTGCGATCAAGCTGCCTGTCGGATTCCATGCAAGGGTGCGAATGCTAAATGCAGGCGTAAAGTCAGCTTATCAATTGTAAAGAGCAGACACCAAAAGAAAGGGAAGTATTAATGATCCATACGTATGAGAGCCTGGACCCCGTGCCGCGGGATCATAATAGCTCTGAACTTTCAAACTGCCAAACCATTGGCCAAAGCGGTCCTTTGGGACCATCCGTCGAGATGGCGCTGGAGGCATGATGGTAGGTGGCCGAAGCCCATGCCCTTTGAGACAATAAAGTGGACAAAAATTGCGTTAGTTTCGCAAGTTTCCTTATGAAATGCTCATGGTTACAAAAAATGCCGCAGGGCGTTATCTCGTTTGGCATCAGGGTTTAGTGATTCTGCATCGTTCAAGGTCGCGAAGTAGTTGCGAGTTTCTGCGGGTATTGTCGCTAGAGTCTGCCCGAATCCGGCTGGCTTGGCCCTGGCGCTTGCGCTTATCGCTTGTTGGGCTGGTCCAAATTCGGGATGGAGTTAACGAGCACAAACGAAGGAAATGATGAAGTATGATCCAACTCCATCAGCTGGTCAGATATGTCCGTACCCTGGTAGGTGACACGTTTAATGCTTCATCGTTCTTTGGAGTCTTTTTAGCGAAGCAGAGCGACTCACATTCCTCTGGTAGAACCTATTGCATCATATGCACAATTGATGCCTTGATGTTTGACCAATAGCGGTTTGCAAAGCAGGCACCATTTTAATTTATCTAGACCTGGTAAAGACTGAATGCATAATGCATATCAAAGAATGAAGTAGAAAGGTTTTGAAATCGGGGGTCAGCTTTGAAACCAGCCGAATGGTGGAGAGTACGCTTGAAACAACTTAAGCTGAATATGTAAAACTGGCCCGGATTTGTATTGGAAAGGATTATACTATATCTTCGATTTATGTGTACGGAGTACTCCGTATGGAAGAAGAAAATGAAAATTAAGAAGTGGAGGTGCTGGTGTAACTATGGAATGAGAGCGAGCGGCATTGTGGAGTTTTAAATTTAAGCTTATTCTTCGCCAAGCTAATTTTGACCTCATCTTCTGAAACCAATCCTAAGCTCGCAATAACACATTTCAAAGCCCTGACAGTTGACGAAAATACAAAGGCAACAGGATGTATGAAATAGACGACCCTGATTTACAAAAGGAGAAATGTTACACTACAATTGGGAAGCTACCTCCCTTCGTCGATCCCCAGCAACCGCCAATTAAAAAATCACCTTTCTCCACCATCTCGAAGCACTCGTTTGTGCATTCTGTAAGTAGGCTTGCTTAACTCGTTCATTGACTTGTCTCTCAATACGTGCAGGAAAGAATTTATGGGGATGCTAATTCTAAAATAACGTTAAAGACAGCGCTCATCTTACCAAAAGAAATTTACGACTCGGTTTGGGATTCCATATCTAACCGAATACAAACCCGTCAATATGCCAAAGTGATTATGCCATTGTCGGCTTTGTTGGAGCATGACTTTTTCAACGCTTATATTAAAATTGGTATTCGATAATTCACGTCCTTTTCATCATGTAGACTTTATTTGAATTTAATATCAACCTGCAGACCAGTGCTTTGTTATCTAATGCCAGTGTATAGGTGATATCCTCTTGATTTCAGAAGGTAGGAGCGGCGTGGATAATGTTTATACCCTCAAAGATGGTACGTCATTGTCCCTCTCTTATAGCTATGTAGTCACAATGCACTAGCCATACTAACATATTTCTCCAGGAGTTCTTCGATTAGAGTTGGATAAGAACTCATTTGAGCGAGCCGGACTTGATGGAAAACCAATCCGGAGTGGTGGGAGAAAACACGTAAAGGAAAGATACGGTAATTTATTTATTTCTTTTATTCAACCGGAAACTATCGGCTAATGCTTTTACACATCTAGCCGTGGCAATCAATCTTCGACTCCCATCAATGCTCCACGGGAAAAAGGGCTTCGAGCGGATCGTATGGGCTTTCAAGAACGTATTAACGACATCTGTAACTTGGTTGTTCTGCGACTTAACCCCATCTCCAACTTACTCAGAAGAAGGTAAAATATTCCCTCCCCTTCCTTACTTTTTACCTTTTTACCTTGTTAACTTTATCCTGACAATCCTCTTGCAGACGCTCCGATTAAAAAGCACTATCCCCAGATTATACAATGTGCACCGGACGTGAATGTTCTTGGGACAATCATGGTTCCACCGCTACATTTACCAGGTCTCGAAACAGACACTGGAAAGGAATTCCTTCACGAGACTTGCGACGAGGTTCAGGAATGGCTCGGCCTGGTTGTCCTCGATTCTCCACGCGTGCATGTCAACGATACCATTGACCCATATTTGAGCCGCTACGCACCTCCTAACCAAGATGAGTGCCAGCCTGTCGAGCTGGTTAAGATCTTCTGGAAAGGATTGCTTCCTTCTGCGTGGATAACGCAGCTATTTGCAGTCACTTTGTGGGTTTATTTCATCATTCTGCCACCTGTTCATTTGGTAGTCGATCACGTTGCAGGTCTGAAGTCCTGGCAGACCGCCTTCGCCTCCGAAACGGGTTACTGAACATTTTCATTTTATCACGAAAACATCTTTCTTAAGAAACTTACTAACAATCAATGGCGATCAATAGGCGGCAATTCGCGCCTGGTCCTTCGAAACCTGATGGCTGGTTTGCTCTTACATCTTTCGCACTAGGCAGGGAAGCGGTCGAAAGCAAAGACGGATACACGATATTGTTCCAGCCGTTGAACAAAGTGCCTACTAAAAACCAACCATCAGAGAATTCCACGGCCAGAGAGCGGCCCCAGCACCAGTTTATTTGCTGGGAATATGCGGGAGGCTCGTCGCATAGCTGATTGAGCTAAAGTTGAGATCAGACTTGATAGTCAAAATGGTGAAGAAAAAGACATCCGTCAAAATTGATTGGCATGAATGATACATTGTAATGATTTATAGAGTGGAAATGGAAGTTCCTCTATGTAAAAGTGCCTTGGTAGAGTGGCATGGAAAGCAATAACAGCGAAGAATTAACTCCGAGCTGAACTCATCATCCAAAGTACCGATAATACTTATCCCAAAATTTAGGGTGATAATACCAAAAAAGAAACTGATCACAACCCAAAAATGTAAATAAACCGGAAGCAAACACTACATCAAATCATTCAGCACATCCATCAATACCGGTCTCGTAGCTACAATCCTTGCACCGTCTAGGAGTTTCCCTCCTATTTTCTCCGGCCTCCTCTGGCCAGCGGATGGCTGTCTATTCTTGACTGGGCTCAAAGCGATCCGTTGTTTATCCTTCAAAGGACTCTGATCATGAAATGTGACTCTCTTTTTTGGGATCTTCTTTGTCGGGCTCCTCTTCTTAGGACTCAGTGAATTCGATCGCATCACTTCCATGCCCTTCCGCGGGCTCAACTGTGTTAGCCCATTCTCCGCATTTTCAAAAACATGTTGCTCAACAGCGGTACGCGGCAAATCATATGTCCATGCTTTCGCATCCATAAGCTGGACAAAATTTCCTAGTAGTTCATTGCCATCACGAAGCGTATTCTTGCTCCCAACTATAAGCAGTTTGGTTCTCGCCCGAGTAAACGCGACGTTCACGCGTCTCCAATCCCGGAGTAGTTCACCAACATTCCGCTCTGAGTTGCTGCGGACGCAACTCATGATGATGATTTCTTTATCACGGCCCTGGAAGCGGTCTGCTGTGTGCATCTCTAGGTCCGGGTGGTGGCGGAGGTTTTGTTTTAGGAGGGATAACTGGCTTCGGTAGAGGGTTACGACGCCGATATCCCCGGCTGGGATACCTACAGAAATGAACGATTCAACGAGTTGCGCGCAAATCGTAGCTTCGATGGGATTTATGATTCGGGAACCCTTGGATGACTCAGTCGCCTGTGGCTCTAAGGGGTCAGTGTTGACAAGTCGGGTCCTAGCGACAGGGTCGAGCAGATCGCGGATCCAGCAGCGGCCATATCGGGAGCCCAGGCAGGAATTTCTGACGTTGGGGGGTAACGATAATGAGTCGACATGGTGTTGTTTCAGCCTACCGAGATTCGGGATTTTGAGGTAACTTTGAGCAACTTCTGGGGTTCCGCACTTGAGATGTCCCGAGTAGATGAGGGTGTTTGAAAGGAGCATTATATCTTCACACATTCGATATTGGTGCTCTAAGTTGACAACTGAGGCCGGTTGCAAATCGCAGAGAAGCTTAAATAAGCTTACATCCAATCCACTTTCCCGGGCTTCCTTATCTTGAACGAGTGGAGGTAGCTGATAGTGGTCTCCAACGAGGATGAACGTTTTCGCCATACGAATGGGACCTAGACAGACCGGGAGAGTTATTTGGGACGCCTCATCAACAATACAGTAGTCGAAGGTGCGGCTATTAAAAATAGGGTGGTTAATGCCCAAGCATGTGGTTGCCACGATCCGTGAATTTTCATAAATATCCCGTAACTCCTCTATGGTCTTTTTGGGAGTTGCTGCCAAATCAGCAAACTTTTGGACATCTGGATGGATTTTGGTTGTGGCACCCAGCCTTAGCGTTCGAATATTGTCGTCCTTCACTTTGAGCAAAATATTGTCGACAGCGGTATGAGTGTAAGATGTTAGAAGGACGCTTTTCCCTTGAGAGATAAGAGCCCGTATAATATGGGCTATGGTGGTTGTTTTTCCAGTTCCTGGCATCCCCAAGATCAGAGCGTAATCATTTGCACTCATCACTTTCTTGATAGCTTGCTCTTGGTCGATATTTAGCTCTGTCTCAGGGAGGCATGGTATGGCTGATGAAGAGGTCGGCTTGAATAAAGGAATGTGGCCATCAATAATCAAATCCCTGAGCCGCCTAGCTTGGAAGGTGTTTCTATCCATCATACAAACAAGATTGTTTCGGACAGTCGCCATGCCATTGCTGAATTCGTCCTTGTCTAGGCGGTAAAGAGTCGTGTCTTCGGCCTTTTCAGGAAAAACGGTAGATTCAGATCCGCCAGTTTCAACAATTTCCATAACACCTGTAAAGGATTGATGTCGATCTGCATCAAAGTTCGAACATCTCGTTCGGGCATTATGGAGCCGCCGGTCAACTGCGACCGAGATTCGCGTACGACTAATATGGGTGACATAGCCGTTGGCGAGTGCGAAATGACCCTTTTCGTCAGAGACAACGATGGGTTCTCCAACACTAAGCTGTGAGTCCCCAAAGGAGAAGTTTGAAGGTGGTTGGTGTTTGAAAAATGTATACCTAAATCGATTAATTTTCGGTACACCGGTCTCTTCATAAGCGGACCCCGGTTCGACCATAACGTTACCGAAGCAGCGGCCAACACCCTCGCGTTCGTTACTCAACATGGTCCACAATTCCCGTCGGAATTTAAGGATATCTCGCTCTTCCATAGTCAAAAGAGCGTCCCATTTCTTGAAGAAGTTTTGGTGGGAGGGTGTAAGATGTCCGACAATCTCAATGAAACTAGTTCCCATTCCGCTGCTCTCATCATCTCCGTCATCCATGACTTTGTGGTAGATGAAACATGCATCTTTGGCGTAGCACTGGTTGCATATCCGTGCCTTTTTAAGCATTGGAGGTAAGTCTGATTTTTTACATATGAACTCAGCGAGACGGTTACGCTGCTGTATCATTTGGCGGATTTCGCTTCGGATAGCTCGAACTCGGAAAGTTTTGGTTGCTTCGAGATAGAAGAGTATTCCAAAGGTCACATCGATATCTGAATACGACTAGTTAGCGAATGAGTATCCCCACTTGCGTGGAAAGAACATACCATATCGATCGGAAACAAGCAAGGTGTACAATGCCGTTTGCGCCCTGTGAGCCTCATTGGAATTGTTCCGTCCCGTTTTCAACTCGAATGGGACAGTTAGCGTCTTTTTCTCTGTCCCTTCCTGGACGGCCACTTGCACAGTCGCATCGACATTGCCTTTCAATCCGTACATAGGAGACCAGATATGCTCCTCAACTTCAAGAAGCTTGTTGATGCTTAGACACGAAGTAGTGCCACTCCTGTCTTCCGTAATTGACTCGATCTGCATGCTTATCAGCATATATATAAATGTCAAAGCTAGAAGTAAAGGGCCTCATTCATACCGTAGGGCGTGATCGCATGAAGATGTCCGCCCACGAGCTTAGAGCAGGTATTTTGCTCATTAAATACTCAGTAGCTTCAGAAACTTCGACTTGGATCTCATACAAACTCTCCACATAGTGCTCTAATGTGCGCGAAATAATTTCACGCAGCCAGCTTTGATCCCAGCGATTTGCGCTCGCGGCTGCTTGGAATATTTCGTGAAGGATATGACCATACACTTGAGGTTTGTTGGCTTCGCTAGTAGCCTTAACGCGGTCTTGGAGAACAGCACGGCGGGGGCAGGTAAACGAGTCCGCCACCACCGTTGCAGAGATTAGATGGTCTGGGTGAAGGATTATCATATTGTCAGAATTGTCCACCAGGCATCGTCCCATATGATCGAAGCTTCCGATGAGGTGGATATAAGATCCCTTTGAGCATGGCGTATCATACCATGACTCCCGTAAAGTGATAGTTCGATTGTTATTCGTTTTCTCCTCTTGCACAAATAGTACCTATAGTGATGTTAGCACATCTCAAATGTAATATACGAGACATCATAGTCATACTTTTTGAGGCTTTGATTGGCCTTTGGAATTTAGATACGTATTTTCTGCCGAGTCTATAATAAGATGCCGTTCAATAGTCTGTCTTGATTTACGGTTCTTTAAATCACTTAGTATAGGAATTTAAGAGGTGCTAATCGAGAACACAGGATGACCAACATGACTCGAACCGTTGATACCAGCAACCTTTTGCATTGCTGCTTCAATGGACTCCAAATCGATGTCCTCATCGAATTCATCACCGGAGGAAGATATCGCTCCGTCCAAAGAAGGGGTCTTTGGTTCAGTCTTCCTTACGGCTGCTATTCCGAAGGAAGGGGCGGGCGGTTCTGCTAAAATAGCGTTTGGTTTTTTGCCTGCGTTCGTCTGTTCTTTCAAGTCATAACGGGCTAGAACTTCTTCCATTGCTTCAGGAAATTCGTCATCGCTGTCATTAAATTCATCAACCTCTTCGGAATTTGTATGGGCGTGTGAAGTTGGCAGCGTGGGTTGTTTATCGTTCTTGTTGATGGAACCGGTCCTAGGACGATCAGGTTTGGCGTGCGCCGTATATAAAACTCCCGTAAGCCTTTCCTCCTGTACAGCGTCAGGAAGCGGACCAACTTCGGAATATATGGGTTTATGTTGATTGTCAGCCTTTCCAGCAAATTCAAGGAAATCATCATCTAGTCCATCATCGTCAAACTCGGACAACGTTGCATTCAAGTCTTGTATGGTGTACATAGTGTCATTGTAAACGGCATCATTGGCCATCACTCTTCTTGAGCACTTAGAAGGGGTATCAATTGGATTGTTTTCATTCTCGTTCCTAGGTTTTGGCGGTGAGCCAGAGAATTCCGCTATATTATCAGGCCGTTCCGGCAAAGGAGTGGAGCTAGACGGGCCTGATATTTCTCCCCTCGGCGATTTCAAGAGGGTTTCTTGTATTTTCCCCACCAAGAGGCTGATTTTAGAGGACTTTGAGGTGCCATCACCAAGAAGCGAGCTTCGCGATCCAGCAAAAATGTCCCGAACTCTCTTTACAGCCTGCTGTTCATTGTCAACTCTTCTTCTTTTAGTATTAGATGTCGGCCAGTAGACATTACAACTGTTTGATCTGCGAAGCGTCGACAAATCTCTACCCGCTCGAGCGGCCGTGGGGGTTCGTGGTGAGGATGAGACGAGATGAGCGAACTGAGGTTTTGGAGCATCACCACCGGGGTTTCCTGTGCTTTTCCCGATGTATTTACTCCAGAGGTCCGCGGCAATATCGTGCTGGGGCGTTCTCACGAACTTCGGTAAGGGCTGGGGGCTCGACATAATGTGTTTCGAATCTGCTCCTAGAGGGGAGCTGGTCGGTGATGCGCTTCGATAGCGCTTTTGGCCTCTTGTAATGGGTGAGCCTGAGGCGTCTCTAGGATCTGTGTTGCACGGCTCATGCTTCCAAAACACATGGTCTTCGGGACTGATAACCCTTCCCGGGGCTCTGCTGAAAGCGTCCTCTGTATTGCTAATCAGATCAGCTAGGGGAATTCTATGTGCCGGTGTTTGAGGCGATTTCTTCTCCGGCTGAACCTCTCGGCATTTCGTTCCACTCGACTGTGGAGTAGGCACTGGTATGTCGCCTTCTCCCATACGAGCTTTCATCTCCGCATTTTCCTTATCCATCGAACCGGAATCGTCGCAATTTTGGTCGACCGTTGGCATGTTGTGAGAATACTGTGGTACAGCTGGGGCATAACGAAACGTATTTAACTTTATTCTTGATTTTGATGATATCACGAAAGCATCGCTAGGCATTATAGAGGCATTTGCTCGGTTCTCGAAACGGGGTTTGTTGGGCGCGTTGTCTCCCTTGAAGGGAAGACAGGCTATCTAACGGGAGATAGACGCCATTCAAAGTTACTCGCGGTTGGAACGTTGTATAAACAAGTAGTTGAAAAGGTGCTGCGCAGTATAACTGAGGGGCAGTGAGGCTGTTGATTTGTTAAGAAACGATCGGTCGTATACCAGACGCGTAAATAGTTAAGAGCGTGCAGGCGCGTCTGCATTATGTAATGACCAATTAGAATTTCGGGCCACTCTGCCGCAATCCGCGCTAGAAATAGCCGCGCAGAAAAATCTCTGCGCTTAGGCGGACCCGAGTGGAGATTCTTTGCCCGCTTCACCGAAATCTCGGCAAAAGTCCACCCCGTTGGAACGCGCCGTTTTGGCAACCTTTTGCTCCCCTCCTCCTCCACAGTCACCATTCTCCTTTGTTCCCTTCTCTCGCAGACGTCAGCGTTCCCTATCTATCCCTTCTCCTCTTCGCCAGCTGTGCTTTCAAGTTTTATTTTGCCCAGCCCCGTTTTGGTTGGTTGCGCAAAATTTTTCGCACACTAGTATATGCTCCCGTTTAAAACCGCGACGTCAAAATGTCACAAGAGCAGCAGCCTCTGCCGTTCGTATACCAGTTCGCTGCGGGAGCAGTGGCTGGTATATCTGAAGTCAGTTTCCCCCATTCCTGAAATTTATAAGGCCAATTGACTAACGGCTACACTGCTCATTCTAGATTCTTGTAATGTGCGTAGTCCCTGGTCGGATGACGGTACCACCAGCTACAAAATAGCGTATGCTAACAAGAGAATCGCATTAGGTATCCTTTGGATGTTGTGAAAACAAGAGTGTAAGCATTGGCCTGTTGAGACCTTCTCGCTCGTGGCTCTCTCAAAACTGATGTTGAAATAATAATTCTGTAGTCAACTCCAACAAGGCGCAGGCGCTGGCGAAGAAGCATACAAGGGAATGGTGGACTGCTTCCGCAAAATTATTAAAAATGAAGGGTAGGGTTGATCTCTGTCTACCCTGTGTAAAATGTTTTACACAAACTGATAAACTATGACTCTATACAGTTTCTCCCGCCTATATCGCGGCATCACGGCCCCTATTCTTATGGAAGCCCCTAAGCGAGCAACCAAATTCGCCGCCAACGACAGTTGGGGCTCCTTTTATCGAAACCTTTTCGGCATGGAAAAGACCAACCAGCCTCTCGCAGTCCTCACTGGCGCCACCGCTGGTGCCACGGAATCCTTCGTCGTCGTTCCCTTCGAGCTTGTCAAGATTCGTCTGCAAGATAAAGCCTCCGCTGGTAAATACAGCGGAATGCTCGACGTAGTGAGAAAGATTGTGAAGTATGAAGGTCCTCTCGCGCTATACAATGGCCTTGAATCCACGCTTTGGCGCCATATTCTTTGGAACGCTGGATACTTTGGTTGTATTTTCCAGATCCGCGCCCAGTTACCACAGCCAGAACCAGGAAACAAGACTCAGCAGATGCGAAATGACTTGATTGCAGGTTCGATTGGTGGAACTGCTGGAACTCTTTTGAATACCCCCATGGATGTTGTCAAGTCCCGCATCCAAAATAGCCCGAAGGTCGCGGGATCTGTTCCGAAGTACAACTGGGCATGGCCAGCTCTAGGCACCATTATGAAGGAAGAGGGCTTCGGCGCCCTTTATAAAGGATTCACGCCCAAGGTGCTCAGACTGGGTCCCGGCGGAGGAATTCTACTGGTGGTATTCACCACTGTCACTGATTTCTTCCGGCAGCTTAGAGGGGATTAAAATATATCGCAAAAGTTTCCCATTTCTCTTGTACTGTGACCACCGATTTCCGCGGGCGTTTTTGGAATTTTACCGTAATAGAAGCCGTTCCAGCGTGTTCATGTTTTAAGAATACTTTTCTTTGCCACAGATATAGAACAGGAGGCGCGGAGCGAGGTCACCTACGAGGGACATACGAATGCAGTTTAGACTTCCATGTCGATTTCACCTCCATTACCAGTTGTCTCCTTGGCTCCACCCTCAATCAGACCCGACTTCCCGAGAAACGACCACAACAAACAAACAACCACCCCGATACCTTTCCATATACCATTCAGTTCCCACATAGTGATATTGGTACTGCTTCAATCATCCGTCATATAGACTTTTCATTTCTCCTATATCTCCTTCTCATCTTCCCCGTCTTCCTCTTCCTCTTCTTGCACGTTGTCATCTTGTCAACTGGGTTAGCTTTTCATCCCCATACGGCCCAATCACCATTATATTCCTCAATTTTGTTTTTGGGCTTGAAAAAACACCCCAGTGCGGTCGTTTTGGAGTGTTCTACGGCGTGTCACCAGCACCAGATTCTTCATACATACGAGAAATTCGTTCTCAGCCAAATCCCTTCATCTTGTTGCCTTCATAGATATAGAGTGCTATTTCGTTTGCCGTCTTACTTCTACTTCGAGGCATTCTGATTTATCTGCGCGTGCATCAACTTCTCCGAGAGATACCGATACAAATCCTGTTGCAAAAGTAGGGGAAAACATGTTGTGAGTGTTTAAAGATGAATGAAGAATGAAGATTTGAGCAGGCATTGTAAATAAGTGTTGAGTGATTGATTATGTTAATTAACTATTAATAGTAACAATGTTGATTCTTCTACAAGCTCAAATGCCGGAAAACATCTTCTACTTCACTTTACAGAGATATTATTTGTAGACTCTTCAGTATTACTGATTTATAGATTTTATATGAATTCTTATTCAATAACATAGATCAATCTCATTCAATAACATAGATCAATCTCTATCTACATGCTTAACTGAGTGTACATATTTAACTCCGAGAACATGAAATGTGGCTATACAATCAATCAACCTTCCACCTTCATCAGATTATGAGCTCTTGACTGTGTTCTGCGCCATCAACTACATGCTTTCATTAAAACCTAGAGATTAGTTTCATGAGTCTTCTACAAGAGTGAACAATGATAAGAACTTGACAGAATGACTAGCAAATGACTAGAATTCATATTTAAAGATCAACAAAAGTTTAAGGCATGATATAGTCAATCTTTTTCATACACAATCAAATCAGCTTCACCCTTCAACCACAGTCGAGCAATTCACTCTACTAAATGCCTAAGGCCTATTGTCGGGATTCCGGGATTATAACTGTCGGAATGGGTATCTCGGATGAATATGTCGGAAACATATGAATCTTATGTGTATCAAGATCTGCTTCTTATATTATCCGTACACTATCTATTATTATTATATCTAATTCCATACAAAAGATAGAGCTATTTATAGTGAAACAAATGTGCGAGCCAAGAGAGCTAGCATTAGCAAGTATTAGACGAGTTTTGTAGTAAGCTGATGATCAGAAAAATAGTAGTAATACGATGTTGGTGGCGTTCATCAGTGTATGACCCTTGACCAGGAAGCAGAAAACTTGACCTCGCTAAGTGCGCCACTTGACCTCGTTATGTAAGCTGACCTCGCAAATGTGGCCCGTGCCACTATCTGACCTCACTCAATACATCTTTTCTTGTAATTTGAAACCACTTAATTATTTATCATCAATTCTATAATCAATTCAAAATCAATTTAAAATCAATTTAATACTGAAATTATTCTTGAATTTAATAATAAAGTAAGTATTTATATAATTTACACTGAATTGATTATTAACTAATTTTCAATCAATTGTTAATTACTTAAATATATAAATTGAATTTATTTTTATTACTATAATCAATTAACAATTAATTCAGAATCAATTTAAAATCAATTTAAAATCAATTATTAAATATTTTTATCTTAATATATTTTAAAATTCTGTAAAATATCTCTTTATATTCTATATGAATTTGTCTGTTCATTTAATTGATTATGAATCAGCTATACATGCTTTGATTGGTTGACAAACTGAGTGAATGAGAATGAGTGAATTGAAAGGTTGAGTGAATTAAAAGATTGAGTGGATTGAAAGGTTGAAAGTCAATTACCAACTGATTATTACTGTATTGTTGCGAGGTCAGGGTCATGATTATGTAACGAGGTCAAGTGGCGCACTTAGCGAGGTCAAGTTTTCTGTATACACGTGTATGACCTCTTATTTCCCGACACCTATTCTCTATATAAATAAGAATTCAATCAATTCTTTGAAAGATAATCAACTAAGACTGGGAGCTAGAGTCAGAGCTAGTGTCAGAGCCTGGACTTATGAGATTTCTGTGTTTTTAGGCTATAATAGCAGAATATTGTAGAATAGAGAGTGATGAAATCCAAATTTTGTATGTAATATCCACGCCAGTGTGGCTCAGCCTTATCTCGGTAAACTTAGCCACTCCACTCCGAGCTAACCCGATCCGAATTATTGACACCTTCTGCCAAGTCCTGCTAAAC
This sequence comes from Blastomyces dermatitidis ER-3, assembly GCF_000003525.1. Taxonomy (NCBI): domain Eukaryota; kingdom Fungi; phylum Ascomycota; class Eurotiomycetes; order Onygenales; family Ajellomycetaceae; genus Blastomyces; species Blastomyces dermatitidis. The sequence continues at coordinate 4,778,841 of NW_025544778.1, read as the reverse complement.
ATCTGAGCCGAATCCCCCGGGCAGACACTAAACCTAAATGAGACATCACCGGGAAAACTCTTCCCGAGCACGTGAACTTGACGAAAGTTCTAAAGGAGTTTAGTTGGTCGCGCTAATTTGAAAATATCCAGCGGAGAGGCTGAGCATGCTGAGATAAGCGGCGTGGAGTTAGTTAACTAACTTAGAGCCCTGGCTCAGATGACCTGTGCCACGGGGCTTTCACCTCGCCCGCACATGATCCACCTACATCTCATAGAAGCAACAGGTGTTCTTAGAGCAGCTATTAACAATAAAAAGATAATAATTGAGCCTATTCAAACGTGTTGGCAGTGCAGTTCTTTTAAAAATATACGAAAACACGTCGGCCGGGTCATATGTGGAATGGACCGGATGGTTAAGTTTATTTAATCTTGGAGAAGCTACTTCATGGACTGACCGATCGATCGCATTGTGAATCACGTGATATTGGAGCGACTTTAGTGGCAACACTTCTAAGCCTTCTATTTTTATTTTATTTAATTTTTATTTAAATATTTTTATACTATTTTGCTCATCTGGGTATAAAAATAATTATTGAATATTATTAACTACATAGTAGAAATAGAAATTTCCTTTAAAATCTCATTAATACAAGATAGTATTTTCTTAAAATTAGAGAACAGAAGATTTAATCTCTGAAAATGAAAGCCCTCAAAGAATATTGAGACTCAAAATATCAAAGATAATAATTGTGTCAGTGTCTCACCCGTCGCTGTTCCTCAGCCTGTCAGAAACAAGCAGTGAGTGAGGCACGGGCACAACAATTAGAGGATGTTACTGTGTATATAGAAGCTGCCGGGTTCAAGATCTTAGTTAGATCAAAAAGAGTATAAGACGCCCGCAGGCTAGCCACGTGCTCCTATTCTTATATTGTGGTACCTTACCCGCTCCGGCGGCCCGACCCGATTAAGTTTATTACTTGCGAGAGACTAAACAGTCGCATCTAATTAACAAACATCCCAGTGCCTACTGTTACAAAGAGCCATGAATCACAGTTAGACAAAGCAGAATAAAATATCACAGAAAAAAGAAGATTAATACATCATGAAATAAACAGTATACATAAGAACATAGATAAGAGACTGAAAATATAAAAGAGAGAAAAAGATTCAAATATTATATTAATAAAAATCTTTAATCATATGACTAGAAAAAGAATGAGAGAAGCAAATAACAGCAAAAACTTTGATTGAAGTAAGTAATAAAAACTATAAATAAACTATCAGCTACCACCAATCATTATAGTTATATACATATACATATATATATCATTAGATAGATCTCTCTTTACATCTGTCAAATGAGCACATTAATCACACAGTTGTTAACTTCTGCAATGCACCAAGATCAGAATTAAGAATTGAAAAAGATTTAAGAATAAGATCTTCAATATGAGAATCGTATTCTTTTTGTTTAACTTGATGCTGAGCTTTCATCTTGCAGCTGTTGCAAGCGGTGCTGCAGTGATGATGAATAGAAGTGTGAAGGTGAGTTGATACCACTTCTTTACTATCTAGAAAGTCTTAAAACTTCCGAAAACCATGATCTGATATAATAGAGTAAGAAGGCCAGCAACGATACCGATTCTGAGTCTCAACCCCCGGGTCTCTCGGATCCTGCGGGTAAACCCAGTAATCCTAACAACCCTGATCATGATGAGCTGCACAACCCAGGGCAGAAGCGGTGGGACCCGCTGGGCAAGTCCTTCATTCGCAGGGGTCCATTAAAACTCCCACCCTCAGAATGCAAAAAGCACAGTTGCAAAAAAGATGATGAATGCAAGTTCCTTGGATGTACATTTTGCCATTTCACTTCTAACTCAGGTCTTGGTTATTGTATCTGAGAGTGATGTTGATCTATTATTCAAGTTGTTGCTATTGTTGTGAGATTTTTTCTCTTACTTTGTTTTTCTTTTGTTTCTCTTCTTTTTTCTTTTCTACTTTCTTGAGAGCATTGCGAGAAAAATGAAGATAGAGTTGATATGACAGTCTATTGAGAAAAATAAAGTTACAGTTGATATGACAGTCTATAGTAATAAATGAGTAGAATCTCCTCAGGTGTATAGAGCCTCTTCAGGTATAGAGTCTCACCAGGTATAGAGTACTCTCAAGTATAGAGTCCCCTCAAGTATAGAGACCCCTCAGGTATAGAGACCTCTGGATAGAGCTTCAGTGACAAAACATACAGCGCTCCACCACGAACTCGCTCAATTCTTCGAATAAGAAACCGGCGATAGATCCACCGAATAGCCCTCGATCCTACGAGCATTTTGACCCCAATACCAACCTCATACCCTGTGTGGTGGTGGAGTTATGCAACCAAACGTGGTTGGAAGCCTCTGTGTACCCCTACCACGCCACAACCCTGGGTCAAATTGCCATACAAATTGTAAGGTGAGGAGACCTAGCTCTATGCACCAATCCTCTTGATTTTGGAAGATTCCCAACCACTGATTGTGGAGATATTTGAAGCATAATCTCTGTGAAAACCCTGTCTATTTTTGATGTTCCAAAACATCAATGCCAAGTCTCATACACATAACTGTGGAAGGTTGTAAAGCTTGCTTGATTGAAAGGTTGCTAGCTTGTGGGAAGTTATATGGTGGAAGGATTAGTAAGCCAGATCACGTAACCTGACACACCCACTCACCAGAGTAACTATACACGATGCTACATACAAAATTCGCCTTCAATCTCTTTTATCTTAATATTCTCCTTCCAACGCGTATATTTCATCGTTCCAAGTGGTTTAGTAAGCCCATCCGCCGCGTTCTCGGCAGATGGAATGTATTGGATAGATATCTTGTTCTTGCGGACGAGATCCCGAAGGATGTGGAAACGGACCTCTATATGCTTCGAGCGGCGCGGAATTGCTTCGGAAGAGGATAGCTCTATGGCGGACTTATTATCGGCATGGATTGTATAAGCGAGACCATTGGCTGTGGTGGGGATGGGGTGATCATCGGCATCCAGATTATTGAGACGGGATGGAATGAATCCAGCGTCTTCTAGAAGCTCGCGGAGACAGACAAGCTCATATGCGGCCTTGGAGGATGCAATATATTCGGCCTCTGTTGATGATTTGGAGACCCCAGTTTGACGGCAGCTCCGCCATGCAACGGGGCCACCTGCCATATAGATGATATAACCGGTGGTTGAACGGGATCCTGGATCCCTACCGGCCCAATCGGCGTCTGCGTATGCCACAGGTTCAATATCGGCATCCCTGTGATAGGTTATACCCTCATTGATTGAACCCTGTAGATATCGGAGTGTACATTTGAATGCGGTCACCATATCAATCTGCAGGATGTACCAGCCCCGGGATGCCGAGATCGCCATGAGAGCTCGGGAGGTGGATGCAGAGACAACAGGTGCAAAGGTCCTTGAGTAATTGACCCCCTTCTGTTTCAAACAGTTGACCTCTTTAACGCAGGCCTTGTAATAATATTTCCATTCCATGGAAGCTCTGGCGCGCGTGAGGTTCTTCGGGATCGGAAGTGCAGCAATCTCGGGATCAGAAGATAGGTCTTCATGACTGTCCCCCACTGAAGATTCCCCCACTGAAGATTCCCCCACTGTATATTCCCCCATTGTAGATTCCCCCACTATAGTGATATCCCTTGTAGATGTCGGAGGGTCATCAGATTCAACTGTGAGTTCCGGGGAATTCAGTGTATTCTGCACCAAAAAAGTAGATATTCTCGCGGAAATTTCATAATCAATCTGTTGGAGCTACTACACAAGCCCTAACCCACGTGACCCACACACATATATTTAGCTTTCACTAGCTACTAGTTAGATAACAATAACAACCAACCACGTTCAACCTCTCTCACACAATCCACCAATTATTAGTGGGTACGAGAAATAATGGACACTCAGGTTGGATTTCCTCATCAATGAACAGATCATCAGTTGATGAGTCGGGAGTCGCTGAAGGAATCTCTGAAGGAATCACTGCAGGAATTGCTGCAGCGGGTAGGCCTGGTGTCGCCGAAGGAATCACCGCAGCCGCTTTACAGGCCACATTGAGTAGGACCTTCAGGTTGTGTGTAGTCGGTATCGATGGATCGGCAAGATGGAGGTCCTCCTGGAAGATGACGTCTTTTGATATGTATAGACACCCATTGGAGGGGTCAACCAATCTCATATCCCACAAAAATCAATTCCTTGGAGCGGGAGATCATCTTATAATATTTGCAGGTCTCTGAATGCTGTACAGTCATACTGGAATGTGTCAGCAGATATCATGACTCATTCCAGTATATACAGTACAGATTTAACTTGAATAGATTTAGATCTATCACTTTTTCAACTAAATACATCATTGAACTCTATAATATGAATCTAACTGTCAGCTTGACATGCTTGATGAGTTGTACAGAGTTATACACAGAATCTACTGAACAGAAGGCCTTATACGGCCCTGGACGGGGTCACCGAACAGGCCCTAAATATACAAAAACAAATAGCGTAAACAACACGCACCAAAACACCTACCCGCCGTAAAAACAATCGCCAGTGGCCTTATTAGGGGTGGTGGCCCATCTCGGCTCGGGTATCAGGAGATCTGGGATCAGAGATCTGGGATCTGGGATCTTCTTACATGGTAGGGCGGGCGCATTCATAGGCTAAAGAGTACGGTAGGTACGCAGTACGGATTGCCAGCAATAAAAATATTGACATATTATGACGTAGCTCCATCATCTTCAGCTACTTTTGGCTATTAAGGGGTGCCTGTCCGTTGCCGGATGAGAGTGACTTATTTTCTCAAGTGTATCTGTTCGGTTTCATAGAAAGTGGAGATTGTTGTGATTATGAAGCGGATATAAATAAGTTAGGCTAAAAATATATATATTAAGTACTCTGATAATGTATGTAAATAAATATGTTATGTCAAATAGGCAAGGTTAAGATGTCAAAAAGAACGGGACTATAAAAAATAAAATAAAATAATGCATGGTAAAATGTACTGTACGCTATAATATCGAATAAAATATCAAATAAAATAAACCGCCATAGCGAACAACGGTTGAACCACGCAAACCCCCCAGGGAAGAAAAAAAAAAATGAAAATGAAAATGAAAAGATATGAAAACTATGGAAAAATGCAACCGGGCCATGGAAATACAACGACCCGCGCCCCGCTGCTCTCTGGGAAATTCCTCTCCGCCAGAATAGAATACGCGAAAAAGGGAAATGAATTCGCAGAAGGATATATAACAGAATAATATATTATCAAAGAAATATGCAAGGTTAAAAAAGCAATGTATTTAAAACATAAAAATAGGGGGAAATAGATTATATAAACGTGACGTTTCAAGGGCATCGACAAGGAAAGGGCGAAAAGGAAAAAGAAAAAAAAGGGGGAGGGTATCGATGTTGGAATAAAATTCCACCGCATAAGCTAAACACATGGGCCGAACAAAAAAGGGGGTGGAAGAAATCAGAGGGGAACTAACAAGGATAAAAATCACAGTGAATATGAACTGTCTGGCTTCGCATTGCGGAATAGATAAACAAAAGGGATGCGTTGCGAGAGCGGAGCGGAGGGGCGAGAAACATAGTTAGGTGAATAGGATAAGTAGGAAATCGACGATGTCTCCTTCCAGTATTAAATAGAGATACAACAAGAAAGAATAGGGGGTAAAAAATAAATCACGGAGGAGCAAGTAAATGAACAAAACAAATGTACGCAATAAGAGTAAATATGCAAGAAATCAAACGTAAATAGATGAGAAATATCAACGACAAACACAAAACCAGTCAAATTGAAATGCAACAGATGTTGAGAAAGAAATCGGGTCAAATGCTGTTAAAAAAGGTCCGGTCGGACACAAAACGCCCCCTAAACCAGACTCTGCCACCTCATGGACCAACGCCAGCCATGCAACCTATCGAGACCGTGAATATTCGAATCAAAGAGGAAATGTTAAAGCTGTATGACTAGATCCTAATTCATCTCCATAGAATATTCGTCTTCCTCTTTGAAGCTCATCCCAGCATGGCCAGATGTATTCCAGTATTGCGGCTGAGCTCCACCACTGTTGGTTCCGCTCCCGCCACTGTGAAAGGCCGGGCTAAGGCTCTGTGGGCTCAAGATATCGGGCTGTAAAGCCTCTCCAGCAATGTTGGTATGTTTGGGAACACGGAGCCCACTTCCGGGTGCTCGACTGTACGAGAAGGTATTCGGGTCATTCTTCTCCATGGCATCAATAAGTTCAGTGCGCATGCGCTTCTCCTCTTCGGTTTGCTCGAATGGCCAAGTTCCACCAAGGGAGGTAATCAACTCCGCCAGCTCATCTTCCTGTTGAAGCTTGACATGCATAGCCCACATTAGATCCCTCGTCCAACCAACGGCACCATTCAAAATATCGCCTTTGTTGGGGCCTTTCTCCTTTTCTTCAATCGGCAAGCCCATGGTGATGTTTCCAGCCGTGGCTCGACGTCCGCTTCCTCCAGCAAGCAGGGATGTGGCAGCATTTGTAGGGCTCAAACCCGATCCAGTGGTAGAATTAGCGAGTGCCGAGTTATTGACAAGCTGTTTCCGAATCTTGTCATCCTCCAGGCGATGGTGGGGGACGAGGTGAGAAAGGTCCTGAATTCGTTCATTGATATTATCGCGTCTCCGACGTTCCACCATGTTATGCGACGCACGTCGACGCCGTCTCTTGGCCTCCTGTGATTCCAAACTCTGTGCGCTAGTAGAGTGATGATGTCCATGAACTAAGTCAACCTTGGTGGGTAATGAAGCATGCTTTCCGGACTTCAATATTTCAGAGATTCCCGTATGATGAGACGGGTGTCCTGGGGATGAAATGGGAGAATCGATCAATGACTGTGCGCTACCGGGGGTGCCATCCCATTGATTCGACAACGTTTTCTGGTGGCGACTCTGTAAACTGACCGCCCGCATTGGTTGTGAGGGGAAACTACCCGAGTCCGGTGTTCCAATATTAAGTCCTGCAATCGCAGGCGTTTTTGGGGTCATTGGGCTCCGTGCATCAATAGAGTTCCGGTCAGCGCCGTGGAAACCTAGCCGTCCATTAGCATAGTGTTGGTCGAAATGAGTATTGACATTCATATGGGGTGACGTGGCCTGGTGTCCTTGGTTTACGCGGAACTGCTCATAGTTGAAGTTGCCACGGATAAAGGGGCTTTGAATTGGCGCTCCATCAGGGGTATTGGAGTAGACATGCGTCATTTGACCCTGATGGCTCATGGAGATACCAGTGGGTTGACGTTGCTGATCCTGGACAAAGCTTAGGCTGTTATCCCGCCCAACATTGAGGTCCAGATCCAAGAGTTCTGCGGTGTCAATGCTGGAGTTCCCGAGGTTGAAACTGGATGACAAGTTTTGCTGGGAGTTGAACGGATAAGACATGAAACCTCCATTCTGCATTGTGAGTTCGGAAGGATCGATGCCATCATTAGCCGCCGAGTTTCCGAAATTAGATCCGAAGCCGGGACTAGGCATCCCAAATGCGGAGCCCGACATCAAAAATTGATGTGGGTTACTACCCTGATCTTCGGGTTCGTTTTTAATAAATGTCGTTTCAGCCATGCCTATCGTAGACGTATACGAAGAACCTCGTCGCTAAGACCAAACACTGTGGGTGCTGGTCTTCGAAACCAGCGAACGGAAAAGGAAAAGCGAACCAGCAGTGAGGGACTACGCACAATCTTCGGGCGGAGTGTACCTGAAAATAGGTCGAAGGTGCTACAGACATCCAACAGCCCTGTCAGCGTGCATGTTCAACATCGAGATGTAGAATCAAACCATATGGGGAAGGGATAGCGCGGCTATGGAGGGAATTGGTTTTCAACCAACATTTCCTCCAGCTAATACGTAGCTGTATATTCATGATATGCAAGGTACATACCGTTTCGCAACGAGCCCTGTCGTTACAGAACACAACCAAATATATATTTGTATGTAAACGATGTTAGAGACTGAGACGGGGTTTAAATGGTATGATTCCGCGTCTTGGTACTGGGCGGGCGGAAGGGAAAACTCGAGGTGGATAGGAACGAGGCTGCCGAGGTTGAAAGGGGGGGAGAGAGTGTGAGAAGAGCGGGAGGAGAGGGAGTTAGTTGCGTTAGGCAATTGCTGGAACTGCACAGAGTAAGTGAAAGGTCAAGATAACGGAAGGCTGTAGGCTATATCAGAGTCAGGTATGTGTGTGGAGTTGGCTGGGAGTTGTCATGGCTGATCAACGATGTAAGACATGGGGCGGCGGAGGAGTCACAGCGTAAAAAATCAAGTAGAAGCTTTGACAGACGGGGGCAGAAAGAGAGGCGGTAAGAGAGGTAGCAAGTGGGGAAGAAGCGGAGATAGGGGTTGGGATGGACAGAAAAAAGCTATTGCATATAAGCAGTAGAAGGAGAGAATACCGCAAGGGTGGGGGAAAACGGAGCGCTGGGGACGAAATATATACGGATGCTGTGATGCTGTGATGTGATGCTGCTGCGATGAGGCAATAGAAGATGGACGATGATGTGCTGACATGACAGCGTGGAATTGGGACCGGACAGGCGGTGGAAGGTAGCGGAAAATAAAAAGACGGGCAAAACCAAAAATACGACAAATAAATTACCGTGTTGGCAGCTTATTGGGAGGGGGCAGTATGAATATACGGGGACGGTACAGTAATGTAATGTACAGTACCATACGCCCGTTGTTCCCGCTGGTACGGGATCTTTCTAGCCACCTTCTCCTCCTCCTCCCCCGCCAACAACAAACACCACCCATATTTCTAGATTTCAAAGGTCAAAGGCTCAAAACAACAACGAAAGAACAAAATATTAGAAGTGGAAAAGGAGAAGGACAGGCCCATGCGAGCTGTTTCATTACAACCCGGCCCCGCCTCATCAATCACCCGTCGTCCACTTGGCCAGCTTCTACCTGCCTCTGAAACTTGACCAGGGAAGAAGTTCTGTGCAAATGGAGGAGAGTATAGAAAAGGGGGTGGGGCCGATTGGCAGAACAGCGCCCAAGCAGAAGATGCACAATTCAGGCTTTGCTTCATCTGCACATATCGCCAAGAGAGGCTCCTCCTCTCGTTGACCAACTTGGTTGGGCTGCTGGCTGTGGCTGCCGCTAAAGAAAATCAACGAAGCGAGGACGGGCCTCCGTCCTGTTAAACCGCAGCTCCCAAGCCTTCGAGCGGAGAAATCGGATCTCGCGCGGGGCAAAAAAAAAAAAGTGGCTTTCATACGCGGGGACTCAGACAGTCGGGACGAACGAGGAACAACAAAACGAGAAGTAAACGGAAAACAGGAATTACAAAAACGAGCGAGGGCTCCAACTGAACAGAATGGTAATGATGTGGGAAATCAAAACGAAAGAGAAATAAAAATAAAATAAAAATAAAAAAAAGACACTCTTGCTATATCTCTTGAAAAATCAAAATGGAAGAAGTGTACTTACTAACTCGAATATATTTAGATATCTAGCTCAACTGCTGAATTCAGGGAGCTAAATCATGGAAAACACAAGGAAAACCACTGCGGGGTTTGCGTCACTTCCTCAGGATTGTACCGTACCACCAGGAATAAAACAATGCAGCTGGCTAGCTAGCTTGGATGTTTGCCTCCGTGCGATGCGGTGCGATACAATATGATGCGATACGATGCGAAAAATGCGGAATATCACAGACAAAGGAGCCAAACGTTCCGTCCTTTCTGCGCCGTGGGGTGGGCGAGGGGCGGCAGTTAAAGCAAACAGCCTGCTGCCTGAGGAATGTACACAGTATGTACGTCTTCGATGTGGGTTGGATCGCGCAATCGCCAATAGCAAATGGATAAGTCGCTGTCGCTGGTTGGTTGGAAGGTGGTTTTTTTTTCTCCCTTGAGATGACGAGGAAGTAAATAAATATGGCAAGATCCTATTGGGATGGTTTGGGCGGCTAGGATGCGGTAGAGAATGGGAAGTAGGAAGCCCCTTTAAACGCCGGGCTGGGCGAATAGTGAGTGATGCGACGAGAAGGATGGTAGAACCACAGATAGTTAAACGATAAGGGTATATAAAATGCAGTTTGAGACGGAGTAGGTAGACAGGGATGGGATGGGGTCGCGAGAGCGATAGATAGTTAAGCGGATCCAAGCGGGAGTATATAAGCAAGTGAGATTCCCTGCCGAATCAGAGAAACGGGATTCGAATCACAACAGGTGTATTTTTTTATTTTATTTTCCCTCTTCTTCTCATTAAACGAAACCGGGAGACAGACCGAAAGGAATATCATCATATCATGCAACAGATTTTGGGGGGGGGGGCCAGCGGGGAAGAAAGGGAAGCCAAACACATTTATGATTCCAGCGAAACAAAAGATCGCGCCCATCCATCATCCTGCAGCTCTCATTTGATACATGACGGCGCTGGTCATGCAGGGCGTCGATCATTTTACAATCCCCAATGGAATATCCACGAGGTTTGTGGTTTCTGGAACTAGCTTGATTTTTGATTTTTGATTTTTGATTTTTGATTTTTGCACTCGATGTGTATACACAGGATATAATTAATACATTTGTCCTGTAGGGCTAATTCGGCATGGTTCAGATAGGTATGCAACTACGGGATATATATACAGACACACTTATTACGCTCCCTGACGCATACCGCGCACACTCCCTGCTCACACCTTCTCCTCTCACTCTTGATTTCCATACCTACCAAGAGGGAAAAATCAGGGTTTGATGTAGTAGCCATAACTGTGGCTGCGCCGAACGGGAGAGGGTGGCAGATTCTCCAGACAGGAGGGGGGGTTAAGGGGGGAGGTAAGAAAAGGGTGTGGCGGTGGACACAACAGTAATAATAAGAATTTTACTATTATTATTAAATAATAAAATGGGATGGGATGGGTGGTGGTGGTGGGCAGCCAGCAGTAAATGAATAAGAATAACGAACTCACTAACTTCACTAACTAACAAGAGAAAATTAAAAAAACACACGAGAATCAAAGCCCCATGGACAAGGCAGGCAGCAAGAAAAGGAGCATCATCTTCACCATTTGTCGTCAGCTGTCGCGCGCGTCCTAGGTCGAGGGTAATGTGACTAGTTTTCTTTTCCCCCGTTATCATTAATTATTTCAGGATATAAAATAAAAGGGGGGCGGAGGAGGGAAAGGCTGGAGGGAATAATTAAATAACTTGGAGAGACAACTAGAAAGAGAACGTAAGTAGTTTGAGCAATCTTTGTTCGCCCATCCCATACCTTCTTTCGTTGCATATATACCACTTACTGGCTTGGGTGTAGAAAACGCGACCCCGGCAGAAACATAGCAACCGGCTGGCTTGTGATAGTGCTGTTGATTGGTGACAGGAGAGGGGATCTGATTCACACCACCGAGTAGGCTGTGCGTGCGTACGTGCGTGCGTGCGTGCGTGTGTGTGCCAGTAATGACAAAAAATATAGGAAGATTCTTCGGCGACTAATGGGAGTCTGAGTCTTATTGTTTCCTTCGCAAAGGGGTGTAGGTTTAAGTTTACTGTATAAGCATAAGCATCTGATTGGTATATAGTTATATGTATGTATATCAAAATCTCTCACTATCATATAGCGAAAAACTACGTAGCTATGTCCTATTTGCCCTTTTCGATGCCAGTTTATATTTTGATAGTTTGCATCTTCTAGATGTGCTTTAAAGTGATCTGCGACATGGAACTGCATAGCTAGATCAAAAGGCTGCACTTGGGGGAGGTGGGAGGTCGCTTTCGGTGAGCTGATAGCTTTCTGGGATTAGTTCGCGTTCTAGAAAATACCTTCACAAGGGTGGGAAAGATGGGTGATCCTGGAGCTCTCTTCCAAGGTTTTCTAGGGCTTTTCACGTTTTGACGCGCAGTGGTGATAGTCACCCGGCCCCGGCAATTTAAAATAGCGGTTCCCAGAAGCGGTACATCCGGAACGAGGTGTGGAGGGCATCTCGTATCTCGGATGCAAAGGGATGGTGGAGTTCTTAGCTGGGGCTCTTGTAAAAATCCCCGATGCCAAATGGGAGCTTTCTTCATACGAAGAAGAAAAAACGCATTAGTGCTTTCCATTTATTGTTTATTCCAGGAATTGTAGTTTGGCAGAGGCTAAACTAGGTTTATCCCAGACGGAATATTCCTACGGTTCCTTCTTGTTGGCCCGCAAGCTTGGACTTTGGCGGGAGGTAATACGGGGTTCCCGTGCGGCAACTTAAAACGGAGACAGTTGGGATGTGGGGAGAAGTGTGTTAGTTTCTTAATGCGAAATCATGGTTTCTTCGATTCCAAATGGACTGATCCTTTTTTCATGCTGGGCTCCAAGTTGAAAAAAAAAAAAAAAAACAAAAAAGTCGTCATCTCACCCTTCTTCAGGGGCGGGGGTGCCTCTCGCCTTTTTTCATTTCTTGCGCAAAATTGCACGCGCTCGCTATGATGATAAATAACGCTCCGTTTTGGCAGCAGGCCGAGGAGAATATCCTTGTTTTCATGTCGCACAAAGTCCCCATTATCGGACGGGATGCCGACTTTTCCAATCATGGCGTAGCGCTACTTGTCTGAGTTTCTCATGTCAGGGACTAGGACAACGGGGACCCTTTAGCAACGATCAACGCCCTGTGTGTCAACTCAGATGTGGTAGGACGGACGTCTAGGACAATGTGGCAAATTCCTCCCCATGGTCATTTTTGGTAGGCTTATCGATTGGCTCAATGCCCCTCCAAGTGTCTCAGTTGACATTTGACAATGGAGACTGATAGATCCTGTCTAGTTGTTGTGAGCTAGTCCACGACTCCGCAGATATCGACTACCAATCGTCCCGTTCCTCAAAACATTCAACCCCATATTTTGAGGCAACGGTACAGGCGAAGTTTCTTGCGGAAATACGGCATGTTTCCTCTTCTCAAATACTAGGGTCTGGCCAGAGATAAAATCTCCATGTAAGCAAGCCACCATGACTGCAACGACCAAAAAAAAAAAAAAAAAAAAAAAAAAAAAAAAAACCTTGCCCATAGGTTGGACACGCATATCCATGATTCGATCTGGCATCAAAGGAGAACGGGCAATTAGAGAAAAACAGGAAACCCCCCCCCCTCCTTCAAAGGTGTGAGGGATAGAAGGTGTAGGAACCAGAGACCTTCGATCACCAAGGGCGAATCAGAAGCTCTGCGTAGCCTTTTTTTGTGCTCCAAGGAGAAGCGGTAGATATCGCTGCTCGGGATGAAGTCAAAAGGGCGCTAAATAACCCATCCCTGGATGTTGGTAAACGGGGAGCGGCTCGTCGCCGATTTATGTAGCAGTTCTTAAACAGTGGGGCTGCCCGTTGCTTCTCCACCACAATGTCGTTGCTGCTTGCTTGCTAGCTTTGTTGAGATCTGGGGAAGATGATTTGCTTTTTTTTTTTTTTTTTTTTTTTAGCTGGTTGTGGCTGGAACACCGAAGCATGAAGTTAGTTACGAGGTGACTAAGCCACCACCATGCCCACTGAGCCGCATCTTGCGCCAAACCAAACCTCCGTTCCAACAGCATCATCACTCCTGCAAGCGGTCTTCAAGCGGCTCCAACAGCTCCATTCTTCGGATACCGCCTAGCGAGGATCCTGTGTCAATCCTGTAGGGTTCCCTTGGGATTTCTTCCTCATAGATTCCACTCAGGTAGCTCCCTGCGCACCGACTCACCAGGTTTGTGCGTCCCATCCAAGTTTCTCACGACCCTCTGCTAAGAGCAAAACCAGCCTTAAAATGATCATCTGATACTAATCTTCAGTTGATGCTGACCCCAAGCTAACTCACGATGGTTTAGATATTCGCACCTTCGGACTAGACCCTTTAGATATTATCACGGCCACTTCGTGTCTTTGTCCGCCAACCCTCCATCTCGAGATACTACTGATCACTACCACTACGCCAGCTTTCTATATCATCAGCTTCTCCTTGCTAGTATACATTATTAATTATTATACCGGGGCAGCACCAGACACGGGGTAAGTTTACCGTGGCCTAATGAAAATGGAATGGAGCGCTTCTGGGATCTCGGCAACACTACCCCTCCCCCCCCCCCCCCCCCCCCCCCAAAAACCCCCACACCGCCCTAAGCACCACGTACTTCTAACGTACTTCTATAGCTTGTCCAATGAATATAATAATAACCATCTGACCAACAGCTACCCCCACACCACACTTTCATTTTAGCTACATATTATCTGCGAGAGATATTGACTTACATATTTTGGCTCTCTGGGAGGGAGTACGTATTAGCTACGGTCTGGATTTGAATGCAGATCCCTCGGGACGAAGCGAGCCGATACCTACCCGTTTTATTGAATGACGTCGGGCGTTTCTGTTTGAACGAAGTCGGAAAATAAGAAGCTTAAGTACGGAAACCGTGCAAAACAGCAAATCAACGTTGAAAACCACGCCAACGGTTATCGAAAAAGATGGCGTCCGCCTCGTTTCGTGACTCCATGAATTCCATGGGATGGGCACGGAGGGAACCGGATACCGCATCTACAAATCGCACAGCCTCGAACTCTGTATTCTCGAACCTTCAATCACTTAACCCTTTTGCGAATCGGGGTTATGTTCAGCTTCCTGCGCAAGACGATTCAGCTGCACCCTTACCGGCCCCAACAAGGCGAGAAGAGGACGAAACATGGTTTTCATGTGAGTCTCATGACACACCTTCCTGATGTAGATGTCTTGACTATTTCATGCCATCTCTATGGTCAGCGTACAAGTGACACACCTCAGTTCCTGCGTCCGCACAGACTCACATGCATGTTCCACCGTGGAGTTACCCTCTCAACCTCAAATTCACAAACGATGCATTGCTCTCGGCTTCCTATTCGCGGTTTTCGAATGATGCTAACATCTCTGCTTTTGCTACGCAGTGACTCGATGGGACCGAATGCTGATATTTGCTGGGTGTAATATTGGTGCTCTTGTCTGCTTTAGTATATGCATAGGGCTCATATTATTCCCTCTAATGTTCAGGGCACGGAAGTTTGCAGTTCTGTAAGTTTAATTTTTATTTCAGAAGCACCCCCCCTTTTCCCTAAAAGCTGCCTTGAACTCTTTCAGCAATGACGTATGCGGCCGAGTTTTGCCCACCCACACAAAGTAATATGTTTACGAAAGGGCTGCATTCCCTCAGTTCTTGAACAACCACTATGCGATTACCAGCATCAGCTTGTTGACCCTGCTCTCACTCCATGTCATTCCTGGCGTACCTTGTCATCTACTATTCAATCCGGGCCGGTCTCCGAGATGCTCCACTTTCCCTTGGGCGTGTTAGAGCTATCATACATCCGGTTGCGGTTTTAGATGTCTCATATCTAAGGTTATAGCTAACACTTTTGCTTTTTTAAGGTGGTCTGTGGGATCCGTCCTCTTTCTCGCCTCCTGGGCTGTTCTCATGGGACCTGTGGCATATGTCAAGCATTTAGCATCCGGGCCTCGCCTTCCGTTCACCGGCGCATACTTCGCATCGATCGGCTTGACTCTCTACTTTGCTATCGGAGTAAGTCCACTTTTTTAGTCTGCATATTCCGGATTTTCATTCATATTTCCCCATTGGGAAAGTCTTCACACAGTTTTTCCGTTTTGCGATTTATCCATTGCTCTTCTTTTCAGAAATTCGCATCTTCTAAATTTCCCTTAGCCTGCTCTTCTGTCCCACCTGCTACTCTCTTTTGGGTGACCCAACTGTTACATTCTCAGCTCTACTTGCATTTCATTTATTCCTCATGCATTTCGTGGCAAAAACAGTGCCGTCGGGAGGCGGAAGTGATTGGCGCCCAAATCCGTATATTCCGTCTCCTGGTCCCCTTCCCCCCTTCCCCCCTTCCCAATTCCCCTTGACCCCTCTCACTTTCCCTTCCTCCCTAATCTTGCATTATCATACAAATCCTAAAGGGCATGGGCCGTTCCGCCCTATCCGTACCAATCTAAATCCATATCCACGACGAGTCATCTGCTAACCTTTTGAGTTTCAATCTCGCCCCCGCGCAGCTCCACTCCACACTTCTCACCTTGATATCCAGCATTTTTCAACTCGTCGCGCTCGTTTGGTATCTCGTGAGTTATTTCCCCATGGGCAGCACGGGCTTGAGACTAGCAACGCGAGTTGGGGGAGGTAGGGTTGCGGCTTGGATGAGTGATTGAGGAAATAGAGGCAAGAGGGAGAGAATGTGAAAGCGAGGGGCAGCGTAATGAATGCAAATGTAATACTACTTTCGAATTTTTCCCTTCGAGCTGACATGCTCTTCTTGCAAAGGCTACGTTTACTAAACCATCCTATAGTTTCTATATACCCCTGTTATTGCTCATTTGCCATCCATTTATCTTCCTCATTTCCTTTCCAGTATTGTTTTCTGTTAAACGGTTGGAATGGGGTAAACGCTGCTCCCATACTACAATTTTGGATGGGGATTTCCTTTTCTTTTTCTCTTTTTCTCCTTTTCTCCTTTTTGCTCCGACATCCTCATGTTCCCCCTTTGCCATAATGGATTTGGTAAATTCGCGATACCTTTGATAGACAGGCACATACACACATACATACAGCACCAATACATAAAAAATCGTGACTGTCCCAATCATATATCTTGGTATTTTAAGGCGAAACCTGTTGATTCCACTGGGGTATGTGTAAGTTTAAATTCATATTTCCTCCACTCCAATATCGCCATTTCACCTGAATAACGGGATTGTGGTGGAATAATCCGCTCGTTCAGTGATTTCCCGAAAATTCAGATTCTATCCCCCCTTGTAATCATACCAATCCCGTATTTTCATATCATGGAGTCGCAAGACTTAACACAGATGAAAAGTGAAGTAAAAATATCATACTCGTTAGCAGCACGACCCATTCCAGCCATTCTACTCGCCCATTTAAATTTCGCCTACCAGATAAACAAGGCTTGAATTGCAGGGAATCAATATATCCTCACCTTTCGATGAGATAAGTTGTGTAAGGGGGAAAGCACGTATATCATAAGGAATAAAGTGCCTATTTATAAAAAGAAAATCACACACAACGTTTCTCCGTTTAGCCTCTAGTAAAAGAGTAATTCGCCGTACCGCTTCCCCCTCTTTCCCTTCCCCCCCCGTTCTATCTCCCTGGCTCTCTACTACCGCCTCAACACCTCCCCAACACTCCCCTCTAGTACCGTGACACAAGACACCTCAGCCTCCCAAATCCCCGTCTCGCCTCCAGCCCCAACCTCTAACCAACGCTTCAACAAGTCATTGCTCTCCTTCGGCTTCACCTCGGGCGTAGCCGTGCCGATCGTGATATGCGGAATCTCATTCGCGCACGGCCACGAGTCCCCATCCCGCGGTACAATGCGCGCGACAAATGCCATGATTCTGTCGTCCCAAACTAGCCGCTCGACGCGGACGCGGGTGGAGCCTAGGGTTGGGGTTTCGAGGACGTAGCCGTTTGTCGGGTTGGGTTGTTGTTTTTGGATGGCGGCTTTGTAGAGGTTTGCGTAGTAGGTCCAGATGTCTGGGTCGGTTGGTTGGGAGGCGCGGTGGATTAGGGTCACGTGGAATGAAGGTTGGATGCGACGGGAGTTTTTAAGGTGGTTGTATAGTTTCATTTTTTCGGGTGGTGTTGAAGGCGGGAAGAGGGAGGAGAGTAGGGTGGTTATTTGGCTGGTATTGAAGGAGATGTTAAAGTAATCTATGCGTCTGACGAGCTGGTCAGGGGATTCTCGTGGTGCTGGTTTCGAGAACCTGTTGGTGTTCGAGAATCTGAGGTCGTGTTTTGTGTCGACTTTGTAGTTTTTCATGGCTTCATCGATGGCGTTGTCTAGGTCAGATGAGGTTGGCAGTTTGCCGTCCATGAGCTTTGGAAATGAGGAGTGTATAGCTGAGATGACCTTCTCCAGGTTTTCACGGGAGGAGGCGGTTACATCCAGATCTATCACTTCATCAAACCCGTCGTCAGGGTCGCGGTCTGTGTCGATGGCTTCAAACCGACTCAAAAAGCCTTCCATAATAGAAATGACCGAGTCTCTGTCTTTGCTACTGGCCTGGATTGTCTGGTGGTTATCCCCTCGTTCTAGTACTCTTGCCTGCGTAACTTTTCTAATATCATTCAGCAATATTTGTTTGGGCTCATGGACATAGTGGAGGGCAACAAATTTAGCCTTAGGTATGGCTCGTTGAACATCGTCAATGATCTGGTTCCTTTCCCGTCTTTGGTGATTGTTGCGATCTGCAATGACGACTTTATGCGTTGCAAGCGAACTGGTTACCTCTTGTGCAAATCTTTTTGGGCGGTTCTTCTGTCCCTGAATATTATCATTCTGGATATGTCCCCAGCCAAATAACTTCACAAGGGCGAGGGCTAGAGTGGTTTTACCACATCCAATTGAGGCGACTGGTACTAAGACGATATCTTGTGTCACGTTAGCAAGAGGCGAAGTCGCATCTCCTTGGGCTATTTCCATGGCAATGATCTCTGAACCCTTCAGCCCTCTCTCTTTCAAGAAGCCATCTCTCATTGCGATAATGCCGTGGTTTTGGTTGTAGAGCTTCGCAAGCATAGGATCCTTGGCAAGCTGCCTCTTTGCGTAATCAAGATATTCTTCTGTGATAGCCACATGCTTCTTGATTTTTGGTTGCCTTCCTCCAATCACTGCCTTGGTGGCTTCGCGCCACTGCCTGTACATGAGGTATGGTTCTTCAAACTTGTACTTGAAGAACCAGTCTCTGTATGGACTGACACCCCCTTCACTTATTTGACACCGGACAACAAAACCTTCGGTGTCCCTACCATCCCACGATCCAGTCTCTGCGCATTTATCTAAGAAAGTCTTCACTTCGGAAACGGAATCTTTCTCGAGGTACTTCGCCTTCTTAAATCCCCATTCATCAGCAAATCTGTGAACATCACGGCTAGGCAGGGTAGCGAATTCGGAGACATTGTAGTTGAGGCCGTGGAGGTAGATGCCAGACGCCTCCTCATCATAGGGGAGAACATGCTCCTCAAAGCTGTCGTCACAAAGCTCCCCAACAGCAGTTAGATTACTGCCTCTCAGTGCCTTGGCCAAATCCTCCATCGTCTTACCAACGGAGGCTACATGCCGCTTCACCCAGTTTTCACCAGCAACAGCGTGGCTGAGGTTGACATCGGCTCTAGCGCCTGTTGAGTGTTTGCTGCATACCAGCAGAGTGCCATCCTCCAAGCCAGATATGAAAATAATGCAGCCATTTTCTTTAACGCTTAACTCATATGGCCCTCGAGTATTGCGCTCAATATTTCTCCACCGTGTCGAGGTAACTTCCTCCACGTTGAAAAACTTGTCGTATCCTCGAACGGCGATTTCATACTGATTGTTCCTGTTCTTGGTCGTAAAGAGACCGCGAGCATAGGTTGGCATGTCATCCCGTTTGTAATCCCAATCCTGGAACCTCCATGAGTCCACGTTGATATCTGACCCCGCGACTGGAAAGGTGCTCTTCTTGCAGGAGAAGGTCTTCTTTCCTGGTTGCTTTTTCTTTCCGCTCGCGGCCTCTAACGTGTGAACAAGCTGGGTGACCTCATTAACGTCTTGTTGAACCATGATTCCGATCTGCGAAATGAATATTCAAACGGGAAAAGGATCAAGCTGTTGGGAGGGGGGAAATGGGAGGTTAAAGAGGCGAAGCGGGGCAATTCTAGTACAACAGCAAAGGGTTCTGCAATCTTGCCACTCGAGTTGATGGAAAAGATCTATGAATCAGTTTACTAGAAATTCCTAGGCAGATAATGCAAGCGAATGAGTTGTAGTTGGCTGCCTATTTCCTGAGCTGATGATGCTAAATCCGAAGTTTCGAGGTTCTTAATTGATGGAGCTCTAGCAGCTACTAACTAAATCCGGCTTTTTTTTTTTTTTTTTTTTTTTTTTTTTTTTTTTTTTTTTTTTTTTTGGCGGTGGTGCTCAACCCAAAACCATTATTAGTTCAGTTTAACCAGTTCTCATTATTCACAGCCCTGTGATTTGTATATTATTTTCTAGTAGAAGGAGATATCCGCATCTCATTATGTCCTCCGCTCAGCCCAATATCTACACGCTTGCAGCAGACAATTCGCCCTCCCTCCTCCCGCTCCTTCGGTCCAACCCCGCCTTAGCTTCGTCCCAGGACGGCACTGGGTATTCCCTCCTGCACGCCGCGGCATCGTACGGCCATGTCGACCTGCTCCGCGCGCTCGTCCAAGAACTCCAGGTAAACGTAAACCTAGTCGACGAGGATGGAGAAACCTGTCTTTTTGTCACGGAGTCCGTCGATGTGGCCCGCTGCTTGATCGAGGAACTTGGTGTGGATAGGGAGCACAAGAATCACCTTGGACTGAAGGCTGAGGAGTCAATTGCCAGTGATGGGGAATACCCACAATTGATCGAATACCTACGGGGCAGCCAGACTACAGACGGCCAGGACCAACTACTGAATTCATCTACAACGATTCCGCCTAACGTGACGGTAAATGTTGGAAGCATGCCTGACCCAGCTGCAATCGGAGATGAGGTGGTGGACCCGGAATTCAAGAGGAGGATTGAGGAGCTTGCTGCAAAGGAAAATATTCACACTGAAGAAGGACAGCGGGAACTTCGTCAATTAGTGACGGATGCAATTAGAGGGGTGAATGCAGAAACACAGGAGCGGGACGTTAGACGACGGACTGAATAGAGGGCGGTATTTCACGCTTTACGAATGCTGGACATATACCACTTGAAATCCAGCGCATGCACACAGTACATGATAGATGCTAAATACAACAATACACCGAACCCGTATACAGTGCCAGCCATAGTTTACAGCCTTATCAACGGACTTTGGAAGCTTGGAGTGCTTGAAACCTCTTTTTGACTTTTCTTCCACAGCTTCCAAAAATTTGATCAGGTGACATCACAGTCACCACCACTAACAATCAATCCGTCAATCAACCAACCCTCCTCACCAACAACCATCCCATTCTTCCACTGCCACGGACATTTATCATGTCTCTACCACCTGTACCGTATTCTACGCTCTCCTCCTCATATCCGGGGAATCCTCCAGGCTCCAACCCTTCCCTCGACACCGAAACCCCTCCCCCACCGCCGCCGAAACCAACCAGCCATGAAGCCAGCCGCAAGGGAACGCCCCATGCTGGCTCCCCGCTACCTTTTCCTCCCCCATTATCCAGCTCCGCAGCTCGAGAGCCTTCTACTACCCAGGGCCAACCAGGTCACCATGGAGATCCAGCTACAGCACGCCCACCCGATTCCTTACCAGATGATGCATTCTCCGCCGACAAGCTTCCACAACCGCCAAACGTAGAGGACGGCTGGCTCCCAGATGCTCTGAAAGATAAATCGTACGTTGATTATCCCAAACACATGCCGCCTCGCAAACCTTTAACTAACCAAGCCACACACATACACATACACAGAACCCCGGACCTCCACTCCATCCTCCAAAACCCCACCCTCCTCCACGCCCTTGCAACCACCCACTCTTCCTACGCAGCTACACAAGCCCACCTCACGACCCTCCTAACCGCCAACAAAAAACTAGCCACCCACCTCCTCTCCCTCGAAACACACCTACACAACCTCCGCGCCTCCACCGAATCCCTTCTCCTCCACCACCAATCCCTCGAACTCTCCTGGCGCAAGAAGCAGGGCGAGCTTGACACTGCCTTGGAGCCATGGTCACCTAAGGCGTTATATCAGCGCCTCGTGGCGGGCATTGCGGAGCAAGAAGCTGTGTGTCGAGCGGTTGAGGAGAGCTTTTTGGAGAGTGAGCAGGGTAGTGAAGAGAAGGCGACTGAAAGGGAGGTTGTGGAGTGGGTTAGGAGGGTTAGGACGGAGGGGGCGAGGTTGGAGAATAGGAGGGAAATGAGGGCTAGGTGGGATGAAGGGAGGGTGGGGGGCTGGAGATGAACGGGTGTCGCTCGATAAGTTTGATGGGCGTTGAGTGAAACTTGGCATGGTTTGGGAGCTTTACGTTTTTTCACGGAGTTTAGGTAGCTTTCATATATTTGGATCTTACCAGAGGTTGGACGGCATATAATATCCCAACCAATTGTGTGTTATATGAGCTGGCATTAGGAGAAAACCCGGCAAGGTTGAATTACACAGCACAAATACCTGTACTATACTGCGTTACTATTAAATGCCTTTTTCTAGAATGGAACATATGAAATGTACAATTGCTTTGCCCGCTCATGAAGTTAAAAGTTAACTTATATGGATATCTTAATTCCGAAAAGCATAGTAAATCAAGAAAAGCACACGTCACTGGATACCCGAAACAACATAAAATATGAATAAATATCAAATGCCAAATATCGATGAAATATCACTCCCCAATCCATAATGGGAAAAAAACCACACGTTCCTCTCAAACATTATCTCCTCCCCTCCTCACCACCCCACTTCCCGGCCTCGACGAAGGGGAATACGACGTCGCCGCCGCCGCCCCCGGCGCCCGCCCATCCTCCTCCCTTCCCTCAACAAGACACTCATGCCGCACATACCCATCAACCCCCACCCCAGCAAAGAACGCACGCTCAGGACTCCGCGCGCCCCAAGCCCAGCCCGCACCGCCCGCGCTCAGCGGCAAGTGGTACCAGCGGAACCCCAGCCAGGCGAAGAAGATGCCCAGCAGGCTGCCGAAGAGGATATCGAAGCCGAAATGGCGGTTGTCGAACCAGCGGCTAGAGGCTATGTAGGTTGCGGGGACGATTGGGACGGCGGCGAGGGCGAGGAGGTAGGTTGGTGGGGCCGCGGATTGGGCTCGGAGGGCGATGGGGGTTTGTGAGGGGTTTGTGAGGGAGGTGCTGGGGTAGGGTTCATCGAAGGGGGTTGGGTCTTTGCTGGTGCTGCGGGTGTGGTTGGCTGTGGCGGTGTATGTTGAGAAGGCAGTTTGTCGGGTATCTGGGGTATAATGTCTTGGTGCGAGGTACGGGATGGAAACGGAGAACTTTGCGCAAAACCAGAGGGTTAGGTAGGTGAGGCCTGCGAATGATACTGTGGGGTGGGAGGTATTAGTATGGGCTTCAGATAATCTAGATTTCCCACCTCTCTCGCCACAAGGATTCAAGTGCCACTTACACGAGGCGTGTCCGCTGGGAAAGCTCACAAAGCCATCCCGGGCGAGTTTCTTAGAGGTATTCTGGCAGATCGTATACGAGACGAGAAGCGGCGCGCCGTCAAGCCTTTCCCCCAGACCTCCAACCACATGCGCTGCAATATCTGACAAATTCGGATTACAGCGACTAAGCAGATCCGGTCGAGGTTTCCCGTATATGACCTTAAGAGCCTCTGTAGACGCATATGTCCCAGCATACGCGATGCCTAATCCCATCCATCCAACATTCCACTCCCACAATTTGCGTCGCCATACTGCAGCCTTGGGCGCATGTTTGGCCGCCGTGAGACCTGGGACGAAAAAAATGCTCCCGAGAAATATGATAACTGCGGGCGCGATGAGGCTAACCAGGACCAAAACGGTAACTTTAACGGTTTCATCAACGGTAAACGGGTATGATATGCTTGGGTCGGTGAGCGAGAAGGGGTTTCTGTTAGGTTCTGCGAGCTTCAAAATGCGAGCTGCGGCTGCGGTTACCCTACAATCTGCGAGTTAGCAATTCGTTTAGAAATCAAAGAAGCTGGATGAAAATGTATTCTTCCCCAGTCGATCACGTACAGTATTATTATCCAGTCTAACACATATGAAGCTATGAGCCGTTTCGAGAACTGCGAGTCACGGTGAAAGGCTGCGAGCAGGTTTGGAGGAGCCATTTGAGTTGGATTGCAAAATTGCACGGCATATGATAGTTAAATTTTGAAAAATGGGAGATCGTAGATTTATTCAGAGCGGAGAAATAGCAAGGCAGTAGTAGCCAGTGTTCAAACAGATGACAGAGGTATTACAGATAGAACAAAGCTGAGAGAGACTGTCTGTCCGTGTTGCGCTGCAGATCTAGAGCTCTCCAGGAATATAGTCACCACGCAAGGGTAAATAAATATTTAGGCAGATCGGCGCTTACAATAGCCGCCCAGAACTCGAGATTCGAGGGGTTAACGTTAGGGCAGTAATGTATTTTTAGTGGAATCCGATCTATAGCGACATACGGAGTATTTGGGTCAACCTGGGCGCAGTTCCTTGGGATCAACTTGGGTACCAAATTTCTCGTCATCATCTCCTTCTGGCCTCTTATAATAAACCTTACCACAAATCATGCCTTCCGACAATCCTCTAGCTCCAGCTACTACTAACACTTATTTATCATCATGGAGTCCTCTCGAGACGGGACTGCTCCTCAAATCGACCCGCCATGGAAAACCACCTACCTCTTCGTCTACGGCTCCCTCATGGACCTCGACGTCCTCCAACATGTCCTAGCTCTCCCCAGTCCTCCGCCGCCTCTCCGCGCCGCAAAGCTCAGAAACTACAAAATGAAGATGTGGGGTCCCTATCCCACTCTCATCCCCAAGCCCTCCAGCTCCAATGGTAGCAGAACGGAGGGTGGGGAAGGTGTCGATGCTGCTGCTGATGATGATGCTATTCCCGGCAAGCTCTATCTAGTCGAACACCCGGCGCAATTCACACTGCTGGAGAGATATGAGACGAAAGCGTACGCCTGGCGCCGCTGTGTTGCGGAGTTTACCGATGATAACGGTAGCACTTCTACAACGGAGCAGAGCGGGTTCGAGTGTCGGACATTTGTCTGGGCAGGGGATCCTGATAGTTCTGAACTATCCGATGGACCTGTATTTGACTTGGAGAGGTATCAGAAGCATTTTAAGCCAAAGTTTTTGACGAGATGACTTCCTTGAGGGATTTTTATCCGTTTCATGGTGGAGTATATTGGCTCTCATTGTCTCAGGGAGTTGATAGGGATATCTCCGAAGGTGGTGTAAGACATGTCTGTTGAGTATGTTCTTCAGTCTTCCCTCCCTGACGATCGATGGACTTATGCATGTACATGTGCGTGAATAGCAGGCAGCTAAAAGATGCTAGCAGCTGTGTTCAAGCTGTGTCAAAACGAAAGCTTTCAGTGAATTACTATATATTTACTTATACATGCGATGACAGTAACACCGGGCATGGTTTTTGCCGGATCAATGGTCTCCCCAAACACACCAATCTGCCCTGCCGCTATCTCACTTCTACTTGCCCTCCAAATCCGTGAAGAAGCTATACCCAAAACCCTCACTTGAATCGTTAAAGCGTAGCTTCTTATCAATGCCGTCAATCTGCTTGACATATTTAGGATTGAGACGGAAATCAGATTGCAAGTTCTGCAGGATGCGTTCTGGCGTCTTGGACTTGACGAGCACGGAGTGGCCGCGCGCAATTCCCCATGCTAAAAGAGAGAGGGAAAATAGAGGATATCCCAGTCAGCGAAAATATTGCAACGACCGCAGTCGATATAAAGAAATCGAATTCACACATACCTAGCGCAACCTGCGCACACGTCTTCTCAGTTTTCTCCGCCACCTCCTTCAGAACAGGATCATCAAGCATCCGCCCCACCTTCTCCCGATTATAAATCTCATTCTGATTACCCAGTGACGAATACTGTGTAATATGAATTCCCTTGCTAGCGTGGAACTTTACGAATTCCTCCTGCTGGAGCCAGGGGTGCAGTTCCATCTGGTGAACGGCGGGCACAATGGAGCTGTTAGCGAGCAGTCGCTCGACCTCCGCCTTGGAGAAGTTGGAGATCCCTATCGCCTTGGTTTTGCCGGATTGCTGGAGCTTTTCCATTGCTTTGTATGTCTGGTGCGTTTGTAAGTATACTTAATAGTATAAAATTTGGAATTCCCCTGGGGTAGATGGGGAGGTTTGGGGTTCCGAGAGGCCAGTAGGAGGAGGTGGTGGGGATGCGGGGAGAAACACATACATCAACATAATCAATCTTCGCAATCTTCCGCTTTCCCTGTTCATCCTGGGGAAACAGCTCGTCCCCACGCGCAAAGGCAACGGGCCAATGCATGAGATAAAGATCCACATAGCTCACGCCCAGATCCTTCAGTGACTGGCTAAGAGCGGCGTCGACGTCGTCTGGGTGGTGTTTGTTATTCCACAGCTTGGAGGTGATGAAGATTTGGTCCCGGGGAATTCCGCATTTTTTCAATGCACGGCCGATGGCGGCTTCGGTTCCGTAGCTATAGGGTTTTTGTTTACGACGTTGGTCAGCTAGCTACCTAGCTTATATTTATTTTGGGAGGGTGGTGTTGAAAAAGGGGGCCGCGGGATGAAATGTTAATTCGATTGCTCTTACATGGCTGCTGTATCGATATGGCGGTACCCGGCTTCCAGCGCGGTCAGCACAGCTTTCTCCTGCGCATCCTCGTCTTGCCAAGTCCCCAGGCCTATAGCTGGGATGTAGGCGCTGGTGTTGAGCTTGAATTTTGTGGGTGAGGCGGCCATGGTTTGTTTAATGGTCCAATTAGAGTATGGGATATGCGTATGGGATAGAAACCAAAAAAGAGGAATTCAATTGAGGTTAAGTAAGATGTTGCTTCATTCAGTTGGAAGCTGGGAAACTCCGGTACTGGTTATGACGTCCATATGAGCAGCGTCTCTCAACAACAAAAAAATTCAATCTTCTTCTAAGCACCACTTTGACTTGTTGCGTCTTTGAAAAAGGTATTTGTTTCCCCATAACTAATCTAACTATTTCTATTGGGGCAAAGGATGCTTAAACGGGGGAAAAAAGGGAGGGAGATCGAAACTTCGAAGCCACTGTGATGTCATGAAATTCACCTCATAATTGGAACGTCATCACTGCAGTCTCATCATGCCGTAGTGAGGTACAAAGTTATAGTTATAGAAGAGATCCATGCAACCATGAAGCTGCTCAAATTCTCGCCAAAAAATAAAATGACTGAAAGAGAGAAAGGTGGAAGAAAAGAACGTTCCGGTATGAATGAGCTCCTGAGGGCAAGATATCTCATTCTGTCCATGTCTCTAGGCCGAGGTTTTCATTTTGTTATGAGGTTAAATCCCCACGTTTAGGGAGAAGCAAAAAAAGACTGCTTACCTATTGTATTATTATTAGTTATTGTTATTTCTGATGCGAGCAGGCGGGTGCCGGAATTTGTTGGACCGGCAGTTTCTTTTTTTCTCTTTTTTCTCTTCTTTTTTCTTTTTCCCTTTTCTGGCATCATCTGTATGGAACCTTACGGGGAGCTTCTCGACTCTGCTGCGTCCTATATAGTATAAATTGTTGCAGAATCTCGGCAGCCCTACGCATATTAATAATACGTTACCCATTGACTATTGGTGTACTCCCGGTCAAAATACCAAAATACACAGCCTCGTTGTGGCAACCCGCAGTAGCCGTAATGTTTGACCATTTTCCCCTAGCGCAACATGGCAAATGCTATATAGCCCTCCCTCCTGGCCCCTCAAACGGCCCCGAATGCCACGTTGCTCTGCGTTAAAAAGGAAAGGTTCTCGAATCTTTCGGGGTTCGAGGTTCGGCTGAATTAGCTGTACAAGGGCCGTACGTCTGGTTGTCTCCTCTCTATAATTATTTACATTCAGTAACGGCATACCTTGGGGGGGTGGATCTACTTGGCAAAAGCCACCGAATTCATAAATACAGGTCTCATGCAAAGCCTCTAACCATAATAAGCAATTTTCGTGCGAGAAGGTGTTGCATAAGATTCCAAGTATTGATCTGACTCAATCTGAATCATGATGCAGCTCCCAAAAACGTTGATAGTGTGGCTGAGGCGGGACGTGGAGCCCACCAGACGCCCAGATTCCAACAAATAGAGGATCAATAGATGACTTGGAACGAATGATTGTGCCAAAAATAGTAATATCAGCCTATTCTCGAATTCACGGCTTCATGCGCCCATCCATCAGCAACTGGCAGCGTATTGTTCTGCAGCTTTATGTACGGTTAGGTTCGCTGGGGATGACACTCGAGCCTGTAAGAATAATTGTAGTGAGGGGGTGCAGAGGAACTTGCCCCGCTGATATAACATGATATATTGTTCTCCAGATGTTAGTTAATGCTAATGCTAATGCTAATGCTAATGCTAATGCTAATGCTAATGCTAATGCTAATGCGATCCGCAACCTCCCCATCTGTGCCCTGCGGCTTGTGTAGCTGATTGCGGGTCCTTTGGGTCTATGCAATACGCTGGTATGTTTCTCGGACACAGTGGCGTGGCAAAACCGGTCGACCGTCTCATCACCAAGGTTTCGGATTGATCAACCGCCATGAGCGAAGCGTACATGACAGAGAGCGAACAGGAGTGACCCAGGGTTGAACTTCTATTCGGTAGAAGATAGAAGCATCATACATTAGAAATGCTCAGCTTCTATGGCGGAGTGTCGCGAATCTCACATTTATTTACAGATGTTGAGCTTGACTACATTGGACAGAACCACTCCTTGTATTGTTATTAGCTGCCCCAGCCCAAAGTATGTTAATGTATCACATTTCCAAGCCACAGCCGATCCACTGGAAAGCCTGAGAAATTGTAGGAAGAAACCCCCCAGGTTGATGTTTGA
Source organism: Blastomyces dermatitidis ER-3 (assembly GCF_000003525.1). Classification (NCBI taxonomy): domain Eukaryota; kingdom Fungi; phylum Ascomycota; class Eurotiomycetes; order Onygenales; family Ajellomycetaceae; genus Blastomyces; species Blastomyces dermatitidis. Next base: position 4,750,325 of record NW_025544778.1, on the reverse strand, counting down.
GCCGCTGGTAGCTCAACACCGGATAGGAAACAGAGTCCCCACTTCTCAAGGACTCAATCTCGCCATCAGAGGATGGTGTGCCGCACCAGCCACGAATCCCGCGATTGCTAAAATACAACCAAGTCTGCAGCCTGAACTCTCCGCTGCAGAACAGGCATGAAAGCCCCTGAGCCAAGGGCGTGCTGTTCACGAGGGCTGGGGCGAATCGGGTTGCTGTGAAAACGCTAGAAATTTATATTGAAATTCCAGTACCGGATTCAAATTGTGCCGGTCCGCACCTGTAATGTGCGGTGCTTAGACCCTAAAATATAGGCATGCAATAGTGCCCAGCCAGCTGAGTCATAGGCACAATAGGTGTCAATAGAGCCCGGAACCACCCCTAAACCGCACACAAGGAGTGGTAATCTGTTTACCACTTAAATTACTAGCGTGTGCAAATACTTAATTTTCCACTCCTCCGTTATAGATATATATATACGAACCCCCCCATTTGTTCTTGGTGTTTTCTGCTATATTGTCTGTCTTCCCACTCAAGGTCAATTTATTTCCCATCCATATTCTACGCATTTCGTCTTACGTTCCGCCTACAAACCACAACTCAATACCTTCTAAATAACCATGCAATTCAAATTCTTCTCCATCCTGGCCCTGGCTGCCACTTGCGTCGTTGCGGACGAGGCCGTTGAGAAGCGTAATCTTGAGGATCAGATGTATGTACAGTACAACACATCATAACCACGTTTGCAACAAATAAATCAACAAACAAAACGAGGAAAAGAATAAAGAAGACCGCACAAAACTAACCATCTCCCTCAACAACAGCAACTCCATCGCCACCAGGCTCCAGGGCGAGTTCGGCAGCACGATAACCGCCGTCGGCAGCATCCCGCCCCAAGTCGCTTCAGCCCTCGGAACCGCCATCCCCAGGCCCACCGACGGCAACATCCAGGGCTACTTCAGCTCCCTCGTCAGTGAATTCAACGACGGCAGCCTGCCAGCCTGGTTCACCGGCCTGCCAGACAGCGCCAGGAACTTCCTCAGTTCCAAGGCCGCTGAGTTGGCTACTACCCGCCCCCCAACTCCCACCACCCCCCCCACTCCCACTGCCGACGAGTCTGGGAACCACGCACCAGCTGCCAGGCCAACCGGTGCCATGATGGGCAGCCTGGTTGGCGCTGCGGGTGTGCTGGGTCTTGCAGTTATGTTGTAAGCGGGTTGTTGTTGCTGAGATGAGACGAGACGATATGGCGGTTCGGGAATGGTTGGGGAGTCGCAGCTGGCTCTCTTTTTTCTTTCTTGCTCTAATTAATCTTCTGTGATATCCCTTGAACTCTTTGTTCTACTTTTGTCTTAAAAAATGGGCTTGAATTTTTTTTTTTTTTTTTTTCCTTTTTTTTTATTTTATACCGTACCTCTCCAGCAGAGGGGGGGGGAGGAAGAGAGGGCTGAAGATGGTATTTGATGTCCCAGGCGATTTTTATACCACTGGGGTATCTGGTTGACAGTCCTCCGTTTTTCGTCACGTTTGCTATGTCCTAATATTTTATTTGCGGGAGATGAAGGGCTAGATCATGGGCAAACGTGACCGCGATGCTTTTTTAAATAAGAAAATAAAGGAATAGAAAAAAACAATAAGAAAATACTCCCGTGCTTCTCCGAGGTCTTTCCAGTACCTCACCCACCCCTTTTTCGCATCTTCCCGACTCCCCTTGCACTCATTTTGGCTTCATATTCCTCCCACCCCTTCCCCCTCCTTTCTATGGGCTGGGTCGATACTAGCGAATGCCCCTTTCCGAATATTCAGGGTTAAAAAAGCGGATGGTTCTGATGTGATATGCACAGCGAAAGGAGGCTAGGCTGGGTGGGGGGAACGAACATTCTGAAACGCAAGGTTTGATCACGAAGGTGTATTGTATGATCTTCGACTTGGCGATAAGGATTTCTCTCTTCCAGTGAACATTCTTGCCTGGTCCTGGACGTTGTCATTTGTATTTGCCGAAACTGAGCGCACTTGGGGTAGCCATCGATGGGACAATAGCTATCCCTTGGATTTTGTTTATACTCAGGTTTGTGACGGTATGATTTGCACTGGAGGATTGGGAGTGCGAAGAGTAGGGGGGAGAGAATCAATACACTATTTGTGTACTCCGTAGTGGCATTCGAGTGCGCGTTTGGCTCGTACCGGCCTCCCGTAGCCTAGCGTTCTTCCATAAATTCTTCCGATTTTTTTTTTCACAACCGAAGCATTTCTTCTCTCCGCACAACAAATAGTTACCAACAGCTGCACATCAGAAAAGCTCCAATGAAAACTTTCTTCCAGAGCTAGAGGACTATGGATTGGGAATAATGCTCTTTACAATGCCATGGACTTTCCAAGGTTGTCTTTGCCATGTTTTCCATTTTAGCTAGGTAAGAATCTTGCAGCCTTTCTCCATCTTTTTTCTATTCTTCCCTCTTATGTGATGACTTTCCTTACAACATGAACAATCCAAATCCTATTCATCGTGACGGATGCCAATATTGCTATTGGTAAACCTCTCTGATCTACTACGCAGCTGCCCATTTATTCGCTACGTTCTTGGACATCGCTGATTGACTGACCTGTCTTCGTCTAGGAAATCTGTTCCAGTATCTCTCGTCATCTCAATGTTGATAGATATCTTGACTTTGGTGTGATCATTGAAAATAAACCAATTTGTAAAAGGTACGTTGTTGAGGCATTATCCTCCACCCTGGGAAACCATCTTTCTCTGCTATCAATCCCTCCCTCCCCTTATATGATGACCCTACGACATGCAAAGGCATTCCTCAAACTTAAGTTATCATGTGGAAACTGTCAATTTACAAGTTTCAGCCTTGTCTGATTTACAACTCTCAATCCAACACTTTTCTTTGAGCGTTTGACATATATCCACCCGTTCTAAGCAACGTTGCTAACAACGTTTTTTTCCGGGCTTTAGGTATGCTTTTGTGAAATTGTCTCATTTTTTCCTCTTGGATAAAATTGCCTTGTACCCTTGTACCTTGGGTCATGCCATTCTTATGAAGAATACTTGAACGAACGGGCGGACAGATCTGCATCCGTCGCTCCTCATCCATTACATGCTGAGCGTACAAACTCTGCTGGGTGCTGGAGTCGTCGGATCGCTTGTTGAGAATTCGTCAGCTGATTATTTTTATGACACCGCCTTTTTGCCTCGCGTGCCGCTGGTATTAGTTATGAAAGTGGAGATACAACTAACACTGCAAACTCTCTAGGTAAATTCAATACTCCCTATTCGCAATGAAGATAACCCCCCGTTTCCGTTTTCCTGGGTCTTCGCCCTAGCGGCTGTCGTCTCTTTTATGATGAGTATTATTCACACTGTTTGAACCCGGCACCATTGTGTTTGGGATATGAACGTACTTACACTGAAAATTCTGATTTAATGAGGTATGTCTAAAATAATATAATCCTTCCGTTCATTGTACATACCTGTTAGTTTGGACATTTTAGCTGACGTGTAGGCTCAAAGCCTGAGATTAGACGATACGCCATGGATTTGTTTTTGGAATATCTGTCGAGATATTTATTACCTTGGTTTTTGTATTGGCCCATCGCTAATTCACTTCGATGTGATTCTAGGGACTATCAGTAATGTAGACTATTTCATGATTGGACGGGTATGTTACCTTTGTCTTTTTCTGGCAGTGCCTCCAGTTTCCTTTTCGTTTGAAAACCACCTGATGAACTCAATTATTTCGCTGTGTTCTTCCCGAGTCTTGACTTTGAGGACAACTATCATCTTGGAGACCTGATACCCTTTTCACCATCCTTTCGACGTCTTTTTCGCTATACCCTTCGAAAATACCAATTGCCTTGCTAACATTTACGAATAAGCTTAATACTTAGGACTTCTCCCTCCGGCATTTGATTTTGAACGGCATAGCAGAGGCCCATATATATACACATTAGATAGCCACCAATTTTATATCATAATCAACAAATGTTAATATATCCATCTCCAAATTTCCCTCTAAACCACACTTCCCTTAGTACCGTACCGTACCGTAACCAGTCAACCCATGTCCACCCTCTTTCCCTCCCTCCAACTCACTCCACCCACAACCCATTCTTCTTATGATAACCCTCCAAACTCTCCCCACCAAACTTCTCAAACACACTCTTCTTCCCCTCCGGCCAGCGCACCCACTTCGGCTTCGAGTCCGCCAGTATACACACCATCTCCTCCGGCACGGGCAGGTCGGTATCAATCGCCGCGGCGAACGGGTGGATCAGCTGCGGCCAGTGCTTGTCCCAGACCCACAGCATGGTGCTACAGTTTGAGCAGAAGCTACGCTCGGAGGAGCAGGGCTCCTCGTGCGGGGTGCCGCGGTCTTTTACGGCGGTGTATTTCCTGGGAGGGGCGCGGGGGTTTTGTTAGATAAGTTTGTACAGCAGGTGTAGTAGGGTATATCAATACCTCTGTGAAGTGTAGACTGGGAGGGAGACGGCATAGGTAAAACACCTACCTAATCAACTCCTTCCCCTGAAGCACATTGAGCGAGTCGGCAATGCCGCCCAGGTTCACGCTGCCACTGTACCCACCCACCTTACGGCAAATGCTGCAGGCGCATAGCTGATATGGGACTGGCGTCTGCGAGTTGAGGGTAAATTGTACGCCGCCGCATTGGCAGCTTCCGTCGAGTTTCCTATTTTTTTTTTTCATTTGGCCGAGGAATTCATTAGATAAGTCGATCTCTTTGTAGTGTACGCCAGGTTGAATTATAACAATGAACATATGCATAGCTACTATTAAAAGAAACAAATTATGGTACACACATCGGCATATTCGATCAACAACTGCTATGGAACCCTAAAATGCGTTTTTTGTAGATAGAGTGCGGAGATCCTGCTGTGAGTCTTTTTTGAAATGTAAATTGAACCCCGTGGTGAGGAAATATCTTGATGCAATGCGCCGGATCAGGATCATTTCAGGATGCTGAATAATAATTCCTTCTCCCCGTCTAATATATTGGAAACATATGATGCTATACTGACGTCGTAGGGAGGGGTAGAATCATCAGGACTATGATAGAGCGGCACGACTTAACCCTGAGTTACGGAAGGCTGTAACTAACTATGGAGAGCTAGATCATGTATGTAGAAATAACGCAATTGTATAATTATTTTATTTCAAAGAGAATTTCATCCAGCATGTAAAATCCCCTGTTCGACTATTTTAAGGTCAGCACAAGTGATCAGGAATATAAGTTCTTTGGGGCTCAGAGACTTCCAATTATCAGCCGCTGGTCGTCTAGTTGGTTTATGGCACTGGACTGTAATATCTTGTCTGCTATCCAGGTGTCGTCGGTTCGACTCCGACCCAGCGGAGGATTGTTTCTTTTTGCCTACATTTTTTTTTTTTTTTTTTTCCTTTTCACTTCTCTTTCCTCTTTTTCCATTGTGTTTCGCATTTAAATATCTCTTCCTTCTTTTTTTCTTTCCCTTTTACATCAATGCTCTCAGTTGCTCTCTTCTGCGTTTCCACTCAAGTTTTCTTTAGTGGACGACGGTCTACTCTGTATATAGTATTGATCGGGGTGTACTCTGTACACCATACTACGCCGGATTTATATATTACTGAATAGCAGGTAGGGTAGGAACTTTGGAAAAATTTGACAGAACCCTTGAGGCAAACAAAAACAATGAAAACAAACAGCCAAAAAGTTCAAAAACAGAAAAGATAAAATTAACTCCGCTGGGTCGGAGTCGAACCGACGACACCTGGATAGCAGACAAGATATTACAGTCCAGTGCCATAAACCAACTAGACGACCAGCGGAATTTCATTGGTCAGGAGGCCACGAGAACGGCTTTCTTCCGTCTCGCGCATGCTGCGCTGTTTGCACTGTTTGCACAAGCAATACCCGGCAAGATTACTTGCAATGAATCCGTAGTTCAACAACAATCAGTTTTATATCTTTCTATTCTTTATCCATTTTTTGCATTTCCCATTACCTGCATATATCATATGCGCAAATAAAAAATACCGTTCTATATATCTTTCTTGAACATGAGTTTTGGCGGTCCCGGCGGTCGTGCCGCCAATATCAAACCTACACCGTATGTCGCCCTGGCTTTCAATTCCCAGCGCCAATATCCGCGCCTGAAAAAGGATATATATATATATGAAGCTTGCTCTAAGTTCTAATATCTGCGTGTGATGAGATAATCTTGCTAATTCGTGTTGTTACTGCTGATTTAGGCCTGAACGAGGAAGTTTTCCGCTCGATCACGATGGTACGTTTTTTGTTCCCGCTTGTGGATTTTTTGGAAAAATTATTCCCGATATATCCGCACATGCACAATTACTGATATGCCTGTTACTGACGCTATGCATATCTGACTGATAGGAGAATGCAAATACATAATCTCATCATATCTCAAGTGTCTGAGGAAAGAAGGGGGTGTCAATGATGAGCACTGTCGCAAGCTAGCCAAATCCTACTTAACCTGCCGGATGGAAAAGTATGTTTATCACGTTTCAACCCCCCTTTTGGTGCGCAGGGTGTTTATGTATTTCACCATCTGGAAGACTGACACATGACCTTAGCAATCTGATGGCGCCGGACAATTTTGAGAACTTGGGACTTGTCTTTGATGAAGGCCAGAAAAAAAATGGCACGGAAGCCGCTAGTTCCACGGCATCTTCGGACAGCAAGACTCTTGAGAGCGGGACTCCGGAGAGTAAGAAATCGTGACATCGTTTTATACTATGCTATATATTAGAGACGGAAGCGGTTACATTCCGCGTTGTATTTTGTATATAAGACATCAGTGGCGTTGTTGGCATTGCCATTGCTTTTTTTTTTTTTTTTTTTTTTTTTTTTTTTTCCTTTTGGAGTTTACGACTTGTTGCGTCTAAAGAAATTTAGATCGAGATGAAAAACTCCGCTTTTGTATGATATATCATTTTCATTGGACATATTCGAAATCATATTTCTGCAATACGCCAATTTGCGCTCATCCGAATGTGCCTTCGTGGCCGCATTATACGCCACATGCCTTCATTCCCCGGGATAGAGACAGTGCTTGCCGAGAGTCAGCCATAAGTCTAAGGCGCTTAAACTGCCCTTTACTCTAACTTAATTGTCCCTGACAGTTTCTCGGAGTACGGGTGGGACGTCGTTAGGTTACTAACATCGTTGAGCGTAGCCTCGAGGCCATCATCACCAAGCCAGGTACAGTCCGACAGACGTGGTGTTGAGCAAAATCATATGTTAGATATGGGAGTATCTCTATCACAGCGTCTCATTAATACAACCATGTCGAATTAGTCAATACTCCTAGGTGCCTCCATGTAGTCAAAATCACTGTTTTGAGACGTGTAAGAGGTTCTCTTATATACAGAATGTGTTACACGTGACTTCAGTAGCAGGTCCAAGTGTAGATTATGTAATCCATGCTTGGAGCTTCAATAGACGTCATTCGCGCTATAATACTGTCCTCCCGTAGCATAGGAGGGGGATAGAGTGGGTTCTGTCTCAAGAATTGTCTGGATTTTGTTTGAGTTTGGTAAGAGAAGCAATTTCATTTGCATATGTGATGGCATGGGATTTCGATCAAATTCAACCCCCAATTTATTGAGCCACTTTAAAACAACACTGGCTTGCTTCCAGCCATCACCGCAACCGACACATCAAACCAGCCTTGACTTCTTCTAACCGTATAATGTAGACACAAATGTCTTCAATCGTACGACCTCCAGATCCATGTCTGGTTGCTATAATCCTCATCATCCAATCTCGCGCTGGTCCGCGCTTTGTCTATCACTACCCTCCCAACCCATCCACTATCATAGGCAGCAAATCCCGCCGCAATTCGCGCCGTAAAGGCGGTGCTAAAAGCTCTGAGTCTAGCCCATCCAGCGATGACGATTGGTCAAGCTCTGACGACGAGGAGGACGAACGCGGTCATTCCTCAGCTGGCGGTAATTCCCTTAGTCAAGGAGTCAGCGAGCACATCGGGAAGGGTGGACTGAGTGAAAAACTGGGTGATAAAAATTCCCATGCACCATCTGCTAGGGGGCATAGTGTCTCCTCTTCCGTGCAGTTCAAGCGAAGAAGTGTGACGCCCGACCCTAAGCAGGATAACCAGCCGGATCCGGGAAGAGGGGAAGATCTAGGACACTTTTACCAACCACCGTGGGAATCTTTACTGGGACTGCCGACCAATGTGTGGGAGAAATTGCTAAGCCCACCCCCATCATGGCATAAGCGGAGATTTGAAGTGGGTCTTAACGACCTTGTATTTGTGGGATGGCCTGTGTTTGTGAGGGAAGATGGGACCTGGAGGAAACGGAAGAAGAAGAAGAAGAAGAAGAAAGTTAGAAAGCAACGGCCGTCCGGGGAGCGCCAGGAACTAGGGGATGACGATAAAGAGAACGGTGATCAGAAGAACGATATAAAACAACCGTCGGAAACAGAAGACGACAATGACCCTGTTGCGGAAGACCAAAACATCGTTCAAGATCCCGTACCTCCTGGGTCTCCAGAAACTGATAAGGATTCGATGACGATGTTCAATGTAGTTTTTGTATTGAACCCACCTCTGCTAGAATATGGTTTGCGAGTGCGGGAGAAGTATGAGAACGTGATTAAGAAGTTTGGCAAAGGATTAAAGTCGGAACAGGCAAGGGTAGACTACGTTTGGAAAGAGGCTCGGACGATTGTCAATATCAAGGAGAAAGCGAAAGAAAGCAGTATGTATCCGATATTAAATGTCGTTTATGTCGCATGCTACATCTTGAAATGGATTCGAGATTGTTATGCTTACACTCAAACACAGAAATGTCACTGTCCAGACTCTATTCGGAACTACACTCGAAATCTTCCCTTGCTCGAGCAATATCTACAGTCTATACAAGTATTTCTAACTCTAGAATCGCATCGGTTACACTCACACCTGAAGCAACGATGTCTCTTCAGGCTCCACCCTTAACTTCTACTTCTTATCTTCCAAGTGCCACGGAAAAGGCCTACCCCGGTTTATGGCTTACCACTGCGGATAGTCTCTCCGCTACCGATGAAGCTACAGGCATGGAAACAAGCGAACCCAACCAGGTTCTAGCAAAACATTTTGCGTTGCTTCTCCTAACTGACGAAGCAACGATTCTAAAAGACATTGAAGGGTCAATTGGGCCTCTAGGCGCACGACTTGCACACTATATTCGTGTCTCTAAACCAACCAAATCATTTGCCCAAATATCTGCCCTCTCCGGAATTCCTTTGAGTGACATCCAAGTGCTTGCCAGCCACCTTGTCTACTGGCGGAGAGCCCGAGCCGTGCCTCCACTGAGCCAACGGGATACATATATCGTTTCCCCCAACGCCGACATGAGCAAGCTTGCGCAGGCAGCTGAGGCTTACGAAGCTGCATTCCCAACACTACCCAGCCTTCCGAAGATGCTCCACGCTTTGAGCGATACCCCTAAACCATATTCTAGATTAATACCCAGCAAGGACCATAAGGAGATATATTACGCGATTCTGGCATGGCTACTGAGAGGGGGTTGGGTTACTCAACTCCGAACGTTTGGATGGGTCAGAGTAGACCCAGAGATCAAACAAGCGGTGGATGAGGCACTAGAAAGGGAGAAAGAAGAGAAAGAACTTGAAGAGAGAGTGCGTGCAGCATCTTCCACCAAAGCAGATTCTAAAATTGATAGTAAGCCCGTCGATGATGACGGCCATGACGACAACGACGATGCTGAATCTTCATCTTCGTCATCTCTTGAGAGCGAAGACAGCGGCGAAGCAACCCCCGTCCCAAACAGGATTTCAAACCAGCAATACAACTACGACAAATATACTGAAACTCAAAAACAAAAAGGGCGGCTGTATAGTTCTTCTCTTATACTGCGACCGCACCGCGCATCATCCCTAGAGTCTCATTGGCTGGACGAAATTCTCTCGCGATTCCCAGAACCCTCCTCCCAGCTTGCCAGCATGGATAGCTACAACGCTCCATCACCAGAGGAGAGCATCGATGCCGATTCTTCGCTTCAGAAATATTGGCCGCTTTTCACTAAATACTTCAACGGTACAGATGCACTGGAGAAAATCCCAGTGCGCGAGGGCTTGAATCAGAAGGTTGTTTGGCGCTTGCTCCATAGATTGGATCGTAGCACACCGCAGCTTGAGAGCGGAGAGAATGTTCCTTCGAAGGAAAAAGTGTTGGTTACTGTGAGACATTGGTGATATAGCATTCTAACTAAAGGAAGAAATATATTCTCCTGGACCTTATTTGGCATTGGCGACCATTATCTCCTTTTCCTGTTGAATGTCGCGAGATTCCCTTTGCTAAATTAAGAATTTATTCTTACTTCGGTATGATATCTTCATGCATTCTGGCTATTTGCTGATAGTCGTTGTGAATGTGATTTGAGTAGCTATCTGGCTTGTTAACAAGTATGTTAAGTTACCCATTAGAGTAAAAGATGAATGAAAGTGAATAAAAATTAGATTCTGACCTCAGGATCGTGGACAAAGGAAATAGGGAGAGCTGGGAGTCAATTAGGCTGATTGTGAAGGATCGACATTATCAAAGAGTAGCCAATTATATTAAATGACAGATTTAAAAAGCGAGGCCTCCGAGGGATGTAGGAGAGACCCTCCTGTCCGCCATTTCAATGCTTCCACTTGTTCAGTAAACAATTTGATGTCTCAGTGAATAATAAGTTCAATAAGAAGGCATATGCATTGAACATTAGAAGAGTAAATTACGGAAAAGGAGAGGAACATGAGAAGATTGGCTGGTGAGGAATAGGGGAATCTGGGCGGTGGGGATGAATAGATGCTTGAAGCCAGAAACAAATATCAGATTTAGTCGATTAATCATCAACCACTGAAGATACATAAAAACATAAATATATTCACGAGAAGAAAGAAAAGCTAAACATAGACAGGGGCGGTGTGTCCCAAAGTATAGGCAGAAGAATGCTGTCAGACTTCGTGTTTATTAACAGTGACCATCTGTAGGAATGGCCCCTGTCATTCATGCATCGGCAGCATATCTCAAAGTCCACGTTCGCGCAGAGCCTTTTGAAGAGTTTTTTGAAACGTAAAGACATGCTCTGGCGACATCATTGTATAGTGCGCACCGTCCACATGATGCATTCGGGGCGGCTCCCGCGAGAAATCTGCCCATTTGCTCAATTTATTCTCGATCCAATCGGTTCCGTTCACTGCGACTTGCTTCAGGGGTATCGCGTGAAATACGTCAATGCTTGCCGCTGACCCAGAAGGTTCGTACTCTAATGCGGCTTCCTGCATCTTGTGGGCAAGCGTAATCCAAGTTTTCATTTTACTTTTAGTTAGAGAGAGCTCCGCTAGGCGGCCCTGGGAAGCATGGGACATAAGGTGATCGAGGGCATCATCGTTAGAGAGCTCATGTAATTTAGGCGATATTTCGTGGGCATACTCCTCTGATATTAGATCTAAGAAGTACGAGAGGTTGATGCCAGCTTCCACCCAGTCGAGCTGGCGCATGCGGTCTTTGATATGTGGTGGTAGATTGAAAGAGCCTAAGAACCTGACCTCATCGCCATCGGCTTCGAGGAGTTTCGCGACTTCGAAGGCAATCATGGCGCCAAAAGAATATCCCGCGATTGCATATGGTCCAAGAGGCTGAGTAGTTTTGATGTGTTGAAAGTACGTTGTAAATATTTCAGGGAGGTCTTTGAAAAACTCCTCCCCTTCTTCAAATCCTCGAGCGCGAAGTGCATATAGCGGGCGGTCGTTGATATACTTGGCGAGGTTCAAGAAAACTAAGACCTCGCCAACACCGGGATGTACAAGCCAAAGAGGCGGCTTTTCGCCAGATGCATGGAGCTTAACAACGGGATTATACTGTTTTGGTTGCTGCATTTCTTGTATCGCCGTTGCAATGCCATGGATTGTAGGGTCCATTAACACAGATATCAATGGGATTTCCTGATCCAGACAGAGAATCCTGTGTACGTTTGATTTAAAGGCGAAAAGTTCAATGGAAGAAACTCCCATATCTAGGAGGCTGGTGTCAATTCCAATTTCAGAAGATGGGGTGTGGAACATCTCCGCGAATAAATCAGCGATTGACTTCTGAGTTTCACTTTCAGGCCTCCTTAGATTGGTTTGGCGATATAATTTAATGGCTTCTGCTGCCTCCGCATAATAAGTATCGTATCCCCCGGCGCGATATTCTGCCGCGATTTTCGGCGATGAGATCTTTCCAAGCGTCGACTTTGGGATTAAGGTTGCGGCAACCGGTACTATTTGGTACGGACTTACCCCGAATAGCCTGGCTGTGATCTTTGAGATCGCATCGAATGACACTGTGAGACTTGCGGCATTCGTATAACCATGAGCCGGGGAGAACACTACCACGACCCTTTCAGTCGAAGCCCCGTCGGGACGATGAGAGAACACGACTGTATACGTAGGGGTCAATCCAGGAAGTTTAGCTTCTTCAATAGCACGTTCAAGCTCGTGGGGATAGTAATTAACTCCGTTTACTATTATGAGATCCTTTGTTCGACCGCAGAGGCGTACATAGCCAGCATCATCGATGAGAGCCGTATCTCCTGTAATAAACCACCCGTCTCTGGTAAAGCTGATAGATGTTGCAAACGGGTCGTTAAAATATTCTTTAAGCACACATTCGCCCTTGATCTGCAGAGCACCGGGAACATTGGGACTTTTGATGACAAGACCGTTGTCGCCAGCAACCCTGGCAGCTAAGCCCGGAATACATGGACCCACGGAGGTAAATTCCAAACCCATTTTGATATCATAATCTGGGCAGGAGAGGTTATGCATTGAACCTGCGCAGGTTTCAGTCATCCCAAATCCTGGGCTCACAACGTTTTTCCTGGCACCCAATGTTTCCAAATGTGCCATGGCACTGATGCAAGTCTGGACGGTATTCGCTTCGCCTCCTGAAAATATCACCTTCAAGCATGACAAATCCCAATCTCTGGTTATTGCCGTAGAAGGCTGCATTTTGTCGAGTAGATTTGACAACGCTGTCAAGAAGAAGTTTGGACCGAAAGTCACGCTGACTCGAAGGTTGTGGATGAGGTTCAAGAAACGCAGGGGGTCGTTTGCAACATCCGCTTTGTCAACGAAAATCTGCCTGGCACCCAGAGCAAGGGCATGCAAATGAATTTGGCAAAGTGATGCAACGTGGTCTAGGGCGACCCAGCCTAGGAAAACATCACCTTTTTCTGTACCATGATGAGCTACCTTTCCCGCCAGAGCAGCTTTAATCTGATTGTTCCTCAGAACTGCAGCCTTTGCGTTTCCAGTGCTGCCCGACGTGAGCATGAGGATGGCCGCATCCTCTGGTTCCTTTTGGTGGCCGAAGTTTGTCCTGGGAACACGGCTGACGCCACTGCGTAGCTTGTTTACGAGGCGTTCGACAGTGACAATGTGAAGCCCGTCGATATTCAGAAACTCGTGAACTAACCGATCCGACGTAAGAATAAGGGGCACTTTGAACAGTGAATTGAGGTGCAAAATATGTTTTCGCCGCTGAGCAAGATCGTTCACAAATGCCGGTGACATTGCAGGCAGATAGCCGCCTATCACAGTAGACCAGAGCCATATAATATTCTGCTCATGATTATCGAAATGGATCAACACTATGGTATCCTCCGTAACATTGTGGATATCACGAATGAGTTGGGCATTTTCATGAGCTTGGTACCGGAGCTGTCGTGTAGTCAGAACTTTGGATGGGATTGTGAAATCTGCATGGTGGAATTCTATAGGTGCGTTACAGTAACGAGCGGATGACTCAAGTATTTCGGTTAAGTTCTGGCACACCATTAACTTAGTGGCCATCGTAGCTAAGTCCGCGTTCAGCGATGTCGGGGGTAGCAGTCCCTCGGGATCACAACCGGGCAACATGTTGAGAAGTGGCCGATGATATCCGGCCTTCAATTGTCTTTGAATTTGGATGGTGGCAAGTTTGTGAACGACGATGAGAACAAACGTAAGGGATCCGCTAATGGGAATTACGTCCAAGCAAATGCAGGAGGAGTTGAATGGCCTGCTCTTCAATTAAAGAGGAAGTAAAATGAGCAAGGTATACAGGAGCTTAGAGGACTGGACTGAGGAGCCAAGGGGCAGTAGAGAAATGGGAAACCTCGAGATAAATGGGAAGGCGAATGAGTATATCCCAGGCCGCTGAACCAGAGCGGATGTAGGTACATATATAGTTGTAGTTCCATTGTACAATCCTGAGTTACAGTAAATATACAGTCCAGATCATCTATGGGGGCGAAGGTGGTAAACTTCAGCGTGTGAGATGTGCTGGATGAGGGGTTGACCATGGGAACTCCATTGAGTCTGCCAACGGAGATAAAGCGGGAGACGACTGGCGGGATTAGGCATGGTGCAAAGTATACGTTATACGTGCGGCGCCCTGAACTTGGATTATTAGGAGTATGGCCTATTAGACGGGGTATATCCGAATTGAGGGCGGTACATCTTGAAACTTAGAGTCGTTAGGAAGACAAAGCTGTAGATGGGGTTACAATTTTATACGAGCCTAGGTCATGGGCTCGAAATGTGAATGCGGTTAACATCAAATGGACATGTCCGTTGATCTTCAGCAAAAGCCATGGAGGAAAGGCTATGGGGATTGGATACGGAAGAGCGAAATCTTGCATTGGGATGGTAAGGGATGCTGCCATCCACCAGTTGTGAAATAGGGGCGTTAATGAATACACCTGGTCACTCAAGTTCCGAGACAGAAATGTTGATTCTCGTCCTCGATGTTAGCAAGACTGTAAGGCAGTTTGGTATGAGAGAATCGCGGCGCAAGGTAATAAGAGGACAAGAAATTTTCGGCCACACCGGATGTCCATAACCCCGCTTGGTCAAAGCCTAATGACTGCTCGTTGAAAAGGGAGTGGTAGCATAAGGACGGCTTTGTTCTATGTCCACAGGGCGGCTTTTGGCGAAATGGCTTGGTGCAGGAGCAGAGATCACTCCACTGAGAATACACGGACTGACGCAGGGGTACATCATGTACATACAATCCACGGTGAGGAAGGCTGCGATTCCGAGTTTTGGCCGTCCAGAGAGGCAGGACGTGATTCTTAGACGTTCGTGAAAGGATTTTGCGGGTAATGGCAAGGACGCAAGTGAGCAACCGTGTTGTATACTCCCAAGATACTAAGCGAAAGTAACGGGGCAAGCAATGTGAGAACCAAGGGGAATCCCTGATAAGCTTGGAATGTGTTCTGATCCGCATTGTCAGTTTGGTTGGGCCGTTCAGGAAACCTATTTGGCGATGATTGTGCCTGTGAAGTGTCGCCGTACCGAGTTGCGGAAGATACTATTCAGAATCATCAGGGTAGAAGAAAGACCTTAGAAAGGCCTATTATAAACCAGTGAATCACAGCAAATGATAATCATTGGAATGACGAGACAGTTTCGGGCCTTCTAGACTGCTCTATAAATCCGGCTGTACAATGGGTAATTCCGGAGTTAGCAGGATTAGAAGTAGAACGAGGAGGACGGGTGTTGGATGTCTTGAGTGAAGTCATTTGGCGTCGCCATCATCCCATGATGTATCCAAGTGCTGTAGAAGTATTGATCAAGGATGCCAAAAAGACGTTGGCGAATAGAAAGAGATCTCGTAGTTGTCGTATCATTGACCATATGTTAGGTGGCTGTCAAGTTCTGCCACCCTTTTTTTTTTTTCTTTTTCTCATTTAACTCCATTTCTTCCATCCCATCCTATATCTGGGCGCATATGATGACTTGGGTGATAGAATGTCATTATTGGCCCCGTTTCGAAGTACTTGGGAGAGCGGGTTTGCCCGTACCACACAGATGTCATGCGTCGATCATTAAAGTGTTCGTTGGTATGCAAAAAGCCTTAGAGTGTGAACTCACTAGTAGTGAAAGGCAGGGAACTAAATGGGTTTTATTGGCATCACCTGAGCAAAGTATATCAGTTCTGCGCGCTCTCACCCAAGAATGTTAAGAGAGAAGAGTTTCATTTAAAGGTATGGTGGCCCTCAGGTCATCTCTTTCAAAGCAGTATTCCCATGAACTTAAACGACGTTTCACAAGCAGAAAGCTTCTGCTGTAGAGTACTGGTTCTTCTTAGCAACTTATAAGCTGTATCATGAAGTACAGCGATGTTACTCATGCGATCAGCCGCTGTTGACAGCTGGGTTGGACGGAGGAGTACCTGTATAACCTTATAAGGAAGCATCGGAACAAGGCAAACAAGACGTACTATCAAATTATTGCTAAAGACGGCGGGATATAGTTGCTCCAGGCACGCTCTCCTAATAATGTATTTGGTCAATATACAATCGCGAATAGGGCTTGATTCGCGAGTGAATTCCGGATGTTGATGGAACGCTCGCTCGATAAAACTTGGTGCAAGATCGAGGTTGGATGCATGCACATGATGCGCAAAGACTATTAATTCTGAGTAAAACGCTATCATATTGGGTTTAAGTTAATGGTGTAATAAGTGTTTTAGCGAGACATCACGCTGTTGATTGTAATTAGTAGTCACTAGAATACGCACCAAAATGTCCAGTCCGTCTGATCTGAATAAAGTAATGGGTAGAACAGAGTCAGACATGCTGAATCGGTGATGAAGCAGCCATTCAATAGTCATGAGAACCATGAATCTCGCATGGGAAATAAAAACCGAGTCGATCCGCTTCCGGGTAGAGTACCCGAAATATAAAGGTTCCCACTGCCAAAGCATGCCAATCCTGAAATGCTCCGGCATCGACAGCTGGTACCCTGAAATTGTTTCGTAAGTCAGGGTTCAATACGGCATGTAGGAGTTGGCAATGAGCAGTTCCAACAACAAACGGCAAGATCTAGAGGAAACAATATCGTAATACGAGAAGAGAGATAGGGTGTAATCAGGCGGATCTTGACAGGCGTTACCTTGGCTAGACATGCTCCAGTGACAAAGGAATGGATGGCTTCGAGGGAGGTACGGCAGGAAAATCAAAACTTCACAAGAGCCGAAGACGCGTCTGCTGTTCCTCTTCCAGGCTTCGGAGCCAAAACCATGACAACACCCGCTCAACCGCAAGAGCATCTGCATCACCATCAGGGATCAATGTGTGTCTAAAAATGGCGTCCAGACCTTGGCCCATGTTGCGCCATGGTTATCGCTACACGGCATCTCTCGTAGGAAAACGTCTCGGCCTTGCCCTTGATCAACGCCTCCTGGGTCGTTTTCCCGCAACAAGATAGCCAGTGAGAGAACTGCCCGAGCCAGGCTTCAATCGGTGATGAAAATGCTATGTAAAGCTTTTCAAGATGTATTCGTTAGAATTTAGCATAAACATCGCGAAGTAACTAGGTCACTGAAAGACGTGCAGTATGCTGAAATATAGGTTCATTCCCAGAGCGCGCAACACTAAATCAGACCCGATTATGCCCCAGGCGGGGTTCCTGCGCTTTTTGATTAGTTCATGTATCATGCACTTTGTTATAACAAACTAGGCCGAGGTCAACTTCACGATGGATTCGGTAAAAAAATAACCGTTTGAGATCTTTTGGATTTGGAACGTACGTTCGGAGTAGGTGGTCCTATTTTCTGGTCAAATAAGTAAAAATCTCTTTAGAATCGTTCCACATCCAGGTGAGCCTTCTGTGAAAGAAAGAGGTTTGAGTTTCAGGTATGGTATTGTTGCGCCCTGCTGATTTAATGGGACGGTCCCTGGAAAATGCAGAGGGGTGGGTACTGTACTGGTGGGTTATGGAGAATATGGCATCACACTTTGGCTGTATCTTGGCCATTTGCTTTGAGTAACTCGGAATAGTTATTAGTGATATGGACTGTTCATAATTACTTTGCGCCCGTGGAGAAATCCTGACATCCATATTCTGGAATTGACCACAGCTTGTGGATATTACTGCAACCTGCGGAGACTTGCATGATACTATTTCTCACCACGTGGAGAGTGTATATCAATTTGCTCGTTCATCTATGGAGGAATTTAATGAGCGATCCGAATAATAATTGGATATGGGATTAGGGGACTCTGAACGCTCAGCCTGGCAAGGCGAAGCCGACAGCGCGGCTATACGAAAAGTTAAACGAAGAAACGAGATGAGAAACATGAAAATGATATTTTAGGTGTACTGAGGGCTAGGCCTAATCCCAATCTATGATCTATGAGATAAGGAAATATGAAAAACAAACCAACATCGGTACGACTAGGGATTGGGAAGAGGTTTTGAATAGTTAACTAGAGCAGTTAAATAACTAAACGAGAATGAGCTAACAGAAAAGGTTTGCAGTAATGGCCTTCTGTTGGCCGTTGCGGCCGTTGCGGCTATTGCCTGTGTGGCGATCTCCCTACATCACGTGACCAACCACTATATTAAGCTCTTTGTAGATAGCTCTATCAATACAACCTTCAACTATTCTACAGATTATAGCCTAAATAACATGTTTTTCTTTTTAAAATGTTGCATCAATAGAGTAGTTCATCTTTTTCAGAAAGACTCTTATTATTATTATTATTATTCTTCAATTATAGATGTATACAGTCAGAGACTATGATATTTATCTGAGAATCTTTAGTTCTCAGAGTTTTTCCTATATCTATAGAGTCAACTATTATACATTTATCAATTTCAAATATGCAAAATCAGAAAATTTCAGCTCAGAATACAAAAACTGTTTATAAATTACAGTATTTCAACACCTTCTGATAGTTTGAAATCATTTGAAAATATTATGATAAAAGAAAAGAGAATATAGTCTTAAAGATTGTAATATAATGAAACTGAAGCAGTGGCTAGTTAACAGTATCACATAGAAGTAGTTGTTTAAAAAGCTGTATAAGTGAGCTTGACTATCTTGCTTGAATAGTGAGCTTGTAGACTACAGAGTTATTGCAAGAATATCACAGATATGATACTTAGTATACTAAGAAAATTGTATGAGATATACAGTAACTCTTATATATATTTCAGTAGAAGAAAAATGAATTACTAACTTCTTTAATAAGAAGTTAGCATCTAGCTATTTTATATAGACAATGAGTGAATACTCTTCTCTCATTTCATAAGCAAGAATAGCTGAAGTGATATCTCAGCAGTATCTCATTGTTAAGAAAGAGTAATCTGCTAATCTTATATAGAAGTAAGATTCTTATATTCATCAATTAAATCTTTCTATGATATATCTGAATAATGTCATAGAGTAATTGAAAACCAGTTTAGATAAGATAAAATTATTTACATGAAAGTGATAAGCTGTGTGAAACTGTAACAGAGTCTTGATATGACTGAGAGTATAATAATACTCTTCTCTTTAAGAGCATAGTTCTGATACTCTCAAGATTATCAGATTAGAAATTATCTTTATTGTATAATAACAGTTATTAACTGATTAACAGTATATATACTGTATAAAGAAATAGATAAGTTATTCTGCTGACTGTGTAGATCTTTCTTTTCTCATCTTTATTCAAATCAAATACATGATAAGTGAGTTCCTTATATATTAATTTAAAATATGAAAAATGTAGTTAATAAGTGACTTACAGATAGACTGGCCGCCGGGACCATGAATTTCATGTTTGGTCTCATTTGGTCTGATCTCATACATTTCTTGGCGTGAATCCCACTGAGACTAATCATTAAATAAACATGTAAAGTGACTATATATCAGATCTCAAAATGAAATCATGACTTGAAAAAAATGAGAAAGTGATCTCATTTGATCTCATTTAGTCTCATTCTTGATATAAAGTTACTATTTTTAGACATTTTAAGGTTTTTTTTTAACTATTTTTAATTTTTTAAAAAGTAACACTTTTTGATAATGCTCAAATGAGATTTAAAGTCATTTAAAGCAATAAAAATAATTTAAATTGAGAAGTGAAAATCATGGTCTCATTTGAAAAATGTGACAAGAGTAGACAGTAAGTCTCACTGAAACAGTATGAAACTACTATCTAATGTTAGAACTGTGTAATGAGATCTGTCGAATTGGCAATGAGACTATCAAAAATTCTGGTCCTGGTCTCAGACACGGTCACACGGTCAGTTTACTTACAGATCTTTCAATATATTTCATTCTATGTATAAAATTCTCTGCAAAAGTAATGTATTTTAGAGACAAAGTTAACAGTAGTGATAGGATTTTTTTGAAAAGATTTTCTTCTCTGTGACACATTTTTCTCCCTCTCTCTTATCTGCAATAGTGAGTGCATGAAAGCATCATTCTTGAGAGATAATAAGGGACTTATTCTGACATTTTCTAGTGAGTAATAAATGTCTTTGTGATGCAGCTGCGGCCTCTATGACTGTTAAGAAAGTCAGATTGAAGATGACAGTGTTAATGAGCTGTGAGAGCACTGCTTCTATTGTCACATCTTCTTCTGCTTCTCTTATGACTGTGATGATAGTTGCTGTGCCTTGCAGTGAGATGTTATTTCTTCTGTCAGTTAGTGCATCTGCATTCAGTCTGTTCTCTGCTCTTCTCACTATCATTGCAACACTGCCTTTTCTCTCAATCAACACAGTGACATATAACCCTGTGTAGTCATTCAGAGAGAACTCTGAGAAGAGCTTGATTTCAGAAACAGTGACTCTGAGAAGCTCAATCTGTAGTTTCTCTTCTGTGACATATCTGAGCTCTGCTTAAGATACTGCTGAGTTGAGTCTGCAGAGTTCTGCAGTTTCTTTATCTTCTCTCTGTGAGAAGGCTCTGATACAGTCTCTGACTGATATTACTACTTGTCTGCACTGCACTAAGTAGCTGAAGAAAGAGAGAATTTTATATATTCATCTCTTCTCTCACTTCTGTTATTTTTATTACATCTGTAACAATAACTTCTATCTCTCTATAAGTATTATTCTATAGAAAGATGTTATATCAGCTCTGATAAGAAGTCTAGATACTTAAGCAGTACAGAGTAAGAGTCTCAGAGCTTTAAGCATTGACAGATTTTATCAAGACTGAGAAGATCTTTCTTACTTATCTATAAAAAGAGATGAAAGCATGAGTCTCTGAGATGAAAAAATATCTCAGAATGACTGACTTTAAGAAGAGATCAGCTGATATTACTGTTAAAAGTACTACAAAGATCAATCACTGATTGAAGAGAATCTCACTTCAATTAAAGCAGATAACTGAGATACTTTATAAGTTAATAAGTTAATATTTCATGCATTTCTTCTGCTCTTCTATAGTGCTGCAGTGCTAACTTCTCAGTAGACAAAGATACTGATGTCAGAGACTTTAACAGTAAAGAATGAGTTTGATAAGAATATGATTATTAGTAAGTAGACTCTGAGATTCTCTCTTTTTACTTTTTCAATAAGCTGTGACCTTATTAGATTAGCAGTGATCTGCAGATTAATTAATATTAATCTTTTTATTAATTTCAAATATCTCTTTCTTTTCTTATTAACTGCTTCAGAAATTTTACACTTGTGTAATCTTATTAAACTTCTAAAAAACTCTTTAAGAGAAAATAGAAGAAGAGTGTTACAGAGTCTATAAGACACTGACTCATTACTGTGAAATTATCTCTAAAAAACTCTTTGAGAAAAATGAGAAGTTTTTAAGTGATATTTCTTACTCAATGTCTCTAGTATGTAATAGAATAGTCTCTACTAGTCATCTCATAGCTTACAATCTCTTTCTCAGCATTTTTCAAATACTTAAGTGATTCTTATAAATTCTCTGATAATGAATATTCTTCTTATTTAATAAGATATTAAAGCTTGCTGTAATATATTCACTTATTCAATATTTTCTTTATAAGATATTTAATATCACTCTTAATCTCAATACTATTCAGCTGAGACAGCTTCACTCTGAGATATTACTTATAGAGCTTTAAATAAAAAATGTGAAAAACAGAATAAATTGATTTCAATTCTGTAAGTAATTTCAACTTATATGTCTACTTATTCATTACTCTTATTATCAGAAAAGATTCTAGTTATCACTCACTGAGCTTCTTACACAGTCTCATTATCTTGATATTCTTTACTGAAAGTAGCACTTAATCTTCTATCAAGAACTTCATTGAAAGATGTTTTCAATTATAGTATTTCATCTATCACTTCTGAGCACAGTGAATACTTTTCATCATCTTCTTATAAATTTTATTTAAAAGTTTCAATCTTGCTTTTACTTCTAGTATTGAGAGATACTTTATTCTCTGTATCTATTTAATATTCTGACTGTCTATTTCTCTCTTTGAAATGTCATTCATGACATCACTGAGTAATGAAGAATTATATTCATAATAAGTATAGAAAGAAGATATCTTTAAGATTATATTCTTTACATTGTTATATATAAATTCAGTGATTAGAAGATATTTAAGTCAATCATTCTGATAATATAAATAGAATACTTAAAAATACTGTTCTAGTGTCTGATTCTGATGTTCAGTCTGATCATCAGTCTGTGAATGAAATGCAGTACTGAGAAGACATCTTATTATAAGATAATAGTAAAAAGCTGATTAGTATTTACTGATGAAGAGAAATTCTCAATCTGTTATCAATGATTTCAGAGCATCATGATCATGAATAATAATATTTAAAAACAGGTCAGTCAATTCAGAGGCTTTAATCTTTTTATAAGTAGAGATATATCTGATTATCTTTATAAAGCAGTTAATAATAATTAAAATTGAGTTATATTCTTTAACTCTTGTCAACTTTAGTAGATCAACTATGAAATTTATTAATAGATTCTGTTATAAGCTCTTTAGAACAGGCAGTGATATTAACTCACTGTATTACTTATACTACAGAATCTTTATTCTTTGACAGATATTACAAATTTCAATATACTCTTTAATATCTGCTTAAAGCTTGTCTTAAATGTATTTATATTTTAGAAGCTTCTCAGTCTTCTTTAACTCAAAGTGCTCTGTATGAAGATTATTATAATGAATTCTCAATAACTTCTGACATATCACTCTACTATAAGAGATGAAGACTGAACTATTTAGCAGTAGAAGTTTACATTCTTCTAGTTATCAGTAACTTGATTTCTTAGCAGTATTATCTCACTCAGAGTCTGTCTCTTTCAAGTTTAAATCAGATTCTTTCTTCTTTAACTTCTGAATTCAAGCTGCAGTAGAGACATCTCTCTTCTATAACTTATCAATGAATTTCAAAAGTAGTCAGATTGAAAGATTGTAGATCATTTCATTCTTTATCAATTCAATGATTATAAGATATAATATAAGAAGCTTATAATCTTCAGTGTCAGTTCTCTGCAGAGACTCAGGTTTTCTTTCATCTTCTATACTGAATCATACAGCTGTCTCTTCAGTGCTATTTCTGAGCTTCAGAGAACTTTAACCCTCTGCAGTCAGCTTCTTCTGCAGTGATAACAGAGGTTCTTTTATAGAATTCTTCTTCATATCAACAATATTATAATCAGGCTGTTTAGATAGTGTATTAATAAGATTAAGTCAATCTGAACAGTATTAGATATAGAAATCATACTCTGAAAGCAGCTTCACTCATCTGACTTAACATTCTGTCAAGCTCTTTGTTGTCAAGAAGTAATACAGATTTGCATAATCAGTGAGAACTTACACTGAGTACTTACTACTCTGAAGATAATGTTATCAGATCTTAAAGAATTCAATAATTACTAACATCTTCTGATTATGAGTATTATATCTTCTTTATATAAGTGATAACTTCTTGAAGAAGAAGATCACTGATCTTCATTTACAGTGTCTTATAGACTTCATGAAAAAGTCTTCTCTCACAGACAATTCATTATCTATTTTCTCAGAAATAATTATCTTCTGATTCTTTCAATGTTGAAAGGTCTTCAGTATCAACTGTGAAAAGATTTCACAGATCTTATTCTCAGATACATCAGTCTCACACTGACTGAATAAGTCAGAGTTAAAGTGATTCAGTATTATAGTATCTGTGAAAGCTTGTTTCAATTCTGCAAACACCTGCATGATGTCTTGAGTGAGAATAAACAGTTTTATTTTTCTATCTTTCACACTTCTCTTTAACAGATCTGTAAGAGAGACAGTAATCTGTGAATATATATAGATGAATCATCTGTAGAAATTTATAAATTCTAGAAATATCTACATCTCATGATACATCTGCAGCGCTGACCAGTTCTTAATAGCAGAGACTCAGCTTCTGTTCATTGAAATGCCATTTATCTCAATAATATAATCTAAGAAATCAATCTTCTGTATGTAGAATAAGTATTTTTCAGTGTTTATATAGAGTTAATACTGTCTCAAGCAACTCAACACTTCTTGAACATGAGTATCATATTCTTTCTTTATTTTTGAGAAGATTAGAATGTCATCTAAGTATACTATGCAGAAGACATCAACAAGACCTCACAGTGTCTCATTTATATAGATCTGAAAGATGACTGAAGTATTATAAAGATCAAAAGATAAAACAAGATATTCAAAATTGCTGTACTTGATACAAAAAGTCATTTTTCAAACATCATCTTCATTAACTCTGATTCTATGATAGATATTCTGTATATCAATCTTTGAGAACATCTTTGCTTCAGATAATTAATTAATCATCTCATCAATCAATGATAATGAATAGTAATTCTTAATTATCATCTTATTAAGACCTCTGTAGTCTACACATAGACATAGTCTATCATTCTTCTTAAGTATAAAGAGTATAGACATCTCTGCTGAACTCTTTGATGAATATATTCAGTTCTTTGATTGCACTTCTTCAAGATATTTGCACAGAACATTCAATTTCTTTACAGACAAGTTGTAAAGAGACCTGTATAATATCATTACACTGTCTTCAAGACAAATCTTATATCATACCTTGATATTAGAAAACTTTGCTGCTTTTCTTTCTGAAAAGACATTCTTAAAATCTGTAAAGAGATGTTATGTACATCTGTCTTCAATAACAGATACTGCTGCTAATCTTATAGTGAGAATGATGACTTCTTCATCTATCTTCAAGTTTCAATCATCTGCTACACAGTATATTAACTTAATCTTTTTCTTAAGATTCTTCTGATGAAACTCTTCAGATTCCTCTATTACTGTCTCTTCATTAGTGAGACAGTACTGTTATATCTGAGTGACTCAGTCAATGAGAGAATTGTTTTCTCTCAATTATAGAAGATCTAGAATAATGTTCTCATCTATAATGTTAACTGTATAAAGAAGCAGACTGCTTTTCTTGAAGATTTCTTCTGAGTCTGTGATCACACACTTCACTTAAATTATGTCAAAACAGTGATATTTTATTTCATCAGTAAATTTCACATGATCTGACAGATCTATCTTCTTTCAACTCTTTATTAAAGAAAAGAAATAGAATATGAAGTTAACATCTATTTCAGAGTCAAGTAGGCATCTCACTGATATCTCTCTATTTAAGATATACATTGTGATTATAACATGAACTCAGAGATGTGAGAATTGTTAATTCTTCATTTCTTTCTCTTCATTGTCTTTCATGAATATATTTGTCAGAAGAGAAGTTAACTTTGAGAAGATGTCTTCTCAGTTTCTTTTCTTCTTCAGTCTCTTACAATCACTGACATAGTGTTCATCAGCTCTGCAGTTAAAATAGAGATCTTTATTAAATCTTTTTTAATATTTCTTCACAGTGAGTGAAGAATCAGAATACTTAGAATTCTTCTTTACTTTCTTCACACTGAAGCTGTCACAGTGCTGTTTAGATTCTGTCATTAATTATTTAGAAGAGATCTTATTAATCTTCTTCTCAGAGAATTGAGTATTCAAATAGATCTGAGAAGTCAGGTTGACAAGCTCAGTGTGATTGATTGATAAACTCTGATATTATAATATCATTGTCTGCATCTTGTGAGTCAGCTTTGTGAGATAAAGCTGTGTTTTTAATTAGTTCAAATCATCAGTCAATTTCTCTTAATATTCTTCAAATCTTGCATTGAAATCAGAAGAATTCTCATTATCTTATTAATGTAATGAGTTGAATCACTGCATCAATGTGAAGCTGTAGTTACAGTGATCTTTGATTTAATTCAGTAGAAAGTTCTTGAATTCTTCTTAAGTTATAACAGTATTGATACACTCAAGCTCTCTCTTCTTGATGACTCAAGTAGTTGCAGAGATGCCTTCAAGAAGGTTAGCAGTGTATATTACTTATATCTCATGAGTATTATACTGGCTCAGATTAAGGTGAAATTTCTGTTCAAGAGTACAGATAAAGCTGTGAAATTCAGATAAGATGTTTTTCTTATATCTCAGTGAATCTCTGATCTTAATCTCTCTATCTTCATGATAGATGTAGATGTGTAGAGGCCGCAGCAGTGACAGAATGATTGAAGAGCTCATGTCAAAATGTGCAGCAGGTTCAGAAATCTCAGATTTCTGTCAGAGTAGAGATGTATACACTCTAGAGAATGATGTAGTGTTTTTCTCAGAGAATGAAGTTAAGTCAGTCTCAGTGTGAGTGTATGAGATTATATCAGTCTGTTAGAGCTTGACTGATTCAATCATATAATCAGATTGAGTGATTTGAATTGTAATATGATGAAACAGAAGCAGTGACTAGTCAGTGATATTATATAGAAGTAGTTGTTTGAGAAGCTGTATAAGTAGACTTGACTATCTTGCTTAAATAGTGAGCTCATAGACTACAGAGTTATTATGAGAATATCACAGATATGATACTTAGTATACTAAGAAGATTGTATGAGACACACAGTAACTCTTGTATATATTTCAGTAGAAGAAAAATGAATTGCTGACTTCTTTGATAAGAAGCCAGTATCTAGCTATTCTATATAGATAATGAGTGAATACTCTTCTCTCATTTCACAAGTGAGAATAGCTGAAGTGATACCTCAGCAGTGTCTTATTGTCAAGAAAGAGTAATCTGCTGATCTTGTATAGAAGTAAGGTTCTTATATTCATCAATTGAATCTTTCTATGATATATCTGAATGATGTCATAGAGTGGTTGAAAACCAGTTCAGACAGGATGGAATCATCCGCATGAAAGTGATGAGCCGTGTGAAACCGCAACGAAGCCTTGGCGCGGCCGGGAGCGTGACAAAGATAGACACATTAAATAGATAGAGAAAAGAACAGAAGGAAATAAGTACAGTAAAGAGAGACTATAATAAAACAAAATTATTAAAAGATAATGTATAGCTGTTTTAACAGATTATATCTAGTCAATTTTCATCTCTTCATATTCAGATACTTCTGAATTCAGTCATTTTCTTATAGCTGCTCTAGTTTCTGATAGAAAGTCTATTAAGTATTTAATTCCTGTCTCAGTTGAGAATAAGAACCTTATATTTAATTAATTTAAATCATACTTTTTCTTTAATCTGACTCTGAGACTATTGTATAATGCATAATACATTATAATATACTCAGAATTTTCATTCACATTGCAGAATAAGCACTCTGTTGAATCAAATCTATCATCAAATCTTTGTATATAAGATTTGAAATAATCATGTCCTAGTTTCAGCTGAATTATAGATGAGAATATTTTCTTTTTACATTTAATTGAACAAGATTTTCACTTTGATTTTATCTCAAATCTTGAATAATGTATACTCTTCTTTTGTTTCTGCTAGCTTTTATTTCACTTATTTAAACAAGATTCTTTTATCTTTCTCTTTATGAAAGATCAGAACACTGTTTTTTGAATAGATCTGCTTAATTCTGAATTCTTTTTTACAGCTGAATCAGTCAATTCATTGTCATGAATATTCATATGAGCAGGAACTCAATGTAGATGAATTATCAGTTTTGATATTCTTCTCTTTTAAATTTTCAAAACAGAGTTTAAAATCAGTTCAAGATTCATTTAATCATTATGAATCTGACTATTTCTAAGTCTTTTTAAAGCAGCTTGACTATCAGAGAATATTCATGCCTCTTTCAAATCATTTCCTCTTTTATGAGATTTTATTTCAATGAGTTTGAAAGCTTTCACTATTACAAATAGTTCAGCATCAAAGACTTCAGATTCACAGTCTAAATTTCAGAAATCTGAGATAAAATTGATATTATCTTCAGTATAAGCAATGTCTGTGCCTAATCTATTTAAATTCTCATTTTTTGAGTCATCTGAGTAAATCAGAATAGAGTCTTTTATATTAATTATAGAGATCTTCTTTAAATGCTGTTTATATTCTCTCTCTTTAGATAGTTCACTTATTTGTAAGTCTATGAGAAATTTCAGCTTTTCTCTTCAGAGAGATATCTTCTCATGATCAATTTTCTCAACATTTAATGAAGAAAATTAATTCTTAATAAGTGAACATAGTCTATACAGTTGAGAGGGCATTTTCTTTAAAGTATTATTCTCATTTCAATCAAGAAATCTATTTCAATTCAGTTCATTTCCTGAGTTAACTGATGAAAATCAAAAAGTCAACCGCTCCACCACGAACTCGCTCGATTTTTCGAATAAGAACCCGCCGATAGATCCATCGAAAAGCCCTCGATCATACCAGCATTCTGACCCCATCGCCGACCGCATACCCTGTGTGGTGGTGGAGTTATCCAGCCAAACGTGAACCGGATGTTGTTCGAAACTCCTGTGTGGGATTATCCCCCGTTCTCCCCTACCACACCACAACCCCGGGCCAGAGTGCCATACAAATTGTAAGGTGAAGTGACCTAGCCATATGCACCAATCTTCTCGATTTTGGAAGATCCCCGACCTGTAGTTGTGGAGATATCCAAGGAGCGACCTCCGCGAAAACCCTGTCCATCTTTGATGTTCCAAAACACCAACGCCAAGTCTCACCCTCGTACCGCCCTTCCCAATCTGGCCCATCCCCAGCAGAAAAATACAAAAAGATACCTCAGTGATAATATCAAGCACATAATCAATGGACTCTTCTGAAGTGCAACCTCCACGGTCTGTCGCCAGTGTATCTAGACTTCAACACCAAGTCTCACCCGTGTACTACCCCTCTCAATCTGGCCCATTCCCGGCAGAATGATACAAAAAGATACCTCAGCAACAGCATTCAATACATAATCAGTGAACAACAAGTCAACAGCACATCAACAACTATAAAATCAGTATATCTCAAGATCTGACTGAGCCTTTGATCCCTGCACAGTGAGATATATTAAATCTAGTTTTAATATCTCAATATTCAATAGATTCTGCAAGGAATTGAGAACAGCAACACTAGATTTCTATTGAATTTGAGAATTAACTCTATATTGATATAATCATTGACAAAGTCTTCTATTTTAAGATATAAATAACCAGTTCCTCTACATTCTGCTGACAATATTTATATTATTATATAGAAACAGACTTATATTCTCTATAATATCAAGACTCTGAAGAGAGAAAGTCTTGATAGAGAGTATATAGTAGTGTATATCTTAGCAGTTTCTATCTCATTCTTCTGCAGCAGTTAATGCAAAAAAAAGATCTTAGAAATAGTTTTTTACTTCTCTTGAAAAAGTAAGATGTTTTTCTCTGAGTTTTACACAATATTCTTACAAAGAATTAAAAACAGAGTTATTTTCTATTATAATTTCATATTCTTTTAAGTAAGAATTACTTTTTCAGTGACTGAAGAGCTTTCATTAATACTTAATTCTTTTTTACACTCTTTATTAACTGATTTGAGTTGCACACTTGTTGTGTGAGAAGAATTGAATGATTTAGAATAAAATTGAATAGTTTTAATCAATTTCTCTGTAAAAAATTGATTTATTTTTTATCAGTTTTTCTCTCAAAAACTGTCATATCATCTGATTTATTATTAATTGATATCATACTTTTCCTCACTGTATCCCAAGAAAGAGATTGTAAAGATTTTATTAATTTATCTCAAAAATCAATTTTAGTTTATTAGATTCTCTTCAAAAATCTAATCTAGTTACTGAACTAGTGTGAAAAAAATCAGGTATTTTATACACAAAAGTCTTTTATTCTTCTTTTGAAACAGTCTGATCAACTTTTCAATTGAAAACAGACTTAGAAATATCTCAATTGAAACAGTCTGATCAACTTTTCATTGAGTGAAAATAATGAGTTCAAAAATATACTCAGTTAATGTGAAAAAAGATGCTTTCTCAAATACTATTTCTGAGATTGAAATTCTGAAGAGAAGAAAGAAAGAAGAAATAGAGAAACAATAAGTTCTTGAAATACAGAAACTTGAAAAAGTAAGCAAGATTCTTGAAAAGCAGTATCTGAGTGAGATGAATGAAGAAGTTCTGTTAATTCTTCATACTCAGACTAGATAACTACAGAAGATGATCAAGTTCAAACTTAGAATCTCAAACACAGTTCAAAAAACATTGAAAATTTTCAGTATAATCACTGACTCTTCATCTTGCTCTTCTTTATTCTTTTTTCCTACTTCTTCTTCTTCTTTAAATCAGATAAAAACATATACTTAAGCAGCTGAATCTGCTGTCTCTAAATCTGCTATCTTAAAATCTGCTCAAAATCCTGAGAAAACTGAGAAGAATACTGCTCATGCCTCTATTCATAGAAAAGTGAAAAAGAAAATGTAAAAAGAGAAAAACTTTCAAATCTTCAGAAATAGAAGACTTATTCTCAAAGTCTCAAATCAGAACATTCTGCAAAGAAACAGACTAAACTCAAATCTTATTTTCAGAATCAGAAATGAAATTAATCAACAGTTCTTTTCTCAGTTGATAACTGATATTGAAGTTCAAAAACTAGTTATAGCTTCAATTGAGCTATCATTCTTTGAAAACTTCATTATTCTGACTATAATGCCTGAATTCAGTGCTGAATTCCTTATTCAGAATGAGAATCTCTGAAAGTCAGCAGTAGAATCTTTGCTAAACATAACAATTCTATCTAAAAGAGATGAAAATTGAGACAAATTCATTCTTCATAATATTTCAGTTGAAATTTTTGACTGTGAAGAAGGAATACTACTTCTCAAAAATGAATTGAAAGAATACAACTCTATTCAACTGAGAAAGAAGCCTGTATAACTAAATTCAATTAAGTTCAGACAAAGCAGAAGAAATGCCTCTGTTCTAGTATATATAAAAACATTTGAACAGTCAAAGATCTCTGAAGTAAGAGTAGTAGATTTGAAAATGAGAGTTTATGAATACAAAGACTCAAGAATGAATCTCAAAGCTCAAACACAGTGTTCAAACTGTCAAAGATATGAACACTTTGCAATCTCATGTTTTAGAGACTCAAAATGTGCATTCTGTGCCAGAGATCACAAAACTAGTGAGCATAAATATAAAACATGTTTAAAAAGAGATGAAATATGTCAACACACTCTGCTTAAGTGCTCTAATTGCAAAGAAAAACATACATCTAGTTCAAAAGAATGTATGTTTACTTCTAGAACTCAAAAGAACTGAAGAAAAGATGAAGCTCAAAGTCAATTTAGAACTGAAGAGAAGAGTCAAGCCAGTAGACTTACAACTGCAAGCTTAAAAAGAAGAAACTCTCAACTATCAAAATCTTCAAACTTCAATTCTCTAGCTAAATGTAAACAGAATTTGAATCCTCAAACTTCTGTTAAGATTAGAGAATTGAGAAATGACTCTGATGATAAACTAGATATAATACAAGCAGTTGAGATCCCTACTTTTCAAAATAGCTATAATCTACTATCTGATAATAGTGACTAGATTCTACTCTATCTCTACTCTCTTTTAGTATGAATATACAACAAAAATAACAAAAAAAGTTTAAAAACTCTTCAAAAATCACATTTATTCAAAATAATGTGAATAGAAACTCAAATTGTATTTATTCTTATCTTCAAATTACATTTGAATAAAAAGTTGATTTTGTACTACTTCAGGAACTGAATTTTGATGCTGAGCAAAATTACATTATTTCTCATTCAAGCTACTACTGCTTTCTATCTCAAAAGTCTGAGATAATGTCAAGAGTAGTGATCTATGAAAGAAAGAGATCAAGATATTAATTTAATCTAAGATTTGATATCATATCTGACTCTGATATTCTGATGAGTGATATTATAGATAAAGAAAATGAGTTTGATACTATACAGCTCATAAATATCTATAATGAAAAGTTATTGAAGAAAAATAACAATATCTGAATAATTAATAGAGGATTTCTGAATATAACTTCATCAAGAAACTCTATAATTGTAGAAGATTTCAATACACATTATCTCTGATGAAATTCAGAATATAAGAGAGCAGTGAGAGCTGATAATCTGATTGAATGAATCTTTGAGCATTCAATAGATTTGATTAATAAGTCTGATCAACAAACATTCTTTAGAAAAGATATGAAACAGAAGTCTATTATAGATCTAATCTTCATGTTATAAAATCTAATCAAAAGAAGACTTGTAAACTGATTTATTAATTTAAATGAGACATCAGAATCAGATCATGAGATTATTCAATTTAATATTGAACTGAGTGAAAAATAAATGAGTGAAAATCCTCTTCTCTCTAATCAGTATAACTTTGAAAAAGCTGATTGAAAAGCAGTTAAAGAAAGTATAAAACTGTTAAAATCTGAAAGACAGAATGAGTTATATTGAAATTCTGATCAAGATATCTTAAATGAAATACTTAAGAATAGAGTGAAGCTTATTACATCTATTATTCTAACAAGTGTTAGAGATAATATTTTAAAAAGAAAATCTTCTGAGTATTCAAAATCTTGATGAAATGAGAATATCTCATCTAAAAGGAAAGAATTAGCTACTGCTAGAAGAGATTGAAAGAATGATGTAATATCTGATAAAGAGTTCAAAGCTGTCAGAAATGAATATTTTTCAGATATTAAAAGAGCTAAAACAGACTGCTGAAATAAATTTCTTGAAGAAGCACAAGAGAAGAAAGTTTTTAAAGCTTTTAACTATACTAAAACAAGAAGTGTAGCAAAACTTCCAGCCTTAGAATATGAGTTTCAGAATGAATCATATACAGCAAACTCTTTTGAGAAAAAATGTCAAGCTTTTATGAGAATTCTCTTTCAGAACTCATCAGATTCAGATTCAGATTCAGAGAAAGAGAATATATTCCTTCTCAACTACATTGATAAAAATGACTGGAAATGACCTAATCTTACACAAGATGAATTAGAGTCAGTTATCTTCTCAAGTTCTGTTAAAACTGCTGCAGGTCCTGATTCAATTAATCACTTAATTATTCAAAATACATATTTCTACTTAAAGAATGAATATTTTGAGCTCTTTTTCAATCTCTTAAAAAATGAATATCATTCTGAATGCTGGAGAGAAGTCACTGAAGTGATTCTTATAAAATTTAATAGAAAAACTTCAATTTCTAAGTTATATAGAGTAATATCTCTATTAAACTGTCTAGAAAAGGTTTTAGAAAAGATAATAGCTACTCAACTATCTTTTATAAGCTCTATAGATGATTCTCTTTTATTCAGTGAATAAATGAGAGATAGAAAACAGTGTTCTGCAATTGACACTGTTCTCTCAGTTGTTTATAATATTTAAATAGCAAAGCATGAGAGTCTGGTCTCAACTGCAGTTTTTATTGATATAAAAGAAGCATTTAATCATGTTTCAAAGTCAAAGTTAATTCAGATATTGAAGATATTAAAACTGCTACTTTCTCTAATAAAATGAGTTAACTGTTTTATATCTAAAAGAATTATACAACTCTTCTTTGATGAAATGAAACAAGATAAGACTGAGATAAAAATAGAAGTATCACAGA
Source organism: Blastomyces dermatitidis ER-3 (assembly GCF_000003525.1). NCBI lineage: Eukaryota > Fungi > Ascomycota > Eurotiomycetes > Onygenales > Ajellomycetaceae > Blastomyces > Blastomyces dermatitidis. The sequence goes on along the minus strand of NW_025544778.1, from coordinate 4,716,613 downwards.
GATCTTTAATCTTATCTATTTTATTTACAATATACACTGTATATGTATTCAAAAATAGAAATATGAGAATAGTGCAATCTCTGAGTTATGTGAATGATATTGATCTAGTCTACAGCTCAAAAACTATCAAAGAGAATTTAAAAGTAATTGAAGAAGCTGTAAAGGAAATCTTTGTTAGAGCAGATATCAATTAAATTCAATTTAATAGAAATAAAACTGAGTTAATTCATTTCTTTTCTAGATTCAATGAGAAAGAACTATCTCTAACTCTTTTAAATAGAGAGATTAAACCCAGTGTAAATGTCAAATGATTAGAAGTATGATTAAACTTCAAGTTGAATTTTAAATATCATATTTAACAAAGAACTGTCAAGGCAGAAAGACTATTGAATAACATAATCAGACTATCAAATACAGAGAGAGGTCTATTCTTCCAGGCTATGAGACAGTTATATATAGTCTGTATTACATCAGTAGCTGATTATGAAGTTCAAGTTTAATAGAATAATTAAGAGAATTTCACTGAACTCTTTCAAAGTCTGTAAAACAGAGCCTTGAGAAGAATTCTGAAAGCATTCAAATCATCTTCTATTAAAGCAATGAAAATTGAAGCTTCAATTTCTTCTTCTGCTATTAGATTTGAAAAGGCCTGTATGAACTATACTCTGAGAGTTGTAAAGATGAGCTCAAATTATATAATCAGAGAAAGAGTCTCTTCTTCATTTTCATCAATTAACTCTGAAAATGAACTGGATTGAAATAGATTTCTTGATTAAAATGAAAATAATTCTTCAAAGAAAATGCCTTCTCAACTGTACAGACTATGCTCTCTGATTAAAAATCAATTTTCTTCTTTAAATGTTGAAAAAGTTGATCATGAGAAGTTATCACTCTGAAGAGAAAAGCTTGAATCTCTTATAGACTTACAAATAAGTGAACTATCAAAAGAGAAAGAATATAAACAGCATTTGAAGAGAATTTCTACAATCAATATAAAAGACTCTATTCTGATTTATTCAGATGACTTAAAAAATGAGAACTTGAATAGATTAGATACAGGCATTGCTTATACTGAAGATAATATCAATTTTATCTCAGATTTTTGAAATCTAGGCTGTGAATATGAAGTCTTTGATGCTGAACTATTTGTAATAGTGAAAGCTTTCAAACTCATTGAAATAAAATCTCATAAAAGAGAAAATTGTTTGAAAGAGATATGAATATTCTCTAATAGTCAAGCTGCTTTAAAAAGACTTAGAAATAGTCAGATTCATAATGATCAAATGAATCTTGAACTGATTTTAAACTCTGTTTTGAAAATTCAAAAGAGAAGAATATCAAAGCTGATAATTCATCTGCACTGAGTTCCTGCTCATATGAATATTCATGACAATGAATTGACTGATTCAGCTGCAAAAAAGAGTACAGAATTAAGCAGATCTATTCAAAAAATTATATCCTGATCTTTTATAAAGAGAAAAATAAAAGAATCTTGTTTAGACAAGTGAAATGAAAGCTGGCAGAAACAAAAGAAGAGTATACATTATTCAAGATTTGAAACAAAACTCAAGTGAAAATCTTGTTCAATTAAATGTAAAAAGAAAATATTCTCATCTATAATACAGCTGAAACTAGAACATGGCTATTTCAAATCTTATATACAAAGATTTGATGATAGATTTGACTCAATAGAATGCTTATTCTGCAATACAAATGAGAATTCTGAGTATATTGTAATGCACTGTGCATTATACAATAGTCTCAGAGCTAGATTGAAAGAGAAGTATGATCTAAATCAATTAAATATGAGATTCTTATTCTCAACTGAGACAGGAATTAAATACTTAATAGACTTTCTATCAGAAACTCAAGCAGCTATAAGAAAATGACTAAATTCAGAATTATCTGAATATGAAGAGAAGGAAATTAATCAGATATAATCTATTAAAACAGCTATACACTCTCTTTTAATAATTTATTTTGTTATAGTCTCTCTTTACTTTATCTTTTTCTTTTTCTTTTTCTTTCAATTTCTTTATATACTATCTATTTAATGTGTCTATCTTTGAGACTGTGTTCTTTTTCTCTTTTCCTTTGTCATGATATTGTCAAATGATTTCAAAGTATCAAAAGATGTTAAAACACTGCAATTTGTAAACAGTTTTTGTATTCTGAGCTGGAATTTTCTGATTTTGCATATCTGAAATTGATGAATGTATAATAGTTAACTTTACAGACATAGGAAAAACCCTGAGAACTAAAAGTTCTCAGGTAGATGTCATAGTCTCTGACTGTATACATCTATAATTGAAGAATAATAATAATAATAATAACTGATGAAAATGAAGAAGAGACTCTTTCTCTGATTATATAATTTGAGCTCATCTTTATAACTCTCAGAGTATAGTTCATACAGGCCTTTTCAAATTGAATAGTAGAAGATGGAATTGAAGCTTCAATTTTCATTACTTTAATAGAAGATGATTTAAATGCTCTCAGAATTCTTCTCAAGACTCTGTTTTACAGACTTTGAAAGAGTTCAGTGAAATTCTCTTAATTATTTCATCAAACTTAAACTTCATAATCAGCTACTGATGTAATACAGGCTATATATAACTGTCTCATAGCCTGGAAGAATAGACCTCTCTCTGTATTTGATGATCTGATTATGTTGTTCAATAGTCTTTCTATCTTGACAGTTCTTTGTTGAATGTGATATTTAAAATTCAACTTGGAGTTTAATCATACTTCTAATCATTTGATATTTACACTGGGTTTAATCTCTCTATTTAAAAGAGTTAGAGATAGTTCTTTCTCATTGAATCTAGAAAAGAAATGAATTAACTCAGTTTTATTCATATTAAATTGAATTTAATTGATATCTGCTCTAACAAAGATTTCCTTTGCAGCTTCTTCAATCACTTTCAAATTCTCTTTAATAGTTTTTGAGCTGTAGACTAGATTAATATCATTCATATAACTTAGAGATCTCACTATTCTCATATTTCTATTCTTGAATAGATATGCAGTGTATATTGCAAATAAAATGAGTGAGATTGAAGATTCTTATAATACTTCTATTTTTATCTCAGTCTTGTCTTGTTTCATTCCATCAAAGAAAAGTTATATAATTCTTTTAGACATAAAACAGTTAACTCATTTTATTAGAGAAAGTGACAGTTTTAACATCTTCAATGTCTGAATTAACTTTGACTTTGAAACATGATCAAATGCTTCTTTTATATCAATAAAAACTACAGTTGAGATCAGATCTTCATGCTTTGCTATTTGAATATCATGAATAACTGAGAGAACAGTGTTAATTACAGAACACTGTTTTCTATCTCTCATTTATTCACTGAATAAAAGAGAATTACTGACAGAGCTTATAAAAGATAGTTGAGTAGCTATTATCTTTTCTAAAACCTTTTCTAGACAGTTCAATAGAGATATTACTCTATATAACTTGAGAATTGAAGTTTTTCTATTAGGTTTTACAAGAATCACTTCAGTGACTTCTCTTCAGCATTCAGAATGATATTCATTTTTCAAGAGATTGAAAAAGAGCTCAAAATATTCATTCTTTAAGTAAAAGTATGTATTTTAAATAATCAAGTGATTAATTGAATCAGACTCTGCAGCAGTCTTAACTGAACTTGAGAAAATAGCTGACTCTAATTCATCTTGAGTAAGATCAGGCCATTCTCAGTCATTTTCATCAATATAGTTAAAAAGTGACATATTCTCTTCCTCTGAATCTGAATCTGATGAGTATTGAAAGAGAGTTCTTATAAAAGCTTAACATTTTTTCTCAAAAGAGTTTGCTGTCTATGATTCATTCTGAAACTCATATTCTAAGATTGAAAGTTTTGCTACACTTCTTGTTTTAGTATAGTTAAAAGCTTTAAAAACTTCTTTTTCTTATGCTTCTTCAAGAAATTTATTCCAGCAGTCTGTTTTAACTTTTTTAATATCTGAAAAATATTCATTTCTGACAGCTTTGAACTCTTTATCAGAAATTATATCATTCTTTCAATCTCTTCTAGCAGTAGTCAATTGTTTCCTTTTAGATGTGATATTCTCATTTCATCAAGGTTTTGAATACTCAGAAGACTTTCTCTTTGAAATATTATCTTTAACACTTACTAGAATAATAGATGTAATGAGCTTCACTCTATTCTCAAGCATTTCATTTGAGATATTATTATTATTATTATTATTCTTCAATTATAGATGTATGCAGTCAGAGACTATGACATCTACCTGAGAACTTTAGTTCTCAGGGTTTTTTCTATGTCTGTAAAGTTAACTATTATACATTAATCAATTTCAGATATGCAAAATCAGAAAATTCCAGCCCAGAATACAAAAACTGTTTACAAATTGCAGTGTTTTAACATCTTTTGATACTTTGAAACCATTTGACAATATCATGACAAAAGAAAAGAGAAAAAGAACACAGTCTCAAAGATAGACACATTAAATAAATAGATAGAAAGAAATTGAAAGAAAAAGATAAAGAAAAAGATAAAGTAAAGAGAGACTATAACAAAACAAATTATTAAAAGAGAGTGTATAGCTGTTTTAACAGACTATATCTGATTAATTTCCTCCTCTTCATATTCAGATAATTCTGAATTTAGTCATTTTCTTATAGCTGCTTGAGTTTCTGATAGAAAGTCTATTAAGTATTTAATTCCTGTCTCAGTTGAGAATAAGAATCTCATATTTAATTGATTTAGATCATACTTCTCTTTCAATCTGGCTCTGAGACTATTGTATAATACACAGTGCATTACAATATGCTCAGAATTCTCATTTGTATTGCAGAATGAGCATTCTATTGAGTCAAATCTATCATCAAATCTTTGTATATAAGATTTGAAATAGTCATGTTCTAGTTTCAGCTGTATTATAGATGAGAATATTTTCTTTTTACATTTAATTGAACAAGATTTCCACTTGAGTTTTGTTTCAAATCTTGAATAATGTATACTCTTCTTTTATTTCTGCCAGCTTTCATTTCACTTGTCTAAACAAGATTCTTTTATTTTTCTCTTTATAAAAGACCAGGACACAATTTTTTGAATAGATCTGCTTAATTCTGCACTCTTTTTTGCAGCTGAATCAGCCAATTCATTGCCATGAATATTCATGTGAGCAGAAACTCATTGCAGATGAATTATCAGCTTTGATGTTCTTCTCTTTTGAATTTTCAAAACAGAGTTTAAGATCAGTTCAAGATTCATTTAATTATTATGAATCTGACTATTTCTAAGTCTTTTTAAAGCAGCTTGACTATCAGAGAATATTCATACCTCTTTCAAACAATTTTCTCTTTTATGAGATTTTATTTCAATGAGTTTGAAAGCTTTCACTATTGCAAATAGTTCAGCATCAAAGACTTCACATTCAGAGCCTAGATTTCAGAAATCTGAGATAAAATTAATATTATCTTCAGTATAAGCAATGCCTGTGTCTAATCTATTCAAGTTCTCATTTTTTAAGCCATCTGAATAAATCAGAATAGAGTCTTTTATATTAATTGTAGAAATTCTCTTCAAATGCTGTTCATATTCTTTCTCTTTTGATAGTTCACTTATTTGTAAGTCTATAAGAGATTCAAGCTTTTCTCTCCAGAGAGATAACTTCTCATGATCAACTTTTTCAACATTTAAAGAAGAAAATTGATTTTTAATCAGAGAGCATAGTTTGTACAGTTGAGAAGGCATTTTCTTTGAAGAATTATTTTCATTTCAATCAAGAAATCTATTTCAATCCAGTTCATTTCCAGAGTTAATTGATGAAAATGAAGAAGAGACTCTTTCTCTGATTATATGATTTGAGCTCATCTTTACAACTCTCAGAGTATAGTTCATACAGGCCTTTTCAAATCTAATAGCAGGAGAAGGAATTGAAGCTTTGATTTCCATTGCTTTAATAGAAGATGATTTGAATGCTCTCAGAATTCTTCTCAAGGCTCTATTTTGCAGACTTTGAAAGAGTTCAGTGAAATTCCCTTGATTATTTCATCAAACTTGAACTTCATAATCAGCTACTGATGTAATACAGGCTATATATAACTGTCTCATAGCCTGGAAGAATAGACCTCTCTCTGTATTTGATAGTCTGATTATGTTGTTCAATAGTCTTTCTGCCTTGACAGTTCTTTGTTGAATGTGATATTTAAAATTCAACTTGGAGTTTAACCATACTCCTAATTATTTGATATTTACACTGGGTTTAATCTCTCTATTTAAAAGAGTTAGAGATAGTTCTTTCTCATTGAGTCTAGAAAAGAAATGAATTAACTCAGTTTTATTCATATCAAATTGAATTTGATTGATATCTGCTCTAACAAAGATTTCCTTTGCAGCTTCTTCAATTACTTTCAAATTCTCTTTGATAGTTTTTGAGCTGTAGACTAGATCAATATCATTCACATAACTCAGAGATCACACTATTCTCATATTTCTATTTTTGAATAGATATGCAGTGTATATTGCAAATAAAATGAGTGAGATTGAAGATTCCTGTGATACTCCTATTTTTATCTCAGTCTTGTCTTGTTTCATTTCATCAAAGAAGAGTTGTATAATTCTTTTAGACATAAAACAGTTAACTCATTTTATTAGAGAAAGTGGCAGTTTTAATATCTTCAATGTCTGAATTAACTTTGACTTTGAAACATGATCAAATGCTCTCTTTATATCAATAAAAACTGCAGTTGAGACCAGACCCTCATGCTTTGCTATTTGAATATCATGAACAACTGAGAGAACAGTGTCAATTGCAGAACACTGTTTTCTACCTCTCATTTATTCACTGAATAAAAGAGAATCATCTATAGAGCTTATAAAAGATAGTTAAGTAGCTATTATCTTTTCTAAAACCTTTCCTAAACAGTTCAATAGAGATATTACTCTATATGACTTAGAAATTGAAGTTTTTCTATTAGGTTTTGCAAGAATCACTCCAGTGACTTCTCTCCAGCATTCAGAATGATATCCATTTTTCAAGAGATTGAAAAAGAGCTCAAAATATTCATTCTTTAAGTAGAAATATGTATTTTGAATAATCAAGTGATTATCATTTGAGATATCTTGACCAGGATTTCAATACAGCTTACTCTGTCTTTCAGATTTTAACAGTTTTATACTTTCTTCAACTGCCTTTCAGTCAGCTTTTTCAAAGTTAAACTGATTAGAGAGAAGAGGATTTTCACTCATTTATTTCTCACTCAGTTCAATATTAAATTGAATAATCTCATGACCTGATTCTGATATCTCATTTGAATTAATAAATCAGTTTACAAGTCTTTTTTCTATTAGATTTTGTGATATGAAGATTAGATCTATAATAGATTTCTGTTTCATGTCTTTTCTAAAGAATGTTTGTTGATCAGACTTGTTAACTAAATCTATTGAATGCTCAAAGATTCATTCAATCAGATTATCAGCTCTTACTGCTCTTTTACATTCTGAATTTCATCAGAAATGATGTGCATTGAAATCTCCTGCAATTATAGAGTTTCTTAATGAAGTTATGTTCAGAAATTCTCTATCAATTGTTCAGATATTATTATTTTTCTTCAATAACTTTTCATTATAGATATTTATAAGCTGTATAGTATTAAACTCATTCTCTTTATCTATAATATTACTCACCAGAATATCAGGGTCAGACATGATATTAAATCTTAGATTAAATTAATATCTTAATCTCTTTCTTTCATAGATCACTACTCTTAACTTTATCTCAGACTTTTGAGGTAAAAAGCAGTAGTAGCTTGAATAAGAAATAACATATTTTTGCTCAGCATCAAAATTCAGCTTCTGAAGCAGTATAAAATCAACTTTTTGTTCAAATGCAATTTGAAGACAAGAATAAATACAATTTAAGTTTCTATTCACATTATTTTGAATAAATGTGATTTTTGAAGAGTTTTTAAACTTTTTTTATTGTTTTTATTGTATATTTATACTAAAAGAGAGTAGAGTAGAATCTAATCACTATCATCAGATAGTAGATTATAACTATTCTGAAAAGTAGAAATCTCAACTGCTTGTATTATATCTAGTTTATTATCAGAGTCATTTCTCAATTCTCTAATCTTAACAGAAGTTTGAGGATTCAAATTCTGTTTACATTTAGCTGAAGAATTAGAGTTTGAAGATTTAAATAGTTGAGAGTTTCTTCTTTTTAAGCTTGCAGTTGTGAGTTTACTGACTTGACTATTTTCTTCAGTTTTAGATTTGCTTTGAGCTTCATCTTTTCTTCAGTTCTTTTGAGTTCTTGAAGCAAACATACATTCTTTTGAGCTAGATGCATGTTTTTCTTTACAGTTAGAGCATTTAAGCAGAGTGTGTTGATATATTTCATCTCTTTTTGAGTATATTTCACATTTATGCTCACTAGTTTTGTGATCTCTGGCACAGAATGCATATTTTGAGTCTCTGAAACAGAAGATTGCAAAGTGTTCATATCTTTGACAGTTTGAACACTGTGTTTGAGCTTTGAGATTCATTCTTGAGTCTTTGTATTCATGAACTCTCATTTTCAAATCTGTCACTCTTACTTCAGAGATCTTTGACTGTTCAAGTGTCTTTGTATATACTAGAACAGAGGCATTTCTTCTGCTTTGTCTGAACTCAATTGAATTTAGTCATACAGGCTCTTTTCTCAGTTGAATACAGTTGTATTCTTCTAATTCATTTTTGAGAAGTAGTATTTCTTCTTCACAGTCAAAAATTTCAACTGAAATATCATAAAGAATGAATTTATCTCACTTTTCATCTCTCTCAGATAGAATTTTTATGTTTAACAAAGATTCTACTGCTGATTTTCAGAGATTCTCATTCTGAATAAGGAATTCTGCACTGAATTCAGACATTGTAGTCAGAATGATAGAGTTTTCAAAGAAGAATGACTCATTTGAAGCTATAACTGATTTTTGAACTTCAATATCAGTCATTAACTGAGAAAAGAACTGCTGATTAATTTCATTTCTGATTCTGAAAATAAGATTTAAGTTTAGCTTGTTTCTTTGCAAGTTGTTCTGATTTGAGACTTTGAGAATAAGTCTTCTATTTCTGAAGATTTGAAAGTTTTTCTTCTTTTGCATTTTTTTCTTCACTTTTCTATCAATAGAAGTATGAGCATTATTCTTCTCAGTTTTCTCAGGATTTTGAGCATGTTTTGAGATAGCAGGTTTAGAGATAGCAGATTCAGCTGCTTGAGCATATGTTTTCTTCTGATTCAAAGAAGAAGAAGTAGAAAAGAAGAAAGAAGAGTAAGATAAGAAGTCAGTGATTGTACTAGAAATTTTCAATGTTTTTTAAACTGTGTTTGAAATTCTGAGTTTGAACTTGATCATCTTCTGTAGTTATCTATTCTGAGCATGAAGAATTAACAGAACTTCTTCATTTATCTCACTTAGACACTGCTTTTCAAGAATCTTGCTTGCTTTTTCAAGTTTCTGTATTTCAAGAACTTGTTATTTCTCTATTTCTTCTTTCTTTCTTCTCTTCAGAATTTCAATCTCAGAAATAGCATTTGAGAAAGCATCTTTTTCCACATTAACTGAGTGTATTTTTGAACTCATTATTCTTACTCAATGAAAAGTTGGTCAGACTGTTTGAATTGAGATATGTATTAAACTCTTTTGAAAAGTTGATCAGACTTTTTCAATTAAGAGGTTTCTAAGTCTGTTTTCAATTGAAAAGTTGGTTAGACTGTTTCAAAAGAAGAATAAAAGACTTTTGTGTATAAAATACCTGATTTTTTTCACACTAGTTCAGTAACTAGATTAGATTTTTGAAGAGAATCTAATAAACTAAAATTGATTTTTGAGATAAATTAATAAAATCTTTACAATCTCTTTCTTGGGATACAGTGAGGAAAAGTATGATATCAATTAATAATAAATCAGATGATATGACAGTTTTTGAGAGAAAAACTGATAAAAAATAAATCAATTTTTTACAGAGAAATTGATTAAAACTATTCAATTTTATTCTAAATCATTCAATTCTTCTCACACAACAAGTGTGCAACTCAAATCAGTTAATAAAGAGTATAAAAAAGAATTAAGTATTAATGAAAGCTCTTCAGTCACTGAAAAAGTAATTCTTACTTAAAAGAATATGAAATTATGATAGAAAACAACTCTGTTTTTAATTCTTTGTAAGAATATTGTGTAAAACTCAGAGAAAAACATCTTACTTTTTCAAGAGAAGTAAAAAACTATTTCTAAGATCTTTTTTTTGTATTAACTGCTGCAGAAGAATGAGATAAAAACTGCTAAGATATGTACTACTATATACTCTCTATCAAGACTTTCTCTCTTCAGAGTCTTGATATTATAGAGAATATAAGTCTGTTTCTATATAATAATATAAATATTGCCAGCGGGATGTAGAGGAACTGGTTATTTATATCTCAAAATAGAAGACTTTGTCAATGATTATATCAATATAGAGTTAATTCTCAAATTCAATAGAAACCTAGTATTGCTGTTCTCAATCCCTTGCAGAATCTATTGAATATTGAGGTATTAAAACTATATTTAATATATCTCACTGTGCAGGGATCAAAGGCTCAGTCAGACCTTGAAGTATACTGATTTTATAGTTGTTGTGTCTGCCGATTATGTATCAAATACAGTTGCTGAGGTATCTTTTTGTACTTTTCTGCCGGGGATAGGCCAGATTGAGAGGGGTGATACAAGGGTGAGACTTGGCGTTGATGTCTAGATACACTGAAGACAGACCACAGAGGTTGCACTTCAGAAGTGGCTGTTGGTTATGTGCTTGATATTATCGCCGAGGTATCTTTTTGTATTTTTCTGCTGGGAATGGGCCAGATTAGGAAGGGCGGTACAAGGGTGAGACTTGGCGTTGGTGTTTTGGAACATCAAAGATGGACAGGGTTTTCGCGGAGGTCGCTCCTCGGATATCTCCACAACTACAGGTCGGGGATCTTCCAAAATCGAGAAGATTGGTGCATATGGCTAGGTCTCTTCACCTTACAATTTGTATGGCACTTTGGCCCGGGGTTGTGGTGTGGTAGGGGAGAACGGGGGATAATCCCACACAGGAGTTTCGAACGTCTGGTTCACGTTTGGCTGGATAACTCCACCACCACACAGGGTATGCGGTCGGCGATGGGGTCAGAATGCTCGTATGATCGAGGGCTTTTCGATGGATCTATCGGCGGGTGAGTCAGTTCTTAACTTCAGTATAGTAGAGATCTATTATTATTATAGATAACAGCTTCTTTATCTTTTATATCACATAGTCAGACTTGTGAGTTAATTTCAAATACAAACTTATAAAAGCTTTTATAGATTGTGATTTGATAAGTAATCTTAAGTAATTACAGTTTAAGAAAGTTTCTTTTCAGTTTACAGATATCTCTGAAGATTATGTCTAGAGACTCAGTTTAAGAATGTTTACAGACAGTAAGTATTTCTTATAAAAAGATAGCTTAATTTCATGAGAGATACTCAAGAATATTCTTCACTGAGATTGATTTATTTATAAGTTCAGAGAGTTTCTCTGTTATAGATGTAGAGAATAATGTTCTATAAGTAATTAATAAGTTCTCTAAGACTTCTTTTACAGATATTATTCATAATTCAAGTGACTGCTTCTGAGTATCTGCAGTAGAGTTCACAGAGATTGAAGTATATAAGTTTCTAGTTCTTTCAGTTATAATAAGTGATTACTGACTGACTGAGCTTGAAATGTAAGAATAAGTGCTCATAGATGATTATTCAGATATTTATAACTTAATATGATATGTACTATTAACTACTAGAAGTATTCACAGTAGAAAGATAAAATATAGAGATTAAATATATAGTAGTATTTAAGCTGAGTTATAAATAGTATTCATGAAACTTCAGTCTATATAGTTATGTGTAGTCAAGAGCCGCTAATTCTATTGATTACATGAGAGATAGAAATAGAGGTAAAGAATTCGCGAGAAGCGGGATTTCTTATATTCAGTTATAATAAGTGATTACTGACTGACTGAGTTTGAAATGTAAGAATAAGTGCTCACAGATAATTATTCAGATGTTTACAGCTTGATGTGATATATACTATTAACTACTAGAAGTATTCACAGTAGAAAGATAAAATATAGAGATTAAATATATAATAGCATTTAAGCTGAGTTATGAATAGTATTCATGAACTTCAGTCTATATAGTTGTATATAGTCAAAGGCCGCTAACTCTATTGATTACACAAGAGATAGAAATAGAGGTAAAAAATCCGCGAGAAGCGGGATTTCTTACAAAAATCTTTGTTAAAGCAGATATCAATTTAATTCAATTTAATATATATAAAACTGAGTTAATTCACTTTTTTTCAAGATTCAATAAGAAAAGTCTAAGTCTAACTCTTTTAAATAAAGAGATTAAACTCAGTTTAAATATCAAATGATTAAAAGTATAGTTAAACTCTAAGTTGAATTTTAAATATTATATTTAATAAAGAATTATCAAGACAGAGTAGACTGATCACTGAGATCATGAATTTCACATTTAGTCTTATTTAGTCTGATCTCATACAGCCCCGGTGGCCGAATGATTAATGCGGCCACCTGGTAGCACCTTGGCGTGGGAAACCAAGGCGCGTGAGTTCGAAACCCGCAGGGGATACATTAAATTCAGAACTCAAGCATCTCAGGTTTCTAATAAATACAGAGGTGTACAAATCACTTCAATGAATCACTCTATGTTTCTAAGCTGAGAAGTTATTATTGTATGTATTTAATTATCACTTCTTTGTATTTTTCTATGTTCTTGTTATCTTGATATAATCTTAACACCTGTATTTTCTTCTGTATAATCAACACTTGACCTGTATTTAACATCATGCAAGGACTCATCATAAGCTCTGCTTGTATATAAGTATAATGAAAGAATAATAATAATAATAATAATAATAATGATCTCATACATTTCTTGGCGTGAATCCCGCTAGAACTAGTTATTAAAAAAACATGTAAAGTGACTATGTATCAGATCTTAAAATGAAATCATGACTTGAAAAAAATGAGAAAGTGATCTCATTTGATTTCATTTAGTCTTATTCTTGACATAAAGTTACTATTTTTAGACATTTTAAGGTTTTTTTTAGACTATTTTTAATTTTTTAAAAAGTAATGCTTTTTGATAATGCTCAAATGAGATTTAAAGTCATTTAAAGCAATAAAAATAATTTAAATTGAGAAGTGAAAATTATGATCTCATTTGAAAAATGTAATAAGAGTAGACAGTAAGTCTCACTGAGACAGTATGAGACTACTATTTAATGTTAAAACTGTGTAATGAAATCAGTCAAATTAATAATAAGACTATTAAAAAATCTGATTCTGATCTCAGACACAGTCACATAATCAATCTAAGACAGAGAGACTACTGAATAGTGTAATCAGACTATTAAATACTGAGAGAGGTCTATTCTTTCAGACTATGAGATAATTATATACAGTCTGTATTATCTCAGTAGCTGATTCTAAAGTTCAAGTTTAATGAAATAATTAAGATAATTTCACTGAACTCTTTCAAAGTCTGTAAAACAGAGCTTTGAAAAGAATTCTGAAAGTATTTAAATCATCTTCTATTAAAGCAATGAAAATTGAAGCTTTAATTTTATCTTCTACTATTTGATTTGAAAAGACCTGTATAAACTATACTCTGAGAGTCATGAAGATGAGCTTAAATTATATAATCAGAGAAAGAGTCTCTTCTTCATTTTTATTAATTAACTCAGAAAATGAACTGAATTGAAATAGATTTCTTGATTAAAATGAGAATAGTGCTTCAAAGAAAATGTTCTCTCAACTGTATAGACTATATTCACTGATTAAAAATCAATTTTCTTTATTAAATATTGAGAAAATTGATTATGAGAAGATATCTCTCTGAAGAGAAAAGCTGAAATCTCTCATAGACTTATAAATAAGTGAACTATCTAAAGAGAGAGAATGTAAACAGCATTTGAAGAAGATCTCTATAATTAATATAAAAGACTCTATTCTGATTTACTCAGATATCTTAAAAAATGAGAGTTTGAAAAGATTAGATGCAGATATTACTTATACTAAAGATAATATCAATTTCATCTTAGATTTCTGAAATTTGAGCTGTGAATCTGAAGTCTTTGATACTGAACTATTCATAATAGTAAAAGCTTTCAAACTTATTAAGATAAAATCTTATAAAAGAGAAAATAACTTGAAAGAGATATAAATATTCTCTGATAGTTAAGCTGCTTTGAAAAGACTTAAAAATAGTCAGATTTATAATAATCAAATGAATCTTGAACTGATTTTAAATTCTGTTATAAAGATTTAAAAGAGAAGATTATTAAAACTGATAATTTATTTATACTGAGTTTCTACTTATATGAATATTCATGACAATGAATCAGCTGATTCAGCAGCTAAAAAGAGTTCAGAATTAGACAGATCTATTCAAAAAACAGTGTTCTGATCTTTTATAAAAAGAAAGATAAAAGAATTTTATTTAAATCAGTGAAATGAAAGCTGACAGAAATAAAAGAAGAGTATATATTATTCAAGATTTAAGATAAAATCTAAGTGAAAATCTTGTTTAATTAAATGTTAAAAGAAAATATTCTCATCTATAATTCAGCTGAATCTAGAACATGATTATTTCAAATCTTATATATAAAGATTTAATGATAGATTTTATTTAATAGAATGCTCATTGTAATGAGCTGCACCTGATCAATCATATAGACTATTCTGTTACACTTCACAGATTTCACGTACGCTCCGATCCTCAGCCATTCTCGGTCGCTGATTCTTGACCGCCACAAACGCGTACACTCTGATTCTCGGCTATTCTCAATCACTGATTCTCAGCTGCTATAAACACATGTATATTCTTCCACTCTGAAGCTTCATTACATACACATATAAATATTCATCTCAATCACTGATTCTCACACTTTTTCTTTCCTTCCTTTTTTAACATTTTTATCTTTGTTATATAAGATCTATTAATATTATACTGATCTATTCAGTATAGATCTCTTATACTATAAAAATGTTCATTGTCTTCTTATTAGAAAATAATTATTCATGCATCATCTTCTCATCAGAAATGATTATTCATCAAGAGATATCTGAACATGTAACAATATATAAGAAATAGAGAAACAGTTAAACAGTTAAGTGAATACTGAGTTCTTAGATAGAAGCTTACTCATCAGTTACTCTGACTCTGTAATAAGATCTTATAAGAGAATGTCAGTAAAAGACCTGAGAGTTCTGACACTCAGATGTATGAGATATTCATATGATTACACTTCTTCAGATTTCACAGATATTATACATTCAATGATTGATATAATCATGTCTAACAATAATATAAAACTCTTAAATACAAGTATAGACACAGTGTCACAGTGACTCTGAGCAATGTTGAAACTACAATAACAATAAATAGCTGATATGCATATAACTCAATAACATCAATATGAAGAGATTCAATAATTATCATAATAAGAAACTCATGCAACCTCAACATCTACAGAATTGAATACAAAAGCACTGAAAGAACACTTAGATGCTTTCACATATTTCAATACTTTCAATCTCACTCTCTACTCATCATGAAGAATGAAAATGCTCACAAAACTGAGTGTAGATGAAGATTTCATCAGTTCATTAATCAATTAAGATTGATATATCAATAAACAATTAAAGAATCACATGAAACAGAAGTTTCATTCATGAATAGAAGTATATGAATCAGTGTTATAAATGCCTGATAATATCATGAAACATCTTGATATTCTGTTTTAAGACACTATCATACAATAGAAAGTATTAGATTGATTACAGAGTATCTGACAGAGAAACACTTCTCTTACAATATTTATCTCTGACTTCAATATCAAGATTCTAGAAGCAGATGATCAATCTTGAAAGAATTGAATAAAGATTAGCATACTTAAGAAAACATTAACTTTTAAACTCTTACAGACTCTTATAAGTGTAGATGAAGATCAGACTTATGAAGGCTTCTGCACACAGCTTCAGACAATGAATGATCATTTTATCAAGCTCAAGAATATACAGAACAGTGACAGAAGACATTACACTTCAGCAACTCATACACTTACACTGAGAAATAACAATGATACAGATGCTATGAATTGAGTAGACTCAAATATCTATATATAAGCAAGAGTCTTCATTATCTGAACAGGCTTCTGAGTCTCTGAGATCACTTCTGAAGAAGTTACTGATTGATATCAATGTGAAGTATATATTAACTGTAATCAATCAGAACACATTGCTTTCAACTGCTGATTAATCTATGTGTCTTCATATTCAAGAGAAAGATCAGTGTCTTCTTATTCAAAGAATGAATCAGTGTCTGTCTGCATCAATCATGTTACATTAGAGAAAGATTCAGAGAATAAATATGAGAATGCCTCAGTGAAACAGAGAAAAGATTAACTTCTATTCAAATTCATAAACAGGAGCTTGAAGAGATCAGACAATAATGATTTGAAGAGAAGATAACAATGAATATAATTCTTGTATATACTGTGATTAATAACATATATAATATGAAGATCATGATAGACAGTGATCTATGTCACTATACAATGATAAAATCTTCAGTTATAAGATGTCATAACCTTCAGCATATCTCTCTATCAAAACTCTGACTTCTTGCAGAATTTGATGATTTAAAAGACATTTGTACCTGTTACATGATGAAGCTGACTATAGATATAGAAGAACATCAATATGAAGATATGTATACATATGAAGTTGATAATCTTGATTACAATCTTATGTTAGAACTTGTCTGACTATCTGAATAAGATATCTTATTAAATGCTTAAAACAGAAGCTTGATATTCTCTAACAATAATAGAGTCTATGAAGATGATATTCACAAGATCATGAATCTGACACAGATCTCTATCAACATGTATGAAATACTCTGAAAAGAAAGTCATCATTAAAATCATCAACAGAGTCACTGATAGTAAGATTATATATCAATCTATTCTGTCAGTCTGATCAATATTAAAAAGACTCTAGAAAAGTTATTCTATATTATAATAACAGATTCTTATATGAAACTCTTTTAATAATATCATGAATATCTAGATGTCTTCTGATAAGATAATATTATAAATATACTCTTCTTACAAGATTCTGAAGTGAATCACAGTATTAAGTTAGAGAAAAAGAATGATAAGAACTTCAAATCATTATAAGACTCTCTTTATAATATGTTCTGAGATGAACTTCTTCTTCTTCAAAAGACACTCAATGATCTGTTAAATAAAGAATTCATATATATTAATAACTCTTTCACTGCAGCCTCTATTCTCTTTGCAAAGAAATCAGATAAAGAACTCTGATTCTGTGTGAAATACTGAGATCTGAACAGATTGATAAAGAAAGATTAATATCTTTTATCTCTTATCAATGAAACTCTAGCACAGATCAGATAAGCTTAATAATTTATAAAATTAAATATCATCACTGTGTTTCATAAGATTCATATCACTGAAGAAGATGAATGACTTATAGTATTCTGAACATGTTATAATCTCTTTAAATAAATAGTCACACTCTTTGAACTGACTAACACTTCCAGTATATTTCAGAAGTATATCAACTGAGTGCTCTGAAATTTTCTTGATAAGTTTGTATTTACTTATCTAGATAACATTCTCATCTTCACTAATAAATTCAGAAAAGAATATCAAGAACATGTGTAAAAGATATTATAATAGCTATGAGAAGCAGAACTACTGATAGATATTAATAAGTGTGATTTTAAAGTCAAGAGTATCAAGTATCTGAGTTTTATTATAGAAGCTGATAAGAGAATTTAAATGAATTCTGAGAAAGTCTTCACTATTCTTGAATGAGAAGCTCTGTATACTGTGAAAAATATATAAAGCTTCATCAGATTTGCTAACTTCTATCAGTGATTTATATGAAACTTCTCAGATATTATAAGATCACTTACAGATCTTACTAAGAAAGACTCAGTATTTCAATAATCAGCAGACACTGAAGCTGCATTTACATAGATAAAGAAGATGTTCATTAATACTTCTCTACTGATAATCTTTGATTCTGATTATAAGATAGTTATTAAAGCTGATTTCTCTGACTATATAATAGAAGAAGTGATATTATAATATAATGATGAAGATGTTCTATAATTATATATCTTTATATCTAAGAAACTGAGTTCTGCTGAATGCAATTATGAGATCTATGATAAGAAACTTCTCATAATTATACATTATTTAGAAGAATGAGACTCTGAACTCTGAAGTATCTCTGAGTTTGAGATAGTCATAGATTATAAGAATCTCAAATACTTCATAACTATCTATAAACTTACTGAATAACAGATGCAATGATCTGAGTTCTTAAGCTGCTTTTATTTTATAATACACTACTGTTCTGACAGTCAGAACTCAATGATAGATGCCCTCTTATAATAAGAGTAAGATATATTATTCAATGTAATAGATACTTACTGAATGAACTGAGAGTATCAGCTCTTGAATTCAAAGATATTAGTTAATCAAGATGAAACAGCTCACAGCACTATACATATTTCTCTAATTAGAACTATTACTAATATCTTAACTTCTTCTGAATCTATATTAGATGAGCTATAACATATAGCAGCTCAAATCAATGAACTTCTTTAAACACTTATTAAAGTAGTATGATAAGAAGTATTCTGATTTCTCTCAGAATTATAAGTAAGAACTGATATCTCAGAATATTCAATCAATAATAATAACACTTTACAATTTCATAAATGATACTAAGTCTCTTACTTTGAACTCTTACACACCTGAATAATACAAGAGATGCATGATTCATATATAACTGATTATTCAGACTGTGAATAACTGTATAGAATAATCTTCTAAGAATTCTATTAATCTAAGATATTAAACAGTATCAGACACTTCATCTGAAACTATAATTACTGTTCTTCTATTATCTTATGAAAGAACTGTAGAAAAGATCTACTGAAATCACTTAATATTTCTGATAGAATCTGATAAGATATGATAATTAACTTCACTATTAATCTATCTGAGAGTAAGAGTTATAGAAATATTCTGATTATTGTGAATTGATTAAGTAAAGATATAATATTAAAATCTTGTAATAAGATAAATACTGAATAAGTCACTGAAGTCTTTCTACAGAGCTCATTCTATCAGATATATAAATTACTGAGATTCATAGTATCAGATCAGAGCTGTCAATTCATGAGCACTCTCTGAATTAAAATCTGTCAAGTTCTCAAGATTATATACTGTCTATTAACTGTCTATCATTCTGAGACTGATGATACATCAGAATGAATAATTCAGACTGTAAAGAATTATCTTTATAAGTTCTGTAATTACTTATAAGATGATTGATATAATCTTCTTCTACATTCAGAGATTACTATTAATAATCAAGATACTATTTCAACAGATATAAGCCTGTTCTTTCTTATATACAGATATTATATGAAAGTGTTGAATCTTCTAGAGACTACACAGTTCACACTGAATCTCTGTAGTTCAATTCAGATCACTGATAATATAGTAATAAAGCTCTGAAATACTTATAATTAAACAGAGATTTTCATAATAACTGTAAAATAAGATTAAGAGAATCAAATCAATGTTCACTAAGATCTCACTGAATAATATAAGATAGAAGATCTGATATAATTAAATCTTAAGAATATATAAATCACACATTCATTCTGTACACTAGATTATTATCATGTCAGATATAAAGTAATAGAAGTTCTAGATAGTTATAACTACTGTCTTGATATATCATCAGAGATTTATAATATATTTCATACAAGTTTACTCTGCTGTGCTATCACTGATCTGTTCTCTTCTTAACTGACTTCTGACTGACAACTGCCAGAGATCATAGAAGAAGATAATGAACTTGAGTATAGACTGATCATCAGAATCATAAATTTCACATTTGATTTCATTTGATCTGATCTCATACATTTCTTGGCGTGAATCCTGCTGAGACTGGCTATCAAAAAAACATGTAAAGTGACTATATATCAGATCTTAAAATGAAACCATGACTTGAAAAAAATGAGAAAGTGATTTCATTTGATCTCATTTAGTCTCATTCTTAGCATAAAGTTACTATTTTTATACATTTTAAGGTCTTTTTTAGACTATTTTTAATTTTTTAAAAAGTAACACTTTTTGATAACACTCAAATAAGATTTAAAGTCATTTAAAGCAATAAAAATAATTTAAATTGAGAAGTGAAAATCATGATCTCATTTGAAAAATGTGATAAGAGTAGACAGTAAGTCTCACTGAAACAGTATAAGACTACTATCTAATGATAAAACTGTGTAATGAAATCAGTCAAATTGATAATAAGACTATTAAAAAATCTGGTTCTGGTCTCAGACATGATCACACGGTCAGTCTACTTAAGTGAGAGATTGAAGAAATTCTTGATAAGAGATCACATAGTTATAGTTAATAATATCTTATGAAATGAGTCAGCTATGATTAATTAACCTGAACTCTGAGTTCTGTGTTATTTAAAATAGCAGTTCTTGACTGATGAGAACTGCTTCTGAAAAGAAGAGATTAATATAACAGGCTGCATCTGATCAATTATATAGACTATTCTGTTACACTTCACAGATTTCATGTATACTCTGATTCTCAGTCATTCTTGATTGCTGATCCTCAGCTGCTATGAATGCATATGCTCTGATTCTCAGCCATTCTTGATTGTGAATTCTCAGCTGCTATAAATGTGTGTATATTCTTTCACTCTGAAGCTTCACCACATACATGTATAAATATTCATCTCAATCACTGATTCTCACACTTTCTCTTTTCTTTCTTCTTTAATATTTTTATCTTTGTTATATAAGATCTATCAATATTATACTGATCTATTCAGTGTAGACTTCTTACACTCATTCTGCAATGCAAATGAAAATTCTGAGTATATTATAATATATTGTGCATTATATAATAGTCTCAGAGTCAGATTGAAAGAGAAGTATGATTTAAATCAATTAAATATAAGATTCTTATTCTCAACTGAGATAGAAATTAAGTATCTAATAGACTTTCTATCAGAAACTCAAGCAGTTATAAGAAAACAGCTGAATTCAGAAGTATCTGAATATGAAGAGGTGAAAATTGATTTAATATAGTCTGTTAAAACAGCTATACACTATCTTTTAATAATTTTGATTTGTTATAGTCTCTCTTTACTTTACTTTTTCTTTTTTTTTTTTTTTTTTTTTTTTATTCTTTTCTATCTATCTATTTAATATGTCTATCTTTAAGACTGTGTTCTCTTTTCTTTTGTCATTATATTATCAAATGATTTCTCAGGTAGATATTATAGTCTCTGACTGCATATATCTATAATTGAAGAATAATAATAATAATTGTCAAGTATTACTGGCATGCCGCGGAGCAGCTCTATAAATATAAAAATGCAAGTGTCTTGTTTTAAGTGAATTATTAAGTTCACAAATTGTTTTCTGAATTAATCATATATATTTATATGATCTATTCCATATATAATTTTAATGTATAATATTTAATCTAAAAATCTTATTGCTTTAATATTGTTAAATATAGTGGTCTATAGTACTCCGTAGTGTAGTGAGGATCTCAGCGATCTCGGATTGAAACAACCTTTCGCCGGGCTTCCCTGCATATATATATCTGGCCTCCGCCACATCCCTCAAGTGTTCAAATTCTTAGTGATGATTCTTGTATGTGGTGTTTCCTACGTGTTCAATTTCTTGTGTGTGTGTGTGTGTGTGTGTATGTCTATTCTTGTTGTGATTCTTATTCTTGTGATTATTATTATTGTGTTACTTTTATTTTGAACTTCCATGATGAATGAATGATGAATAATAATGATGATGAGAAGAGATAAGGTGAAAAATTATGATGATTTGAAGAAGTAGGTCTAGAGTGAAGTATGAATAACAAAAATGACATAGTTACATAGTTGACATCAAGACTTCAATGTTTTGCATTCTTGCGTAGACATAGTCATCATAGTCATCATAGCCACAGGCCCTGGCTCGAATGGCCGAATGGTCCTGTTTTGAAGCTGCAACAAGTTATACCAGCGTAGATGGAGAGACGAGACGCATTAAGAATTTTTCCCCCAACCAGCAGGATGTTTTCAGCCAAGTAAGAATATGATATGAGGAGAAGGGTTGCAAATTATGTGTTTGTTTCAAAAGTACTCCGTAAAGGAAAAGGAAAGAGAAAAAAAAATCTTTTGAAACCAGAAAATTTTGTTCAAGAATGAGCCCGCGGCCATGGCAGAGAGATACACATGGGGGTGTTTCGAAACAGGGATATCAAACCGTGAGTTAGCTTTCATTGAAGAGGCATGGCATGGGTATATATATGAATAGTATGTTCGAGAGACGGGTATAACATGTTTAAAGAACGAGCTGGATGGGATCAATGGCATGAGGTCGGAGCAGTGTCATAGCTCTTAAGGGAATAATCCGTATCAAGACTGGAGATTCAGCTTATTACTTAGGATATGGAGCGGGATGGTTGCAAGTTAACAATGTAGCGGATGTTGCAGTCTAGTACATACAAGTCATGGTTGGGCTAGAGCAAGAGTCAACCAGGCGCCGCGCTCGATATAAATACACAAAAGAGGATGAATGGATGAATGAATGAATGAATGAGGCAATGGGGATTTGGCAAAAACTATCAAAATAAAAACATGGTTGAGTGCTGAGGAATTGAAACTTCGGGTGTAGTTAAATAGTCCAATTTTGTTTCATCTCAACATGGCAACAAGAGCAGCTCTCTTCTGAGAGAAGTGCGCAGGGTCAAGTTGTCTAACCAACTAAAAACTAACTGCCTGGAGGTACATACAAGCAGAAGCATCACTACGATGGTGAGTTAGATTAAAGGGCGTGCAGAAGAGAGGCAGCTAGCAGGGTGACTGTTTAGTGTACTTGAACTTGACACGAGCATTATTACATGTGGGACTAACATGAAGAAATATCTCTGGGGGGGGGGCAGAGAGAGAGAGAGAAATGTACCAACTGTAACAGTAGCACACAGCTAGCAAACTGGGGAAGAATAAAGAACAGGGGAATATTTATGGCAAAGAAAGAAAGAAAGAGAGAAAGAGAGAAAGAGAGAGAGCGCGCATTGATGAAAGGTGGCGGAGAACATTGAAAGAGTAATTATTAGAATACGAGATATTCAGAAATCAAAATATATATAAGATGGAAAAATGGAAATTCAAATTAAATACAGTTAAATGTTCTTGATGTGTTGTGTAACCAATATATTATATTATATTTTATTTTATATTTGCAGGCTGATTATCATTGCCACTGCTTGGATATTAGAAGACAAAGAGGAAAACAGAAACAATTTATTGTGATCAAATTCAAAACACCTTTCAGCATTTTTCTGCCCGCCGCGGACGTTCGGCAAGCCCAAGCAGCCTTTTTTATGATGCTTAGCCCCAGGGCCAACGAAAGACTTTTTTTTTGGTTTTTTTTTTGGTTTTTTTTTTTTTTTTTTCTTTTTTTTTTTTTTTTTGCTGCGTCCACCCTTCACTACTCTCGGCTTAAATTTCAATTTCGTTGGAGCCGTGTGTTTTTTTCTCTCTCTCTCCTCTTGTCCTCTTCTCCTTGTTCAACCCGCAATCCTCCTCTTTTGCCTGCCCTTGCTTGGCATTTCCCCCCTCACACTTCCCCCTCCCCCAAAATTCTTCACTTTTCTTCCCCATTTTATATTATATTATATTTTATTTCTTTATTTGATTCCCTAAAAAAATTAAAAGAAAAAAAGAAAAACCAAGCCCGTCTTCTTTTCCGTCCTATGTCTTTCAGTGTGCTAAACTCGCTATTGTCGCTGCTGTGGGCAATATAACTATAGTGTGTGTGTGTGTGTGTGTGTGTGTGTGTATATGTGAAGGTTTCGTCCTTTTTGCCTGTTGTCCCGAATCTCTCCACCAAACGAATTAGTTCCATTTTTCTTTTTTTTTTTCAACTTTTTTCCCTTTTTTTCTTCCTCTCAACTTGACAACATCCCGCACTCCTTCAGCTCTCCAACCTCCAACACAACCCCCTCCCTCCCTCCCCCAGGCAACAGCAACTTCATCAGCGACAGGCTTGCACCTCCAACTAGTCAGATAGCCGCTCAATTCGCCATCTGTCTTGTCTCAACGTCGTTGCGTGGCTGCAAGCTCGTCCTCGATTTCGCCCTCACGCACTTCAATCCTCCTCGTCTGTCTGGACGTCGTCGCTTGTCGTCGCGTGGGACTCCCTCTTCTTGGTGGGCTGGCTGGCTCTTGGTGACCAAAGGGGACAAAACAAATAAAAATAAAAATAAAAATAAAAATAAAAATAAAAAAGAATAAAAAAAAATAAAAAAAACAAACCAGAGAGGCCTTCTTCCCCTTCAATCGCGCTTCCTTTCGGGGCGTTTCACCAAAAAAAGGAGATCGTCCGGACAAAGCCCACAGCGCTTTTTTTTCTTCGGGATACTCATCACAACACAAACCATTTCGACCCTCCATCCTTCCCTGTCTTTACGGGTGTCCTGTGTTGCTGTTTATCAAAAAAGTACGTGTGTTTCGGTTGTTGCGATCGCACTCTCTATCCTATCCATCGCCTCTCCTCCAACATCCACACACCAAAAAAAAAAAAAAAGAAAAAGAAAAGAAAAAGAAAAAAAAAAAAAAAAAATAATCTTCCTTATCTCCCTGGTTTGCCGTCTTGCCCACTCCTTTGCCCTGTCCCTCCGGCAATTCCAGTTCACTCTCCCCTTTCTGTTCTTCTTGGACAAGCTCTTCGGGCTTATTGCGGAGGACCTGCACACGCTTATCTATTCTACGTCTCGCTGCTTCGGAGATTCTTCGACAGTTTTTCCCTAGTTTAAGGCTTTTCCAGCCTGAATCAACCGCAAACTCCAACTGTTCGCTAATGTAAAACCCCCCTTCAGGTCTCTCTTTCGCTGTGAATCCTCGGTTTTCGAAAATATCCTTTCCCCAAGATCTCCTTCCCGCCAGTGCCTCATCCATCTAGTGAACACGGTTTTTCCCCCTCCGCGATAGATAGTCGACAGGCTCTTGACGTTCCTGGGTTTTGAGACAACAGTTGTTGGTGGGGCAGCCAGAGGGTGGAGGTTGTCCGTTTCCGCCAGACCGGCAGTTGGAGTCGTTTAACAAGTTGCTGGACTCGTCCAGCACATAAAACCCTTTCAGTTCCATCTATCTAGACATAGAACCCGTGCCATCTCGCAACGTCGATTTGTTGTGGCAAAATACTGATAATTTTTTGCATTCCACCATGTCAACCTCAACTAGCAGACCTGGGCTAGAGATGCCCGCGTTTTCCTACGCCCAAGCCGCTAAGGGATTTTCTACGCCTCCAAGCGTGCAAATCGTTGCTGAGAAGCAAAACAAGTCCAGCACAACATCGTCAGACCCGAGCAGCCATAGGACAGCTACTGGATCGGTGGATGGGGATGGGTCAAACCGAACTGTCGCCTCTTCGACGGACTTGGAATCATCGTCAGTTGCCACGGAACCCGCTGATGCCACCGACAAATCGCAATCATCTTCTGAGCGCTCCTCAGATTGGACAGTCACCCCACCTGCTGCTGGTGCGCCATGGAAGACTGCTACTTCCGGAACTTCGTCTCCAAGCGTGGGAACTACATCTACTACAACGCTGCCTAAAGAAGACGATACCTCTGGAACTCCAAATGGCATACCCGACTCTAGCTGGGACAAGCAGTCGCAAGTTTCAGGAACCGTCGAAAAGTCGAGCGAAAGTGGAGAATCGGGCAAGGAAAAATTGAAGGAAAACGGTTGGGAGAAGGATGTTCCTGTTCTAAAAGAATTGAAGGCTGCGCCCATCCCCGCAGTAAATGTCTGGCAACAAAGGAGAGAAGCACAAGAGGCAAAGGCCAAGGCTAGTGCTGCCTTGAAATCGACAACGACGGCTGCTGCCAAGCCTTTCAACTCGAAGTCGTCCGTTCCTAGCGAAAACCGTGCGGAAGGTTCAAAGGGTGGCCCCAGAAAGAAGGCTGGCGGTTCTGAAGTCGCGGCAGATGCGGCAATAGCCAAGAAAAAATCGAGCGAAAGCGGTAAGAGCAAGGAAGAAGGTAAGGATTAATTTCTCCCCCTCCCCAAGCTTTAATCTTCTGACACTACGATAGGTTCCAGGAAACCTGGCGTTCGTTCAAGTATATCAACAAATATTGACATTGAAACAGCAGAGACCCTCCCTCCAGTTGGCGATGCATCTTCGTGGCCCACCCCTCAGCTGGCACAAGGCGAAGAATTCCGCAAGGCCCAAGAAAAGAGCGACAAGACGGAGAAGTCCGAGAAGGAAAAGGCTCCTACCGCCGGATCGCGCGGGAAGGAGAAATGGATGCCCGTCCCCTATGTTCCGACGGCTGTTTTTAATACTCCTCTCCCCCCGGCTGCACGAAGAGGTGGAAGACCCTCTAGAGGCGGAAGAGAGGGAGGTATGCGCAGTGGCGCCCATCCTTCTGCTGCCATATCCAGTAGTGACCGAAGCGTCCCTGCATCCGCTTCAGCCGCTGGCGGGTCAAAACAGACTGGTTCCAGTGATAGGGGTCGCAGTGGTACACGTGTTGACTCGGACCAATCTGGCACCACTCAACCCGCAAGAACGGGTAGCGTAAATGCGCCATTGTCGCCAGACGAAAAGAAAGCACCACATGACAGCCGACCGGATAGAGCTAGTAGCGACTCAAAAAGTGTAAAGGCTCCAGAGGAGCCTCGGGGAACAACCGGTGGTGAAACTCAAACCAATCATCCCGCTGCTGAAACAGGCCCACGCCAGCGACAGAACTCGAAGAGCTTTGGTAGGAGCCACGACTATTCCAACGTGACATCCCAGCGAGGCACTGAACATACGGGAAGACATGCCGGTGTCCAAGGAGACTCTCATGCTGGCACACGCTTTAGCTCAGGCCACGAGCGCCGTTTTGACAACGGCCCAAGGTCTGCAGAATTTTACAAGGAGCCTCCTTTCCACCCCAGGGATAGGGAACTCTCGAACCAGCGAGAAAGAGAGTACCCACGGGAACGTAACGACTTCCATCGCGATCGTGAGTATGGTAGAGAGCGTGGAGAATCTCGGCCCGAGAGAGGCCGTGGGGGCTATAGGGGCCGAGGTGGACATTCAAACTATAGCGGTGCTCATAACTCCCAATACCATAGCCCCCCAGTTGGACAATCCCAGTTCCAAAGCACAAAACCGTTCTCACTTAGTGAACGTCACCGATCTCATCATCAGGCATCTCAGAATGGAGGCCAGCAACATGGTTCTAACCGGGGTCTCAATATGAGATCACCATCCCTTCCATCCTCAGGGGTCTATGGCCCTACACCCTATCCAATCCAAACCGACCTCAATGCGATGTATGGTTATCCCGTGCTACATCAAGGCCCAATGACTGCGATTCCATATCATCCGTATATGGAGCACTCTCTAATGAGCATGATTTCAATGCAGCTGTAAGGCCCCAGCCCAACCGCACCCCCCAAATCACTCTTGAGCGTAGTTCAACTAATGAATTTCCAGGGAGTATTATTTCTCGGTTGACAATCTTTGCAAAGACTTGTTCTTGCGGAAACACATGGATTCACAGGGTTTTGTTCTATTAAGTTTTATCGCTGGTTTCAAGCGGATTAAGAGCCTCACCGAAGATATGGATTTCCTTCGTCTTGTCTGCCGCCAACTGAAAAGTGTGGAGTATAGACCCGGGGAAGATGGAAATGATCGCCTTCGCAAACGGGAGAAATGGGAACAGTGGATCCTCGCAATGGAAAATCGCGATCCTTCCGCCCAAAATGAAGGCCCTCCCCCACTTTCTTTGTCAACTCCAGCTCACGATGGGAACAGTGATGGTTTGAACTCGAGTCACCTAGAGACCACCGCGCTATATGGCAATGGGTCACTGCACGAAATCTCTGGAAACGCGATCCCTTCCCATTATTCGTTGTCGAACGGTGCCACTTCTGATACCCGCGTGCATCAGTCCGTATTATCGTCCGCTGCCCCCGAGTTCTCGCCAGCTTATGTGCCGGTAACGGGGCAAAATGAAAATGCGAATGTAGGAAAACCCATTAAAGATGAGAGTACCTTCCCAGATGAACAGATTGAGAACTTGGTGATTGTGGTGCGTAAGCCAGGAATTTCCAGCCCAGCGCAGTCACCTTTTCTCATTCCTTCGTCTTGTTCTTTCTCCAGCGGTTCTGTTGACGGTTACAAAGCAGCGGGTGGGACAGTGAGCACAGAAAAACGACCATCTCTATCGACGCGTACGGCCCAAATAAATATTACAAGGTAGGTCCTTCAATCCAATCCCTGAGCCAGTGAGGGAAGTATTTTGACGACTGTTTTACTCACACGTTAAATAGCGTAGCTGACGGGCAGCGCCGTGGAAGATCGCCCCCGTCGTCCATGTCTAAGAATTCCGAAACAGCGGCTATCGCCAACACGCCCACATTCTGGGTCAAAGACAGAGATACCCCGATTGAATCCCTCCCTACAGACCTTCTTCACGAATCCTATAACGTATTTCGCAAAAAAACCCTTGATAAACGATCGTCTGGCATAACGAGTGATGGGAACCTGGATATGGACGTTCTTTATCAATTCTGGTCTCATTTCTTGGTCCGCAATTTCAATTCAAAAATGTACAATGAATTCAGGAGTCTGGCGTTTGATGATTTGCATTTGAACAATTCTACCACTGGCCTCAACAGCATCATCAAGTTTTATGATGGCGTTCTTGCGAGCAATAGACCTATGCCTGACACGGTCTCGCGGGACCTGGTCCAGCTGGTGGAGTCTGAACTGGAGGCAGCGAAAAAGGAAAAGCCCACGTTTCAGAAGCTGCGCTGTGCATGGCGGAATGGTGCGTTCAATTTTAAGAACAGGAAACGGATTGATCGTATCATCAGTGAACGCTTGAGAGCGGAGCTGGATAAATGATTTCAAGTCATTTCTTTGATTTTTTCTATGTGATTTTCTTTTTTTTCCCTTTTTTTTAACAAAAGAAAATTCTTCTGGTTTTGTGTGTTTTTTTTTCTTCCTTTTTATTTTACCTGCGCTTATTGACATGTCCTTTATTGCTCTTCCCGTCTTTTATTAACATGTTCCTGTGTTTGTCTCATTTTGTTGATTTCATCAATGAATCCTTTTTTTTTTCTTTGTTTTTTCCCCTGATTCCCCCTACTTCTTCCCCCATGGGAACAGCCAAATCGACAAAATCACATTTACTTTCCCCTCATGATCAGCTGTCATCTCTAGCGATCCCGCTAGATTTTATATTATCTAGTCCCGTTCTTCCCCTCCGTTTTACTACGCTTTTACGTCTACCTTTTATTTTAGTGTCATGGACCTCGCCGATGTGTGTTTTTCCCCCTTGAGGTTTTCTTACCTAATTTTTTACTATTTCGAATGTGACTTTTGAAACATTCATTTCATCTCTAATGATTATAGATTTGTTCCCTGCCATGTTTTTTCCTGCATTGCATTTTATGTTAATTGTTTTTGTAATATTTTTTTCATAAAAAGTGTTTCTCCTATTTTTTTCTCTCTTTTATTCTTTTTCTTCATATTTTGTGAATCTAGCACAATGATCAGTCTAAGATGGGCTTGTAAAATGGAAAAAAAAAAAAAAAAAAAAAAAAAAAAAAAAAAAAAAAGTATAAATGAAAGTAGCTGAGTTAAAATAGAAAAGAGAGTAAAACTTCAGAAAATCTATGTTATACTTGTGTTTTTATTCATTATGAGATAGTGTGTGATCAATCACTTAATATCTACTTGTATAGACTGACTATGTAACTGTGTCTGAGATTAGTATTAGAATTTTTAATAGTTCTATTATTAATTCAAGTAATCTTATTACATAGTTTTAACATTAGATAGTAGTTTTATACTGTTTCAGTGAGACTTACTATCTACTCTTATTATATTTTTCAAATAAGACTATGATTTTCACTTATTAATTTAAATTATTTTTACTGCTTTAAATGACTTTAAATCTTATTTAAGTATTATCAAAAAGTGTTACTTTTTAAAAAATTAAAAATAGTCTAAAAAAAACCTTAAAATGTCTAAAAATAGTAACTTTATATTAAGAATGAGACTAAATAAAATTAAATGAAATTACTTTCTTATTTTTTTCAAGTTATAATTTTATTTTAAGATCTTATATATAGTTACTTTGTATACTTTTTTAATGATTAATCTCAGTGAGATTCATATTGAGAAATGTATAAAATCAGATTAAATGAAATTAAATGTAAAATTTATAATCTCAGTAGTCAGTCTATACTTACACTTAATATCTATTATTTTACTATTACTATGATGAAATATTTTCAATAATATCTTAATAATAAAATTAGATTTTAAAGTGATATATTATATAATAAAAATATATATAGAAAATTATATATAAAAATATACAGTTAATTCTGTAAATATTTATTTAACTTAATAACTGTAACAGGTCTACACTGAATAGATCAGTATAATATTGATAAGTCTTATATAATAAAGAGAAAAACATTAGAGAAGAAAAGAAAGAGAAAGTGTGAAAATCAGCAATCAGAGTAAATATTTATATATGTACATAGTAATGTACATAGTAAGGCTTCAGAGTGAAAGAATCTATACACATTTATAACAGCTAAGAATCAGCAATCAAGAATGACTGAGAATCAGAGTATATATATTCAAGAATGAAGTGATTGAAATCTGTGAAGTGTAACAGAATAGTCTATATAATTAATCAGACACAGTCTATTATATTAGTTTCTCTCTTTCAGAAGCAGTTCTTATCAGTCAAGAGCTGCTGTTTCAGATAACACAGAACTCAGAGTTTAGATTAGTTAATTATAGCTGACTCATTTCATAAAATATTATCAGTTATAACTGTGTGATCTCTTATTAAGAATATCTTCAATCTCTTATTCAAGCTCATTATGTTCTTCTATAATCTCTGGCAGCTGTCAGTCAGAAGTTAGTTAAGAAGAGAATAGATTAGTAATAGTACAGTGAAGCAAGCTTGTATAAAAGATATTATAAATTTCTGATAATGTATTAAAATAGTAGTTATAACTATCTAGAACTTCTATCACTTTATATCTAATATAGCAGTAATCTAGTATATAAGATGAATATGTGATTTGTATATTCTTAAGATTCAATTATATCAGATCTTCTATCTTATATTATTCAGCAGAGTTTTAATGAATATTAATTCAATTTTCTTAATTCTGTTTAGTACTTGCTATGAAGACTTCTGCTTAATTATAAGTATCTCAGAGTTTTATTACTATATTATCAGCAATCTGAATCAGACTGTGAAAATTCAGTGTGAATTGTATAATCTCTAGAAGATCTAACATCTTCATATAATAACTATATATAAGAAAGAATGAGCTTATATCTGTTAAAACAGTATCTTAATCATTGATAGTGATCTCTGTATATAGAAGAAGATTATATCAGTTATTTTATAAGTGATTACAGAACTTATAAAAATAATTCTTTATAATTTAAATTATCTGTTCTGATGTATCATAAGTCTCAGAATGATAGATAGTTAACAGATAGTATATAATTTTGAAAACTTGATAGATTCTTATTCAGAGAGTGCTCATGAATTAACAACTCTGATCTGATACTATAGATCTCAGTAACTTATATATCTAATAGAATGAGCTTGTTAAAAAAGCTTCAGTAACTTGTTCAGTATTTATCTTATTACAGAGTTTCAATATAATATTCTTACTTAATCAGTTCACAATAATCAGAACATTTCTATAGCTCTTACTCTCAGAGAGATTAATAGCAAAGTTAATTATCACATCTTATCAAATTCTATCAGAGATATTAAGTGATTTCAGCAGGTCTTTTCTACAGTTCTTTTACAAGATAATGAAGAAATAATAGTTACAGTTTCAGATAAAATGTCTGATACTGTTTAATATCTCAGATCAGTAGAACTTCTGAGAGATTATTTAATACAGTTATTCATAATCTGAATAACTGATTATATACAAATCATATATCTCTTGTATTATTCAAGTGTGTAAGAGTTCAGAGTGAGAAACTTAACATTATTTACAGAACTGTAGAGTATTATTATCATTGATTAAGTATTCTGAGATGTCAGTTCTTATATGTAGTTCTGAGAGAAATCAGAGTACTTCTTGATATACTGCTTTAGTGAGTACTTGAAGAAGTTCATCAGTTTAAGCTATTACATGTTATAATTCATTCAGTGTAGATTCAGAAGAAGTCAAGATATCAGTATCAGTATCTATTCTAATTGAAGAAGTATGTATAGTGTTATGAGTTGTTTCATCTTGATCAACTAATATCTTCAGATTTAGAAGCTGATATTCTCAGTTTATTCAACAGATGTCTGTTATATTGAAAGCTATATCTTACTCTCATTGTGAGAGAGTATCTGTTATCAAGTTCTGACTACTGAGATAGTAGTATATTGTAAAATGAAAGTAGCTTAAGAACTCAGATCATTATATCTATTATTCAGTGAGTTTACAGATTATTATAAAGTATTTGAGATTCTTATAATTTATAATTATCTCAAATTCAGAGATACTTCAGAGTTCAGAGTCTTATTCTTCTAGACAGTATATAATCATGAGAAGTTTCTTGTTATAGATCTCATAATTGCATTCAACAGAACTTAGTTTCTTAGATATAAAGACATATAATTGTAGAATATCTTTATCATCATATTACAATATTACTTCTTCTATCACATAGTCAGAGAAATCAGCTTCAACAACTGTCTTATAATCAGAGTTAAATATTATTAGTAGAGAGATATTAATAAATATCTTCTTCATTCATATAAATGCAGCTTCAGTATCTACTGATCACTGAAATACTGAGTTCTTCTTAATAAGTTCTGTAAGTGATCTCACAATATCTGAGAAGTTTTATATAAATTACTGATAGAAGTTAGTAAATCTGATGAAGCTTCATACATCTTTCACAGTATACAGAGCTTCTCATTCAAGAATAATAGAGACTTTCTCAGAATTTATTTAAATTCTCTTACCAGCTTCTATAATAAAACTCAGATATCTGATACTCTTGACTTTAAAATCATACTTATTAATATCTATCAGTAGTTCTGCTTCTTATAGTTATTATAATATCTTCTGTACATGTTCTTGATATTCTTTCCTGAACTTATCAGTGAAGATGAGAATGTCATCAAGATATACAGATGTAAATTTGTTAAGAAAATCTCAGAGTGCTCAGTTGATATACTTCTGAAATGTACTGAGAGTATTAGTCAGTTCAAAAGAGATAACTATTCATTCAAAGAGATTATATTATATGCAGAATACTGTAAGTCACTCATCTTCTTCAGTGATACAGATTTTATGAAATACAGTAATAATATCTAGTTTTATAAATTATTGAGCTTGTTCAATATGAGCTAGAGTTTTATTAATGAGAGATAGTAAATAGCAGTCTTTCTTTGTTATTCTGTTCAGTTCTTGATAGTTCATACAGAATCAGAGTTTCTTATCTGATTTCTTTGTAAAGAGAATAGAGACTGCAGTGAAAGAATTACTAACATATATAAATTCTTTATTTAATAGATTATTAAGTATCTTTCAAAGAAGAAGAAGTTCATCTCAGAACATGTTATAAAGAAGATCTAATAATAGTTCAGAATTCTTATCATTCTTCTTCTCTAACTTAATACTGTGATTCACTTCAGAATCTTATAAGAGAAGTATGTTTATAATATTATCTTATCAGAAGATATCTAGATATTTATGATATTATTGAGAGAGTTTTATACAAGAATCTATTATTATAATGCAGAATAACTTTTCTAGAGTCTTTTTAATATCAGTCAGACTGATGAAATAGATTGATATCTAGTTCTGCTATCAGTGATTCTTTCAGTGACTTCTTTTTCAGAGTATTTCATAGATGTTGACAGAGATCTGTGTCAGATTCATAGTCTTGTGAATATCATTCTCATGAACTCTATTATTGTTAGAGAATATTAAACTTCTGTTTTAAGCATTTAATAAGATATCTTATTCAGATAGTCAGATAAGTTCTAATATAAGATTATAATCAAGATTATTAACTTCATATACATAGACATTCTTACACTGATATTTTTTAATATCTATGTTTAGTTTTATCATGTAACAGATGTAAACATCTTTAGAATTATCAAATTCTGTAAGAAGTTAAGATTTTAATAAGAGAATACACTGAAGATTATAATATCTTACAACTGAAGATTTAATTATTGCATAGTAATATAGATCACTGTCTATCATAGCTTTTATATTATATATGTTATTAATCACAGTAGATATAAAAATCACATTCATTGTCATTTTCTCTTTAAATTATTGTCATCTGACCTCTTCAAGCTTCTGTTTATAAATTTGAATAGAAGCTAATCTTTTCCCTGTTTTATCAGAGTATTCTTATAGTTATCTTCTGAATCTTTCTTCACTGCAATGTGATTAACACAGACACACACTGATTCATTCTTCAAGTGAGAAGATATATAGACTTATCAGCAGTTGAAAGCAATATGTTCTGATTGATTACAGTTGATACACACTTCATATTAACATTAATCAGTGACTTCTTCAGAAGTGATTTCAGAAACTCAGAAGCCTGTTCAGATGACAGAGACTCTTACTTATGTATAGGCATTCAAGTCTACTCAATTCATAGCATCTGTATCATTGCTGTTACTTCTCTTCAGTACAGGTGTATGAGTAGCTGAGTTATTTCTAAGCATAGATGTGTAAGTGTAATGTCTTCTGTCACTATTCTGTATACTCTTGAGCTTGATAAGACAGTTATTCAATATTCAGAGCTGTGTGCAGAAGTCTTCATAAGTCTGGTCTTTATCTACACTTATAAGAGTCTGTAAGAGTTCAAAAGTCAATGTCTTCTTAAGTATATTAACCTTTATTCAATTCTCTCAAGATTAATCACCTGCTTCTAGAATCTTGATGTTGAAGTCAGAAATGAATATTATAAGAGAAGTATTTCTCTGTCAGATACTCTGTAATTAATCTAACACTTTCTGTTGTATAGCAGTGTCTCAGAACAGAATATCAAGATATCTTATAATATTATCAGATATTCACAACACTGATTTACATGCTTTTATTCATGAATAAAACTTCTGTTTCATATGATTCTTTAATTATTCATTGATATATCAATCTTGATTGATTAATGAACTGATGACATCTTCATCTATACTTAGTTTTATAAGTATTTTCATTCTTCATGATGAGTAGAGAGTAAGATCAGAAGTATTAAAATATGTAGAAGTATCTAGACATTTCTTCAGTGCTTTCATATTCAATTCTGTAGATGTTGAAATCACATGAGTTAAATATTAAATCTCTTTGTATTGAAGTTGTTGAGTTACATGCATATCAGCTATTTATTGTTATTGTAATTTTAACATTGCTCAGAGTCACTGTGACATCATATCTATACTCACATTTGAGAGTTTTATATTATTGTTAGACGTGATTATATTGATTATTAGATATGTAATCATATAAATATCTTATACATCTGAGTGTCAGAACTCTTGAATCTTTCACTGACATTCTCTTGTAAAATCTTACTCTCTTTGTAAGATCTTGTTATAGAGTCAGAGTGACTGATAAGCAAGCTTCTATCTAGAAACTCAGTATTCACTTAACTGTTTAACTGTTTCTCTATTTCTTACACATTGTTACACATTCAGATATCTCTTGATAAATAATCATTTCTAATAAGAAGATGATGAACATTTTTCTAGTGTAACAGGCCTATGCTGAATAGATTGGTATAATATTAATAGGTCTTATATAACAAAGAGAAAAATGTTTGAGAAGAAAAGAAAGAGAAAGTGTAAGAATCAGTAATTGAAGTGAATATTTATACATGTACATGATGATGTACACAGTGAGGCTTCAGAGTGAAAGAATCTATACATGTTCATAACAGCTAAGAATCAGTGATTGAGAATGACTGAGAATTGAAGTGTATGTATTCAAGAATGAAGGAGTTGAAATCTGTGAAGTGTAACAGAATAGTCTATATAATTGATCGGGCGCAGCCCGTCACAATAACTAATCTGAAATATGAAATCTTAAATAATAATAGATTTAGTGAATAAATAGTAATTAAATTAGTAAAAATTATAATATTATCAGATTTCTTTAACAGTGTATAATATATTATGTATTTATAAACACTTTGACAGAGCTCTGAAAATTCAATTTAATTACTTGTTATAAAATTATAAATTTATTTTTCTGATTAAAAAGATAATTTTTAAATTCTTTAATTTTTTTTCTTATTTAATTTTATTATTACTATACAGCAGCTTATTTTTTCTTTTCTTTTTATTTTTAAGATTCTTTTATATTTTTAAACTTTATTTTTAAACTGTTATTGAATAACTCTTACAGCTAGACTGATTGTATGACCGTGTCTGGAATCAGAACCAGATTTTTTGATAGTCTCATTATCAATTTGACTGATCCCATTACACGGTTTTAACATTAGATAGTAGTTTCATACTGTCCCAGTGAGACTTACTGTCTACTCTTGTCACATTTTTCAAATGAGATCATGATTTCCACTTCTCAATTTAAATTATTTTTATTGCTTTAAATGACTTTAAATCTCATTTGAGCGTTATCAAAAAGCGTTACTTTTTAAAAAATTAAAAATAGTCTAAAAAAAACCTTAAAATGTCTAAAAATAGTAACTTTATGCTAAGAATGGGACTAAATGAGATTAAATAAGATCACTTTCTCATTTTTTTCAAGTTATGATTTCATTTTAAGATCTGATATATAGTCACTTTACCTGTTTTTTTGATAGCCAGTCCCAGCGGGATTCACGCCAAGAAATGTATGAGACCAGATCAAATAAGATCAAATGTGAAATTCATGGTCCCGGCGGCCAGTCTACTTACAGCTTTATTTATATTTTTTTATTATTCTGCTATTTAATAAACTGTTTTCTATTTTATGTTAAATTATCTCTTTTACAGACTAACTGCTTCTGCTCACACACTCATTACAGTTGTTAATTTATATAATCAGTAATTATAAGCTTCTATGTAAGATTATATAGTAGTTAGATTCTTATAATATAATTAACTACTTTAAGAACTTCTTTATCAGATTATATTCTCTCTTATATTCAAGAATCTGCTTTAATTATTACTTTATTACTATATTCTTCTACTATATACTATTATTGTATATACAAGCTATTATTCAGCTTTAAATCACTTTATTAAGTAATTCTGTAATAACTTTACTTTGTTAATTATTCAGCTCTGTTAATCTTTATTTAATATAAAAATAATTCTTTAAAGAAAATGCTCTCTCAACTATACAGACTATGTTTACTAATTAAAAATTAATTTTCTTTATTAAATATAAAGAAAATTAATTATGAGAAGATATCTCTCTAGAGAGAAAAGCTGAAATCTCTTATAAACTTATAAATAAGTGAATCAGAATAAGTAAGTATATAAGTTGAAATTAATTGCAGAATTAAAATTAATTTATTCTATTTCTCACATTTTTTATTTGAAGCTTTATAAGTAATACTCTGAGATGAAGCTGTCTCAGCTGAATAATATTAAAGTTAAGAGTAATACTGAATATTTTATGAAGAAAATATTAAATAAATAATTATACTACAGTAAGCTTCAATATTTTATTATTATTATTATTGTTATTGTTATTCTTTCATTATACTTCTATACAAGCCGAGCTTATAATGAGTTTTTATGTGATGTTAAATACAGGTTAAGTGTTGATTATACAGAAGAAAATACAGATATTAAGATCATATCAAGATAATAAGAACATAGAAAAATACAGAGAAGTGATAATTAAATACATACAATAATAACTTTTCAGCTCAGAAACATAGAGTAATTCATTGAAATGATTTATATACCTCTGTATTTATTAGAAATCTAAGGTGCTTAAGTTCCGGATTTAATGTATTCTCTGCAGGTTTCGAACTCATATGTCTTGATTTCACATGTTAAGCTGCTATCAGATGACTGTATTAATCATTCAGTCACTGAGACGCTTCAATATCTTGTTAAATAAGAAAATTATTTATTATCAGAGAATTCATAAAAACTGCTTAAATATTTTAAAAATATTGAGAAAGAGATTGCAAGCTATGAGATAATTAATAGAGACTGTTATATTACATGTCAAAAATGTTAAGTAAGAACTACTATTTAAAACTTTACATTTTTCTTAAAGAGTTTTTTAAAAATAATTTTATAGTAATAAGCTGACATCTTATGAATATTATAACACTCTTCTTTTATTTTCTCTTAAAGAGTTTTTAGAAGTTTAATAAGATTATACAAGTGTAAAATTTCTGAAACAGTTAATAAAAAAAGAAAGAAATATTTGAAATTAACAGATTAATATTATTAACTTATAGACTACTATTATTTTAATAGAGCTATAGTCTGCAGAAAAAATCAAAAGAAGAATTTCAAGATCTACTTATTAATAATTTTATTTTTATTAAACTTATTCTTCACTATTAAAGTTTCTAATACTGATATTTTTATCTGCTGTGAAATTAATACTGCAGTACTGCTAAACTGATCATCAGAATTATGAATTTCACATTTAATCTCATTTAATCTAGTCTCATACATTTCTTGATGTGAATCTCACTGAGACTAATTATTAAAAAAACATGCAAAGTAACTATATATCAGATCTAAAAATGCAACTATAACTTGAAAAAAATAAGAAAGTAATCTCATTTAATCTCATTTAGTTTCATTCTTAGTATAAAGTTACTATTTTTAGACATTTTAAGGTTTTTTTTAAACTATTTTTAATTTTTTAAAAAGTAATGCTTTTTGATAACACTTAAATGAGATTTAAAGTCATTTAAAGCAGTAAAAATAATTTAAATTAAGAAGTGAAAATCATGATCTCATTTGAAAAATGTGATAAGAGTAGACAGTAAGTCTCACTGAGACAGTATGAGACTACTATCTAGTGTTAAAATCATGTAATGAAATCAGTTGAATTGATAATAAGACTATTAAAAATTCTAGTTCTGATTTCAGACACGGTGTAACGTGGCGGAACCGAAGCAGTGGCTAGTCAGCAGTGTCATGTAGAAGTAGTTGTTTGAGAAGCTGTATAAGTGAGCTTGACTATCTTGCTTGAATAGCAAGCTCATAGGCTACAGAGTTATTGCAAGAATATCACAGATATGATACTTAGTATACTAAGAAGATTGTATAAGATATGCAGTAACTCTTGTATATATTTCAGTAGAAGAAAAACAAATCACTGACTTCTTTGATAAGAAGCCAGTATCTAGCTATTCTATATAGACAATGAGCAGATACTCTTCTTTCATTTCATGAGTAAGAATAGCCAGAGTGATACCTCAGTAGCATCTCATTGTCAAGAAAGAGTAATCTGCTGATCTTGTATAAAAGTGAAGTTCTTATATTCATCAATTAAATCTTTCTATGATACATCTGAATGATGTCATAGAGTGATTAAAAATCAGTTTGAATGAGATGAAATTATCTACATGAAAGCAATGAGTCATGTAAAACTATAACAGAGTCTTGATACAGCTAAGAGTATGATAATACTCTCTTCTTTAAGAGTATAGTCTCTATGCTCTTAAGATTACTGAATTAGAAATTATCTTTGTTATATAGCAATAGTTATCAACTGATTAACAGTATATATACTGTACAAAGAAATAGATGAGTTGTTCTACTGACTGTGTAGATCTTTCTTTTTCTATCTTCATTCAAATCAAATGTATGATAAGTGAGTTTCTTATATATTGATTTAAAATGTGAAAAATATAGTTAACAAGTGACTTACAGATCTCTTAATATATTTTATTCTATGTATGAAATTCCCTGCAAAAGTGATATGTTTTAGAGACAAAGCTAACAGTAGTAACAGGATTTTTTTGAAAAGATCTCTTCTCTTATGACACATTTTTCTCCCTTCTTCTTCATCTGTAATAGTGAGTGTATGAAAGCATCATTCTTGAGAGATAATAAGAGACTTATTCTGACATTTTCTAGTGAGTAATAAATGTCTTTGTGATGCAGCTGTGGCCTTCATAACTGTCAAGAAAGCCAGGTTGAAGGCAGCAGTGTCAATAAGCTGTGAAAGCACTGCTCTCATTGTCACATCTTCTTCTGCTTCTCTTACAGCTGTGGTGATAGTTGCTGTATCTTGCAGTGAGATGTCATCTCTTCTGCTAGTCAGTGTGTCTGTGTTCAGTCTGTTCTCTACTCTCTCTGCTGCTGTTATAATACCGCCCCCTCTCTCAGTCAATGCAGTGGTGTATAACTCCATGTAATCATTTGAAGAGAAACTCAGAAAGAGCTTGATTCTGAGAACAGTGACTCTGAGAAGCTTAATCTATAGTTTCTCTCTTACAGCATATCTGAGCTCTGCTTGAAATACTGCTGAGTTGAGTCTGCAGAGTCTTACAGTTTCTTTGTCTTCTCTCTATGAGAAGGCTCTGATACAGTCTCTAACTGACACTGCTACTTATCTGTACTGCATCAAGCAGCTGAAGAAAGAGAGAATTTTATATACTCATTTCTTCTCTCACTTCTGTTATTTCTGTTATATCTGTAATAATAACTTCTGTCTCTCTGTAAGTATTATCTTATCAGAAGATGTTATATTAACTCTGATAAGAAGTCTAGATGCTTAAGTAGTACAGAGTGAGAATCTCAGAGCTTCAAGTATTAATGAATTCTATCAAGACTGAGAAGATCTCTCTTAGTTGTCTGTAAAAGAAGGTGAAAGCATGAATTTCTGAGATGAAAAAACATCTCAGAATGACTGACTCTAAGAAGAGATCAGCTGATATCACTATTGAAAGCACTATAGAGATTAATTACTGATTGAAGAGAATCTCACTTCAGTTGAAGTAGATGACTGAGATACTTTATAAGTTGATAAGTTAATACTTTCAGTATCTCTCATACTCTTCTACAGCATGCTTCTCTGCAGTGCTGCAGTACTAACTTTTTAACAGA
This sequence comes from Blastomyces dermatitidis ER-3, assembly GCF_000003525.1. Classification (NCBI taxonomy): domain Eukaryota; kingdom Fungi; phylum Ascomycota; class Eurotiomycetes; order Onygenales; family Ajellomycetaceae; genus Blastomyces; species Blastomyces dermatitidis. The sequence goes on along the minus strand of NW_025544778.1, from coordinate 4,675,352 downwards.
CAAAGATACTGATATCAGAGACTTCAATGATGAAGAATCAGTTTGATAAGAATATGATTATTAATGAGTAGACTCTGATTTCTCTTTTTACTTTTTTAACAGACTGTGACTCTATTAGAATAGCAGCAGCTCACAGGTTAATAATATTAATCTTTATTAATTTCAAATATCTCTTTCTTTTCTTATTAATTACTTCAGGAATTTTACACTTGTGTAGTCTCATTAAACTTCTAAAAAATCCTTTGAAAGAAAATAGAAGAAGAGTGCTACAGAGCTCATAAGACACTGACTCATTATCACAAGATTATCTCTAAAAAACTCTTTGAGAAAAATGAGAAGTCTCAAGTGACATTTCTTATTCAATGTCTCTGACATATAATAAGACAGTCTCTACTAGCTGTCTCATAGATTGTAATCTCTTTCTCAGCATTTTTCAAATGCTCAAGCAGTTTTCATGAATTCTCTAATAATGAATAATTTTCTTATTTAACAAGATATTGAAGCTTGCTGTAATGTATTCACTTATTCAATATTTTCTTCACAAGATATTCAGTATCACTCTCAATCTCAATGTCATTTAACTAAGACAGCTTCATCTCAGAGTATTACTTATAGAGCTTTAAATAGAAAATGTGAAAAACAGAATGAATTGATTTCAATTCTGTGAGTAATTTCAACTCATATATCTGCTTACTTATTACTCTTGTTACTGAGAAAGGTTCTAGTCACTGTTTACTGAGCTTCTTACACAGTCTCATTGTCTTGATATTGTTTGCTGAAAGTAGCACTTAATTCTCTATTAAGAACTTCATTGAAAGATGTTTTTAATTATAGTATTTCATCTATCACTTCTGAATACAGTGAATACTTTTCACTGCCTTCTTATAAATTTTATTCAAAAGTTTCAATCTCACTTTTACTTCTGATACTGAGAAATACTTCATTCTCTGTATCTGTTTAATATTCTGACTGCTTATTCTTCTCTTCAGAACATTGTCTGTGACATCACTGAGTAATAAAGAATTATATTCATAATAAGCATAGAAAGAAGATATCTTTAAGATTGCATTCTTTGTATTATTATATATGAATTCAGTGATCAGAAGATATTTGAGCTAATCATTCTAATAATATAAACAGAACACTCAAAGATACTGTTCTAGTGTCTGATTCTAGTATTCAGTCTGGTCATTGATCTGCAGATGAAATGCAATACTAAGAAGATATCTTATTATAAGATGATAGTAAAAAGCTGATCAGTATTTACTGATAAAGAGGAATTCTCAATCTGTTATCAATAATTTCAGAGCACTGTGATTATGAATGATGATATCTAAAAACAGATTAGTCAATTCAGAGGCTTTAATCTTTTTATGAGTAGAGATATATCTGATTATCTTTGTAAAGCAGTCAATAATAATCAAAATTGAGTCATATTCTTTGACTCTTGTCAACTTCAGCAGATCAACTATGAAATTCATCAATAGATTCTGTCATGAGCTCTTTGAAATAAACAGTGATATTAACTTACTGTATTACTTATACTGTGAGATCTTTATTCTTTAATAGATATTACAAGTCTCAATATACTCTTTGACATCTGTCTGAAGCTTGTTTCAATTGTATTTACATTTTAGAAGCTTCTCAGTCTTCTCTAATCTGAAGTGCTCTGTATGAGAATCATTATAATGAATTCTCAATAACTTCTGACACACTGCCCTGCTATGAGAGACAAAGACTGAATCATTTAGCAGTAGAAGTTCATATTCTTCTAGTTATTAGCAACTTGATTCCTTAGTAATATTACTCTGCTCAGAGTCTATCTCTTTCAAGTTCAAATCAGACTCTTTCTTCTTCAACTTCTGAATTCAAGCTGTAGTAGAGATGTCTCTCTTCTATAACTTATCAATGAATTTCAAAAGTAGTCAGATTGAAAGATTATAGACTGTTTCATTCTTTATCAATTCAATGATTGTAAGATATGACATGAGAAGCTCATAATCTTTAGTATCAGTTCTCTGTGAGAATCTGGGTTTTCTTTCATCTTCTATACTGAGTCACACAGCTGCTTCTTCAGTGCTGTTCTTAAGCTTCAGAGAATCTCAACTCTCTGCAGTCAGCTTCTTCTGCAGTGATGATAGAGATTCTTTTGTAGAATTCTTCTTTGCATTAATAATATTATAATTGAGTCATCTAGACAGTATATTGACAGAGTTAAGTCAATCTGAATGATATCAGATATAGAAATCATACTCTGAAAGCAGCTCTGTTCACCTGGCTTGATATTCTGTCAAGCTCTTTGTTGTTAAGAAGTAATGCAGATTTGCATGATCAGTGAGAACTTGCACTGAGTACTTACTACTCTGAAGATAATATTATCAGATCTTAAAGAATTCAACAATTACTAACATCTTCTGATCATGAATATTATACCTTCTCTGCATGAGTGATAACTTCTTGAAGAAGAAGGTCACTGATCTTTATTCACAGCATCTTATAGACTCTGTGAAAAAGCCTTCTTTCACAGACAATTCATTATCTGTTTTCTCAGAGATGATTATTCCTTAATTCTTTCAATATTGAAAGGTCTTCAATGTCAACTGTGAAAAGATTTCACAGATCTCATTTCTGAATACATCAGTCTCACACTGACTAAGTAAGTCAGAATTAAAATGATTCAGTATCATGACATCTGTGAAAGCTTGTTTCAATTCTGCAAACACCTGCACAGTGCCTTGAGTGAGAATAAACAGTCTTATTTTCCTGTCTTTCACACTTCTCTTTAACAGATCTATAAGAGGGGCAGTAATCTGTGAATATGCATAGATGAATTATCTGTAGAAATTCACAAATTCTAGAAATATCTGCATCTTGTGATATATCTGCAGTGTCAGTCAGTTCTCAATGATGAAGACCTGGCTTCTGTTCATTGAAATGTCATTTATCTCAATAATATAGTCTAAGAAATCAATCTCCTGCATGTAGAACAAGTATTTTTCAGTGTTTGTATAGAGTTAATGCTGTCTCAAGCAACTCAACACTTCTTGAATATGAGTATCATGTTCTTTCTCTGATTTTGAGAAGATTAAAATGTTGTTCAGATATACTATGCAGAAGACATTGACAAGGCCTCACAGTATCTCATTTATATAGATCTGGAAGATGACTGAAGTGTTACAAAGATTAAAAGGCAAAACAAGATATTTAAAATTGTCATACTTGATATGAAAAGCTGTTTTTCAAACATCATCTTCATTAACTCTGATTCTATGATAGACATCTTATATATCAATCTTTGAGAACATCTTTGCTTCAGATAATTGATCAATCATCTTATCAATTAACAGTAATGAATAGCAATTCTTAATCATCATCTTATTGAGGCCTCTGTAGTCTATATATAAGTATAGCCTATCATTCTTCTTGAGTATAAAGAGTATAGACGCCTCTGCTGAACTCTTTGATAAATGTATTCAGTTCTTTGATTATACTTCTTCAAGATATTTATGCAGAACATTCAATTTCTTTACAGATAAGTTATAAAGAGACTTATACAGCACTATTACACTGTCTTCAAGACAAATCTTATATTATATCTTGATATCAGGAAACTTCACTGCTTTTCTTTCTGAAAAGACATTCTTAAAATCTGTAAAGAGATGTTGTGTATGTTCATCTTTAATAATAGATACTGCTGCTAATCTTACAGTGAGAATGATGACTTCTTCATCTGTTTTCAAGTCTCAATCATCTGCTACACAGTATATTGACTCAATCTTTTTCTCAAGATTCTTTCAATGAAACTCTTCAGATTTCTCTATCACTGTCTCTTCATCAGTGAGGCAGTACTGTCACATCTGAGTGACTCAGTCAATGAGAGAATTGTTTTCTCTCAATTATGAGAGATCTAGAATGATGTTCTTATCTATGATGTTGACTGTATAAAGAAGCAGACTGCTTTTCTTGAAGATTTCTTCTAAGTCTGTGATCACACACTTCACTTGAATTATGTTAAAACAGTGATATTTCATTTCATCAGTAAATTTTACATGGTCTGACAGATCTATCTTCTTTCAACTCTTCATCAAAGAAAAGAAATAGAATATGAAGTTAGCATTCATTCTGAAGTTGAGTAGACATCTCACTGATATCTTCTCATTCAGAATATGCATTGTGATTGTAACATGAACTCAGAGATGTGAGAATTGTTAATTCTTTTCTTTCTCTTCTTTATCTTCTGTGAATACATTTGTCAGAAGAGAAGTTAACTTTGAGAAGATGTCTTCTTAGTTTCTTCTCTTCTTCAGCTTCTTATAATCACTGACATAGTGATCATCAGCTCTGCAGTTGAAACAGAGATCTTTATCAAATCTTTTTTAATATTTCTTTACAGTGAGTGAAGAATCAGAATACTTGAAATTCTTCTTTACTTTCTTCACACTGAAGTCATCACAGTGCTGTTTAAATCCTGTCATTGATTACTTAGAAGAAGTCTTGTTGACCTTTTTCTCAGAGAATTGATTATTCAAATAGATTCAGAAAGCCAGGTTGACAAGCTCAGTGCAATTGATTAATGAACTCTGATATTATAATATCATTATTCACACCTTGTAGACTGGCCGCCGGGACCATGAATTTTACATTTAATCTCATTTGATCTGATCTCATACATTTCTTGGCGTGAGTCTCACCAGGACCAAGCCTCAAAAAAATCTGAAAATGGACCATTTCTGAGAGAAATGATGTGAAAAATGACCAGATTTAATTCAAGAACAGTGAAATGAGAGTAATTTTTCAGAATAAACTGTGAAAGATGATCATTCTTTCAAAATCAGAATGTGACTGAGACTGAAGATTAAAATCAGTCTCATTCAGTTCATTCAGTGATTACTTATATAATCAGAATTTGATAATAATTATTGATAACACTCATGAAACAACTAAATACATTCTTATATAAGTTTATTCTTCACTTTCTTATGAAAACTACACTTCTCTGATATACTGTGATCAGAGATATTAAACTGTCTGATAATTCCATGTTTTATAATTATGAGTTTCTTGATTGTTTCTTCTTATAATTGTTCTCAGTGATAGTGATAAATATCTCAACTTGAGTTGAACTTTTACTTCATTCTCATCTCTATTAATGAAATTGTCAGAATATCATGCATCATCAGTGCAACAGTTGAATATATACTCTTAACAATTTTTCATAACTCTAGAATTGATTTGATGTATAAATTCATCAGATCATCTTGAAGATAGCAGTCAAATTCAGTTTTATAAGCATGTAGTTTTGCCTGATTTTCAGTTGCAATCAATGTATGCAAGTTCTGTTTCAAAGTTAGTATTATAGTTCTATGAGATATGAAGTGTTATCAAAGATCATTACTTACTAGAGAATTGTATTTCACTATCTTCACATCTTAAACATCTACTCATTCAAATCTCTGATAGTTGATATTGTAGTAGTCTCAGACTAATTTAATATATGAGTCTCATTTCTCCTTTGTTCAATCTTGAGAAGTGTAGATATTAACTTAATAAGAGAAATCTAGTAGAGCTGCTACAGTATAGTACTCTGTAAAAGATTGTTCAGTTTTACTGTAATAATATACCAGTTTATCTCTTACAGCAATAATAGCCTGCACTATAGTATTATTTCAGACTGAATTTCTTTTTGAGTGATTCAGCTGCTTCTCAAGATGAGTAAATAAACTGTTATACACTCATCAGACTGACTGTATTATTGATGTACAAGTGATTGAGACTGTCTTTGTTATCTTATAAAACTGAAACAGTAAATCAATCACATATTTCAACTGAGTTCACTTCATATCAGAAAGTTTCAATATCTGAATCTTTTCTCAATCAGAGTGTTACACTCAATGATCAATTATCTGACACAATCAAAGAGTCTGAACAGTTATCTCATATATTGAACTTCACTATGTTCTAACATTCTGTATCATATTCAGTGATATGACTGATTTGTTTATTTATTGAATATTATGAAATTGTTGTTCTTGTTTAGAAGAGGTACAAATCACATTAACAATGTTTCAAATCTGTGATATTTAAATTATTAGTCAATCTATTCAAAATTAACAGTAGTGTTATTAAAAAGTATTATCAAAAAGTAATATCAAAAAGTATTGTCAAAAAACATTATCTTTTGCAAAGTGAATGCAAAAGTTACTTGAGTAATTACTTTCATCTCATTCTCATCTCAAGAATCAGTCATCTCATTATTCTTCATCTTGATATCAAGATTCTTTATAAGTGTTTGTATCATAAGTTGAATCACATGAGCGATGCAGAATATGACCTTGTTTATCATTTCAGAAATGCAAAGTCAATTTTTACTTCAAGCTCTTCATCATAGTGTAGTTATTCACAGCATTGTCAGTTATAATTTTAAGAAGACTGAGACTAATATCTCAATAGTCATTTTTAATCACAGTTATTAATATCTCTGTCATATAATTCTCAGTATAACTACTGATTAATGATTCAAATTCAATTAATGTCTCTTGATAAGTTCAGTTCTCATCAATGTAATAACATGTAACTCTTATAAATGTAAGATTGTTTATACTAGTTCATGCATTCACTGTGAGAGACACTCTTCAATGATTCTTCAACTCTGATTCTAGATGTTGCATATTGACTTTGTAGTATATCTCAAGGTTGGACTGAAGACAGAATCAATGTGAAATATGAAGATTTGAATTAAATATTTGAAGAAGTGTTCAGAATTCGGGGTTTTCAATTGATCAAAGAGAAAGATTCAGAGATATACACATGCAAAGTAATTATTCACAGAAGTTATCAGATAAGAGTTATGAAATCAAAGTACTAATATATGATTATTTTTATATGATTTTCTTTAAATTAGAAAGTTAGTATTATTAAAAATCATTATCTGATAGAGCAACTTATCAGCTCAGTAGTAATTTTCTGATTATTTTTCTTTTATTGTCTGCATTCTGATGACTTCAGATGTTGAGAAATTTCTTCAGAGCTATGATCAGTTCATGATAAATATTTCTGAATGAAGTTACAGTGATTGTAGCAGAGAGATGACTCTTCAGTAATCTATAATACAATCTGTTGATAATTATTTCATAGTTTATCTCAATATTTGTGTTGAGTTTTTCATAAATTTCATGACCTGGAATCAGATATGAAGAATGAAGTGATTATTCATCATAATTGAAAGAAAGCATTCTGTATTGAATTATAAATAACATAGACTTTGTAATTCACAGTGATTTCTTAAAGAGTTTGTGAATCTTTAATAGAAGTAAAAGAAGTGAAAGAAGTGAATTCAGAAGATATGATAATAATTTGAGAAAGATGATAATTTATTTTCAATAACTGATCACTGATGTGTGTAAGAAGAATTAATATAAGAGAAAATAATCTTGTTTCTTAGCTTAGTTATAATTTTAGTACTAACTCAGATTGAATATTATTGATGTATAAAAGTAAATAAATAATCTTGATTAATCTCTATCATATTTCTTGAAATATATTAATATTGTGAAAGAGAGTGTTATCAAATTGCATTACTAGATAATATTATTAAAAATATATTAATATTATGAATATCAATATTGAAAAAATGTTGATACTTATACATTATAGTGATTTGTGAATCATGATAGTTAAATATATATATATATATATATTATTCCTGACTTGATTACAACTTGTACAATAATTTTTGAAAACTCAAAATCAATTTTAATTATTAATAATTAAAAACTTAAACTTATAACTAACTAATATAAAAAGAAAAAAATCTACTTCTTCTCTTTCTCATTCTTCTTATTATTCTTTATAATTTACTTCTTATTCTTCTTCTTCTTCTTCTTCTCATCTGAGATAATAATCATCTCAAAATCTCTCTCTACTGTCTTCTCAGAGAAGAGTTTCTGCTGCTCTCTCTCAGTCAGGTAAACCTGTGCCTTAAAATCCTGTATTTTCTGATCTACTGTCTCAGGTTTCATCTCAGCAGTAAGTAGATTGACATGCTCAGAAAGCAGAGCTGTCTTCTCAATATTCTGAATTATGAAGTGTATTCAAGACCTGAACAAGGCCTCAATTCCCTTCTTCTCTGCCAGCTTCTGCTAATCAATTAGAGAACAGAAGTATTATCAAAAATCATTATCTCTCAATAAATAAAAAACTTATCAGTTTTGACTTCTTTATCTTCTACTTTAACACTCTCTTAATCTTCTTCTACTACTGCTTATTTATAGTAACACTCTTCTTCTCTCTCTCTCTCTTTATCTTGAACTTAAATCATTCTCAAAACTTCTTCTGATCTTATTACTACTGTATGAGACTCTTCACTGTCTTCTTCTTCAATCTCTCACAGACAGTGTCATTCATATTATTTCTATACTTAGTTCAGTCTAAATCTATCAGAAGTATTACTTAAAATCATTATCATTCTACTCTTTTATAAAGCCTCTTCAAGGCATTATAACATGCTTTGCAATCTATTTTCTCTTGCTTGAACATCTTCTTCTTCTCTCTCTTCAATCTATCATAATGCTCACGTGTCTTGATAATTCACAGAATCACAGAATATTTGAAGAGAGATGACATAATTGATTTCAGTGAGTATTAGAGAGAAATGAAGACAGAAGAGATAGTCAGAAATAATATAATAATAATAATAATAATGATAATGATAATAATAGTAATAGTAATGATAATAGTGATGATGTTGATGATGATGATAATAATGATAATGATGATGATAATGATGATGATGATAATGATAATGATGAAAGAGAGAGTGCATTGAAATATATTACTGACTTATCAAATATAAAGAGATAAAGAAAATATTAACAGCTTTCAGAGATATACAGAAACAGCTACAGTATTGCATAGTAATATTATCTTCATTCAATACATACAATGTTGATATTCTTTATATACAGTTATTATATAATCTATATCAGAGATACATGCAGAAAACAGATCTTTATTACTAGAGAGAATGATTGCAGTGATTCTCTATTTTCATATTATAAAGATAAGTTATTCTCATTTCTTTCTTCTCTCTTTCTCTTCTTCTTCAACTCATCACTAAGTTCAAGCTGATATGAAAACTATTAAAACACTCTCAGAAACTCTCAAATTGAAGAGTATAGATTAATTAAATTTCAAATGTAGAAGAAATCAAATTATCTTCTATAGATTTAATTATTCATTTCTTCTCAAATAAAACAGCAGTTGCATCCCTCTCTCCCTCAATCAAATGAAACATAGCCTGTGAAAAGTGAGTATCATGCCAGATTATAATGATCAACACAGTCTCAGTATGCAGAGCTGTATATGTGCAGCACATGCTGAACTGAAAGACTGTATAAATTGCAAACTAGTGACAGCATCTCAGAGAGAGCCATGCAGTGTGAAAAAGTCATAACTCTCAGTCACATGTGCAGAGAGTGAATCACTGCAGTAAGTATATATACATTGAAGTAATACTTTTTAATAACACTCAGTCTCTGATATAATGAAAATAGAGTCTCTCTGTGAGATCTGTTTCTATCAGAAGTTAGAAGATCTTATATTTCTCAAGATTATCTTCACATATCTTGTCTGTAAAATTAATAAGAGAAATCATCAATTTCAGTGTTCTGTTCTTGATGTTATTCAAGTGATAGCAGAGTTCACTCTGATCACACTTTTTAAGTGTATATTTTCTAATTATTCACATTTATATAGATATATACTGATTATTTATTAGATAATATTAAGATAATCACTTATCACAGCTGTGTTATTCTCACTGTGAGAGATATACAGTTGATAATGAATATTATAAAGACTCTGAGAAGTAAGTATTTTAAAAGTGCTGTGACTCTGTAATCTTGATTTTTTTTTGTTTTTATTTTTTATTTTTTTATTTTTCTTTTCTTTTCTTTTTTTTATTTTTCTTTCTCTTTCTGTCTCTTTTTTTCTTTCTCTTCTTTTTTTCTTTCTCTTTTTTTTTTTTTTTATTGTGATTTTTTCTTGTTGTTTTGTTTTTTATTTTTTTATTATTTTTTGTATTTTACATTTTTTTTTTTAATTAAAATGATATTAATTATGATCTGTGTTCAGAAAAGTAATGATATTTAATAATACTCTCTGTTGAATTTTCAACAAATGAGCACTATGTTATGATATTATGTAAGTAAGAAATGATTTCATAATCTCATTTAATATCATTTTCAATAATGAGATCAGAATGAAAATGTGACTAAGAATTCAAACATATTCTTTATCTGAGACTAGATTTTTATTTGAAAAGTGAATCTGAAATCTTTAATATTTAAAATAATGAGATTTGAGATCAATGTAATGAACACAAATCATGATCAGAAGTAATGCTTTTAGACAATGTAACAACTGTAAAGTTTGATCCTGGTCTCAGACACGGTCACACGGTCAGTCTAACACCTTGTGAGTCAGCTTCATGAGATAAAGCTGTGTTTTTAATTGATTCAAATTATCAGTTAATTTCTCTCAATATTCTTCAAATCTTGCATTGAAATCAGAAGAATTCTTATCATCTTATTAATGTAATGAGTTGAATCACTGCATCACTGTGAAGCTGTGATTGTGATGATCTTCAATTTAATTCAGTAGAAAGTTCTTGAATTCTTCTCAAGTTATAATAGTATTGATATGCTCAAGCTTTCTCTTCTTGATAATTCAAGTAGTCACAGAGATGTCTTCAAGGAGGTTGACAGTGTATATTACTCATATCTTATGAGTATTATACTGGCTCAGATTAAGACAGAATTTCTGTTCAAGAATATAGATAAAGCTGTGAAATTCAGACAAGATGTTTTTCTTATATCTCAGAGAATCTCTGATCTTAATCTCTCTATCTTCATGATAGATGTAGGTGTGTAGAGGCTGTGACAGTGATATAGTGATTGAAGAGCTCATGTTAAAATGTGCAGCAGGTTCAGAAATCTCGGATTTCTGCTGAGATAGAGATGTACACACTCTAGAGAATGATGTAGTGTTTTCCTCAGAGAATAAGATCAGATTGATCCCAGTACAGATGCATGAGATTATATCAGTTTATTAGAGCTTGACTGATTCAAACTTGTAATCAGATTAAGTAATTTAAATTATAATATGACAGAACTGAAGTGATGACTAGTTGATGATATTATATAGAAGTAGTTGTTTGAGAAGCTGTATGAGTGAGCTTGACTATCTTGCTTGAATAGTGAGCTTGTAGACTACAGAGTTATTGCAAGAATATCACAGATATGATACTTAGTATACTAAGAAGATTATATGAGATATACAGTAACTCTTATATATATTTCAGTAGAAGAAAAATAAATCACTGACTTCTTTAATAAGAAGTCAGCATCTAGCTATTCTATATAGATAATAAGTGAATACTCTTCTCTCATTTCATAAGTGAGAATAGCCAGAGTAATACCTCAGCAGCATCTCATTGTCAAGAAAGAGTAATCTGCTGATCTTGTATAAAAGCGGGGTTCTTATATTCATCAATCGGATCTTCCTATGATACATTCGAATGATGTCATAGAGTGGTTGAAAACCAGTTCAAACAGGATGAAATCATCCGCATGAAAGCGATGAGCCGTGTGGAACCGCAACGGGGCCTTGACGCGGCCGGGAGCGTGACACACGGTCACACGGTCAGTCTAAGTACTGTAGAAGAGTATAAAAGATATATAATAAAATATTTCAATTATCTATTTCAACTGAAGTAAGATTCTCTTTAATTAGAAATTTATCTCTATGATTAGACTAGCTCTCAGAACTAGACTAGTCACTGAGATTATAAATTTCATGTTTGATTTCATTTAATCTGATCTCATACATTTCTTAGCATGAATTCTGCTGAGACTAGTCATTAAAAAAACATGCAAAGTAACTATATATCAGATCTCAAAATGAAATCATGACTTGAAAAAAATAAGAAAGTGATTTCATTTAGTATCATTTAATCTCATTTAGTCTTATTCTTAGCATAAAGTTACTATTTTTAGACATTTTAAGGTTTTTTTTAAACTATTTTTAATTTTTTAAAAAGTAACACTTTTTGATAACACTTAAATGAGATTTAAAGTCATTTAAAGAAATAAAAATAATTTAAATTAAGAAGTGAAAATCATGATCTCATTTGAAAAATGTAATAAGAGTAGATAGTAAGTCTCACTGAGATAGTATAAAACTACTATCTAATGTTAAAATCATGTAATGAGATCAGTTGAATTGATAATGAGATTATCAAATATTCTGATTCTGATCTCAGACACGGTCATACAGTCAGTCTACTCAGAACTATGAATTTCATATTTAGTTTTATTTAATCTGATTTTATACATTTCTTGATATGAATCTCACTAAGACTAATTATTAAAAAAACATACAAAGTAACTATATATCAGATCTCAAAATGAAATCATGACTTAGAAAAAATAAGAAAGTGATTTCATTTAATCTTATTTAGTTTCATTCTTAGTATAAAGTTACTATTTTTAGACATTTTAAGGTTTTTTTAGACTATTTTTAATATTTTAAAAAGTAACACTTTTTGATAACACTCAAATGAGATTTAAAGTCATTTAAAGCAATAAAAGCAATTTAAATTGAGAAGTGAAAATCATAATCTTATTTGAAAAATGTGATAAGAGTAGACAGTAAGTCTCACTGAGACAGTATAAAACTACTATCTAATGTTAAAATCATGTAATGAGATCAGTTAAATTAATAATGAAATCATTAAATATTCTAGTTCTGATCTCAGACACAGTCACACGGTCAGTCTATCTGTAATACTTTCAATAGTAGTACTGATTAATTTTTTCTTTTAAAAATTATTTATTCTAAGATGTTTTTTTATCTCAGAGATTCACATTTTTATCTTCTTTTATAAATGAGTAAAAAGAATCTTTTCAGTCTTGATAGAATTTATCAATATTTAAAGCTCTAAAACTCTTACTTTGTATTACTTGAGTATTTAAACTTCTTATCAGAATTAATATAATATCTTCTTATAAGAGTAATACTTATAAAGAGACAGATATCATTATTCTGAGTGTAATAAAAACAGTATGAGAGTGAGAAGAAATAAATATATAAAATTCTCTCTTTTTTTAGCTGTTTAATACAGTGTAGATAAGTAATAGTATCAGTCAAAGACTGTATCAGAGTCTCTTCACAGAGAGAAGATAAAGAAATTACAGAACTCTATGAACTCAACTCAGAAGTACTGTAAGCAG
>NW_025544778.1:4635739-4661963 GCF_000003525.1 Blastomyces dermatitidis ER-3 | reverse complement strand
CAAGCTACTGTCTCTGAATCAAGCTCTCTTTAAAATTCTCTCTGAATGATTATACAGAGTTATATATAGACTAGTTAGCAGAATCATAAATTTCATGTTTAATTTCATTTAATCTGATTTCATACATTTCTTGACATGAATCCCGCTGAGACTAATCATTAAAAAAACATGTAAAGTAACTATTTATCAGATCTTAAAATGAAACTATAATTTAAAAAAAATAAGAAAGTAATCTTATTTGATTCTATTTAGTCTCATTCTTGACATAAAGTTATTATTTTTAGACATTTTAAGGTTTTGTTTAGACTATTTTTAATGTTTTAAAAAGTAATAATATTTGATAACACTTAAATAAGATTTAAAGTCATTTAAAGTAATAAAATGAATTTAAATTAAGAAGTGGAAATTATCATCTCATTTTAGAAATGTGATAAAACTAGACAGTGAGTTCTACTGAGATAGTATAAGACTACTATCTAATCTTAATACTGTGTAATAAGATCAATTAAATTGATAATAAGTAGACTAGTCATTAAAATCATGAATTTTACATTTAATTTCATTTAATCTGATCTCATACATTTCTTAGTATAAATCCCGCTGAGACTAATTATCAAAAAAATATGCAAAGTGACTATTTATCAGATCTCAAAATAAGACTATGACTTAGAAAAAATAAGAAAGTGATCTCATTTTAAAAAAAATAAGAAACTGATCTCATTTAATCTCATTTAGTCTTATTCTTGATATAAAGTTACTATTTTTAGACATTTTAAGGTTTCTTTTAGACTATTTTTAATTTTTTAAAAAGTAACGATTTTTGATAATGCTCAAATGAGATTTAAAGTCATTTAAAGCAATAAAATGAATTTAAATTGAGAAGTGAAAATCATGATCTCATTTAAAAAATATAATAAGAGTAGACAGTAAGTCTCACTGATTATTATTATTATTATTATTCTTTCATTATAGATGTATATAGTTAGAGACTATAATATCTATCTGAAAACTTGTAGTTCTCAGAGTTTTTCTAGTATCTGTAAGACTAATTATTATACATTTTATCAATTTCAGATATGCAAAATTAGAAAATTCCAGCTCAGAATATAAGAACCTCTTATAAATTACAGCATTTTTAATATCTTCTAATACTTTTGAAACCATTTAGAAAGTAACATGACATAGAAAAAGAAACAAAGTTTTAAAGATAGACACAGTAGATAGAAAAGAAAAGAAAAGAAAAGAACTACAGAATAAGATCTCTGCAGTTTATATCTTAAGCTATATACATATTTTAACACTCTATATAGATAGTATGAGACTACTATCTAATCTTAAAACTGTGTAGTGATATTAATTAAATTGATAATGAGAGTATTAAATATTCTTATGACGGGCTGCGCTCAATCAATCATATAGACTATTCTGTTACACTTAGACTGGCCGTCAGAATCATGAATTTCACATTTGGTCCCATTTGGTCTGATCTTATACATTTCTTAGCGTGAGTCCCACCAGGACCAAGCCTCAAAAAAATCTGAAAATGGACCATTTCTGAGAGAAATGGCATGAAAAATGACCAGATTTAATTCAAGAACAGTGAAATGAGAGTAATTTTCCAGAATAAACTGTGAAAGATGATCATTCTTTCAAAATCAGAATGAAACTGAGACTGAAGATCAAAATCAGTCTTATTCAGTTCATTCAGTGATTACTTATATAATCAGAATTTAGTAATGATTATTGATAACACTCATGAAACAATTAAATACATTCTTATACAAGTTTATTCTTCACTTTCTCATGAAAACTACACTTCTCTGATATACTGTGATCAGAGGTATTAAACTGTCTGATAATTTCATGTTTTATAATCATGAGTTTCTTGATTATTTCTTCTTATAATTGTTCTCAGTAATAGTGATAAATATCTTAACTTGAGTTGAACTTTCACTTTATTCTTATCTCTGTCAATGAAATTGTCAGAATATTACATGTCATCAGTGCAACAGTTGAATATGTACTCTTAATAATTTTCTATAACTCTAGAATTAATTTGATGTGTAAATTTATCAGATTATCTTGAAGATAGCAGTCAAATTCAGTTTTACAAGCATGTAGTTTTGCCTGATTTTCAGTTGTAATCAATGTATATAAGTTCTGTTTCAAAGTTAGTATTATAGTTCTATGAGATATGAAGTGTTATCAAAGATTGTTACTTACTAGAAAATTGTATTTCACTGTCTTCATATCTTGAACATCTGCTTATTCAAATCTCTGATAGTTGACATTGTAGTAGTCTCAGACTAATTTAATATATGAGTCTCATTTCTCCTCTGTTCAATCTTAAGAAGTGTAGATATTAACTTGATGAGAGAGATCTAGTAGAGCTACTACAGCATAGTACTCTGTAAAAGATTGTTCAGTTTTGCTGTAGTAATATACCAGTTTATTTCTTACAGTAATAATAGCCTGTGCTATAGCATTATCTCAGACTGAATTTCTTTTTAAGTGATTTAACTGCTTCTCAAGATAAGTAAATAAACTGTTATACACTTATCAGACTGACTACATCATTGATATATGAGTGATTGAGACTGTCTTTATTATCTTATAAAACTGAAACAGTAAATCAATCACATATTTTAACTGAGTTTACTTTATATTAGAAAGTTTCAATATCTGAATCTTTTTCTGATCAGAGTGTTGCACTCAATAATCAATTATCTGACACAATTAAAGAGTCTGAACAGTCATCTTATATATTAAACTCTACTGTGTTCTAATATTCTGTATCATATTCAGTGATGTGACTGATTTGTTTGTTTATTGAATATTGTAAGAGGCCTACGCCGAATAGATCAGTATAATATTGATAGGTCTTATATAACAAAGATAAAAACATTAGAGAAGGAAAGAAAGAGAAAGTGCGAGAATCAGTGATTGAGATGAATATTTATACATGTATGTAGTGATGTACATGGTGGAGCTTCGGGGCGGAAGAATATACGCGCGTTCATAGCAGCTGAGAATTGGTGATCAGGAATGGCTGAGAATTGAAGCATATGCTACGCGCATTTGTAGCAGCCGCGGATTGGTGATCAGAAGTGGCTGAGAATTGAAGTGTACACTATGTGTGTTTGTAGCGGCTGCGGATCAGTGATCAGAAATGAAAGAATCTATGAAGTGTAATAAAATAGTCTATATGATTGATCAGGCGCAGCTCATCACATTAGCTCTCTCTTTTCAGAAGCAGTTCTCATCAGTCAAGAACTGCTGTTTCAGATAATATGAAACTCAGAGTTCAGATCAGTTGATCATAGCTGACTCATTTCATCAGATATTATCAGCTATGATCATGAGATCTCTTATTGAGAATATCTTCAATCTCTCACTCAAGCTTATTATCTTCTTCTATGATGTCTGATAACTGTCAGTCAGAAGTCAGCTGAGAAGAGAATGAATTGATGACAGCATGATAAAGCAAGCTTATGTGAAATATATCATGAATTTCTGATAATGTGTTAAGACAGTAGTTGTGACTATCTAGAACTTCTATTACTTTATATCTGATATGATAATAGTCTAGTGTACAAGATGAATATATAATTCATATATTCTTGAGATTCAATCACACAAGGTCTTCTATCTTATACTGCTCTGCAGAATCTTGTTGAATATTGATTTAATCTTCTTAATCTTGTTTTATGATTGTTATGAAGATCTCTGCTCAGTTGCAGATGTCTCAGAGCTTCATTACTATATTATCAGTAATCTGAATCAGACTGCAGAGGTTCAGTGTGCACTGTGTAATCTCTAGAAGATTTAACACTTTCATGTAATATCTGTGTGTAAGAAAGAACAGGCTTATATCTGTTAAAACAGTATCTTGACTGTTAATAGTGACCTCTGCATGTAGAAGAAGATCATATCAATCATCTTATAAGTAATTACAGAACTTATGAAGATAATTCTTTACAGTCTGAATTGTTCATTTCAATGCATTATCAGTCTCAGAGTGATAGATAGTTAACAGACAGTGTGTAATCTTAAGAACTTGATAGATTCTTATTCAGAGAGTGCTTATGAATTAACAGCTCTGATCTGATACTATCAATCTCAGTAATTCATACATTCAATAGAATGAACTCTGTAAGAAGACTTCAGTAACTTGTTCAGTATTTATCTTATTATAAGATTTCAATATTATATTCTTACTTAGTCAGTTAATGATGATCAGAATGTTTCTACAGCTCTTACTCCCAGATAGATTAATAGTGAAGTTAATTACTACATCTTATCAGATTCTATCAGAGATATTAAGTGATTTCAGTAGATCTTTTCTACAGTTCTTTCATAAGATAATAGAAGAACAGTAATTGTAGTTTCAGACAAAGCATCTGATACTGTTTAATATCTCAGATCAGTAGAATTCTCAGAAGATCATTCTATACAGTTGTTTACAGTCTGAATAATCAGTTATATATAAATCATACATCTCTTGTATTATCTGAGTGTGTAAGAATTCAGAGTGAGAGACTCAGTGTTATTTATAAAATCATAGAGTGTTATTATTATTAATTGAGTATTCTGAGATATCAGTTCTGATACATAGTTCTGAGAGAAATCAGAGTACTTCTTAATATACTGCTTCAGTGAGAATCTGAAGAAGTTTATCAGTCTAAGCTGCTGTATATCATAGTTCATTCAGTGTAGAGAAAGTGAAGATATTGATATCAGTTCTAATCAGAGAAGTATATATGATGTTATGAGCTGTTCTATCTTGATCAATTAATATCTTCAGATTCAAGAGCTGATGCTCTCAGTTCATTCAGTGAGTATCTGTTACATCAGATAGTATATCTTACTCTTATTATAAGAGAGTATCTATTATTGAGTTCTGACTGTCAGAACAGTAGTGTATTATAAAATGAAAGTAACTTAGAAACTCAGATCATTGTATCTGTTATTCAGTAAGTTTATAGATAGTTATGAAGTATTTGAGATTCTTATAATCTGTGACTATTTTAAATTTAAAGACACTTTGAAGTTCAGAGTCTCATTCTTCTAAACAGTGTATAATTGTGAGAAGTTTCTTATCATAGATCTCATAATTGCATTCAGTGAGACTCAGTTTCTTAGATATAAAGATACATGATTGTAGAACATCTTTATCATTATATTACAATATCACTTCTTCTGTCATATAGTCAGAGAAATCAGCTTCAACAACTGTCTTATGATCAGAATCAAATGTTATCAGTAGAGAGATATTAATGAACATCTTCTTCATCTGTATAAATGCAGCTTCAGTGTTCATTAATCATTGAAATACTGAGTCTTTCTTAGTAAGGTCTGTAAGTGATCTCATAATATCTGAGAAGTTTCATATAAATCACTGATAGAAGTTAGTAAATCTGATGAAGCTTCATATATCTTTCACAGTACATGAAGCTTCTCATTCAAGAATGACAGAGACTTTCTCAGAATTCATTTGAATTCTCTTATCAGCTTCTATAATAAAACTCAGATACTTAGTACTCTTGACTTTAAAATCACACTTATTAATATCTATCAGTAGTTCTGCTTCTTGTAGCTGTTGTAATATCTTTTACACATATTCTTGATATTCTTTTCTAAATTCATTGATGAAGATGAGAATGTTATCTAGATAAGTAGATATAAACTCATCAAGGAAATCTCAGAGTACTCAGTTAATATACTTCTGAAATGTACTGAGAGTATTAGTCAGTTCAAAGAATGTGACTATTCATTCAAAGAGACTATAACATGTTTAAAATACTGTAAATCATTCATCTTCTTCAGTGATATGAATCTTATAAAACACAGTGATGATATCTAGTTTTATAAATTATTAAGCTCATCTGATCTGTGTTAGAGTTTCATTGATAAGAGATAAGAAATATCAATCTTTCTTTGTCAATCTGTTCAGATCTCAGTAGTTCATGCAGAATCAGAGTTCTTTATCTGATTTCTTTACAAAGAGAATAGAGACTGCAGCAGAAGAGTTGCTAACATGTATAAATTCTTTATTTAACAGATTATTGAGTGTCTTTTGAAGAAGAAGAAGTTCATCTCAGAACATGCTATAAAGAGAGTCTCATGACAGTTCAGAGTTCTTATCATTCTTTTTCTCTAACTTGATACTGTGATTCACTTCAGAATCTCATAAGAGAGGTATATTCATAATATTATCTTGTTAAAAGACATCTAAATATTCATGATATTATTGAGAAAGTTTTATATAAGAATCTATTATTATAATATAAAATAACTTTTCTAGAGTCTTTTTAATATTGATCAGACTGATAAAATAGATTGATATATAGTCTTACTATCAGTGACTCTGTCAGTGATTTTGATGATGACTTCTTTTTCAGAGTATTTCATACACATTGACAGAGATCTGTGTCAGATTCATGATCTTGTGAATGTCATTTTCATGAACTCTATCATTGTTAGGGAATATCAAGCTTCTGTTTTAAGCATTCAATAAGATGCCTTGTTCAGATAGTCAGATAAGTTCTAACATAAGATTATAATTAAGATTATTAACTTCATATATATAGATATCTTCATGTTGATGTTCTTCTACATCTATGATCAGCTTCATTATATAACAGGTACAAATGTCTTTTAAATCATCAAATTCTATGAGAAGTCAGAGTTTTAATAGAGAGATACACTGAAGATTATGATGTCTTATAACTGAAGATTTTATTATTATATAGTAATATAGATCACTGTCTATCATAGTCTTCATATTATACATATTATTAATCACAGTGAATACAAGAATTGCATTCATTATCATCTTCTCTTTAAATTATTATCATTCAATCTCTTCAAGCTTCTGTTTGTGAATTTGAACAGAAGCTAATCTTTTCTCTGTTTCACTGAGACATTCTCATAGTTATTCTCTGAATCTTTCTCTAATGCAATGTGATTGATATGAACAGACACTGATTCATTCTTTGAATGAGAAGACACTGATTCTTCTCTTGAATATGAAGATATATAGATTAATTAACAGTTGAAAGCAATGTGTTCTGATCAGTTATAGTTGATACATACTTTACATTAACATTGATCAGCAGCTTCTTCAGAAGTGATTTCAGAGACTCAGAAGTCTGTTTGAACAGTGAAGACTCTTGCTTATATATAGATATTCAAGTCTACTCAATTCATAACATCTGCATCATTGTTATTTCTCAGTACAGGTATATGAGTTGCTGAGATATAACATCTTCTATCACTGTTCTGTATATTCTTAAGCTTGATAAGATGATTATTCATTGTTCAGAGCTGTGTGCAGAAGTCTTTATAAGTTAAGTCTTTGTCTGCACTTATAAGAGTCTGTAAGAGTTCAAAAGTCAATGTCTTCTTAAGCATGCTAATCTTCATTTAATTCTCTCAAGACTAATCATCTGCTTCTAGAATCTTGATATTGAAGTCAGAAATAAATGTTGTAAGAGAAGTGTTTCTCTGTCAGATACTCTGTAATCAATCTAATACTTTCTGTTACATGACAGTGTCTTAGAACAGAATATCAAGATATTTTATAATATTATCAGACATTTATAACACTGATTCACATGCTTTCATTCATGAATAAAACTTCTGTTTTACACAATTCTTCAATTATTCATTGATATATCAATCTTGATTGATTAATAAACTGATGAAATCTTCATCTATACTCAGTTTCATAAGCATTTTCATTCTTTATGATGAGTAGAGAGTGAGATCAGAAGTATTGAAATATATGAGAGCATCTAAGCATTCTTTCAGCACTTTTGTATTCAATTCTGTAGATGTTGAAATTGCATGAGTTTCTTATTATAATAATCATTGAATCTCTTCATATTAATATTATTGAGTTATATGCATATCAGCTATTTATTATTGTTATAGTTTCAACATTACTTAGAGTCACTGTAGCACTGCATCTATGCTTATATTCAAGAGTTTCATATTATTATTAGACATGATTATATCAATTGTTGAATGTATAATATCTATGAAATCTGAAGAAGTGTAATTGTATTCTTATACATCTGAGTGTCAGAACTCTCAGGTCTTTTACTGATATTCTCTTATAAGATCTTATTCTCTTTATAAGATTTTGTTACAGAGTCAGAATGACTGATGAGTAAGCTTCTATCTAAGAACTCAGTGTTCACTTAACTGTGTGACTGTTTCTTACATGTTGTTATGTGTTTGAATATCTCTTAATGAATAATCATTTCTGATGAGAAGATAATGCATGAATAATTGTTTTCTAATAAGAAGATAATGAACATTTTTATAGTGTAAGAGGCCTATACTGAATAGATCAGTATAATATTGATAGGTCTTATATAACAAAGATAAAAACATTAGAGAAGAAAAGAAAGAGAAAGTGCAAGAATCAGTAATTGAGATGAATATTTATACACATATGTGGTGGTGTACATGGTGGAGCTTTGGAGTGGAAGAATATACACGCGTTTGTAGCAGCTGAGGATCAGTGATCAGGAATGGCTGAGAATCGGAGCGTACGCTACGCGCGTTCATAGCGGCCGCGGATCAGTGATCAGGAGTGGCCGAGAATCAGAGCGTATGCTACGCGCGTTCGTAGCGGCCGCGGATCGGCGATCGGGAATGGAAGAATCTATGGAGTGTAATGAAATAGTCTATATGATTGATCGGGCGCAGCCCGCCACAAATATCATGAAATTGTTGTTATTATTTAGAGAAGATACAAATCATATTAGCAATGTTTTGAATCTGTGATATTTAAATTATTAGTCAATCTATTCAAAATTAACAGTAGTGTTATCAAAAAGTGTTATTAAAAAGTAATATTAAAAAGTGTTATTAAAAAACATTATCTTTTACAAAGTAAATACAAAAGTTACTTGAGTAATCACTTTCATCTCATTCTCATCTCAAGAATCAGTCATTTTATTATTCTTCATCTCAATGTTAAGATTCTTTACTAGTGTTTATATCACAAGTTAAATCACATGAGCAATGCAGAGAATATGACCTTGTTTATCATTTCAGAAATACAAAGTCAATTTTTACTTCAAGCTCTTCATTATAGTGTAGTTATTCACAGCATTATCAGTTATAATTATAAGAAGACTGAGACTAATATCTCAATAGTTATTTTTAATCACAGTTATTAATATCTCTGTTATATAATTCTCAGTATGACTACTGATCAATGATTTAAATTCAATTAATGTCTCTTAATAAGTTCAGTTCTCATCAATGTAATAACATATAACTCTTATAAATGCAAGATTTTTTATACTAGTTCATGCATTCACTGTGAGAGACACTCTTTGATGATTCTTCAACTCTGATTCTAGATATTGTATATTAACTTTGTAGTGTGTCTTGAGATTGAACCGAAGACAGAATCAATATGAAATATGAAGATTTGAATTAAGCTTTTGAAGAAGTGTTCAGAATTCAGGGTTTTCAATTGATTGAAGAGAAAGATTCAGAGATATATATATATAAAGTAATTATTCATAAAAGTTATCAGATGAGAGTTGTGAAATCAGAGTACTTGTACATAATTATTTTTACATGATTTTCTTCAAATCAGAAAATTAGTGTTATTAAAAATCATTATCTGATAGAGTAACTTATCAGCTCAGTAGTAATTTTCTGATTATTTCTCTTTTATTGTCTGCATTTTGATAACTTCAGATGTCAGAAAATTTCTTCAGAGTTATAATCAGTTTATAATGAATATTTCTGAATGAAGTTGCAGTAATTATAGCAGAGAGATAACTCTTTAGTAATCTGCAATACAATCTATTGATAATTATTTCATAGTTCATCTCAATATTTATGTTGAGTTTTTCATAAATTTCATGACCTGGAATCAGATGTGAAGAATGAAGTTATTATTCATTATAATTGAAAGAAAGCATTCTGTGTTGAATTGTAAATAATGTAGACTTTGTGATTCACAGTGATTTCTTAAAGAGTTTGTGAATCTTTAATAAAAGTAAAAGAAGTGAAAGAAGTGAATTCAGAAGATATAATAATAATTTGAGAAAGATGACAATTTATTTTCAATAACTGATCACTGATGTGTGTAAGAAGAATTAATATAAGAGAAAATAATCTTGTTTCTTAGCTTAGTTATAATTTTAGTACTAACTCAGATTGAATATTATTAATATATAAAAGTAAATAAACAATCTTGATTAATCTCTGTCATATTTCTTGAAATATATTAATATTGTAAAAGAGAGTGTTATCAAATTACATTATCAGATAATATCATTAAAAATATATTAATATTGTGAATATCAATGTTGAAAAAATGTTAATACTTATACATTATAGTAATTTGTGAATCATGATAGTTAAATATATATATATATATATATCATTTCTGACTTGATTACAACTTGTACAGTAATTTTTGAAAACTTAAAATCAATTTTAATTATTACTAATTAAAAACTTAAACTTATAACTAACTAATATAAAAAGAAAAAAATCTACTTCTTCTCTTTCTCATTCTTTTTATTATTCTTTATAATTCACTTCTTATTCTTCTTCTTCTTCTTCTTCTTCTCATCTGAGATAATAATCACCTCAAAATCTCTCTCTGCTGTCTTCTCAGAGAAGAGTTTCTGCTGCTCTTCTTCAGCCAGGTCAATCTGTGTCTCAAAATCCTGCATTTTCTGGTCTGCTGTCTCGGGTTTCATCTCAGCAGTAAGCAGATTAACATGCTCAGAGAGCAGAGCTGTCTTCTCAATATTCTGAATTATGAAGTGCATTTGAGATCTGAACAAGGCCTTAATTCTCTCCTTCTCTGTCAGCTTCTGCTAATTAATTAGAGAACAGAAGTATTATCAAAAATCATTATCTCTCAATAAATAAAAAACTTATCAGTTTTGACTTCTTTGTCTTCTACTTTAATACTCTCTCAATCTTCTTCTGCTGCTGCTTATTTACAGTAATACTCTTCTTCTCTCTCTCTCTCTTTATCTTGAACTTAAATTATTCTCAGAACTTCTTCTGATCTTATCACTGCTGTATGAGACTTTTCACTATCTTCTTCTTCAATCTCTCACAGACAGTGTCATCTGTATTATTTCTATACTTAGTTCAGTCTAAATCTATCAGAAGTATTACTTAAAATTGTTATCATTCTACTCTCTTATGAAGCCTCTTCAAGGCATTATAACATGTCTTATTATCTGTCTTCTCTTACTTAAATGTCTTCTTCTTCTCTCTCTTCAATCTGTGACAGTACTCACGCGCCTTAATGATCTGTAGAACTGCAGAATATTTGAAGAGGAATGACATGATTGATTTTAATAAGTGTTGAAGAGAAGTGAAGACAGAAGAGACGGTCAGAAATAATATAATGATAATAATAATGATAATGATAATGATAATGATAATGATGATGATAATAGTGATGATGTTAATAATGATGATAATGATAATGATAATGATAATAGTGATAATGATGATGATAATAATGATAGAAGAGAAAGTGTATTGAAATATATTACTGACTTATCAAATATAAAGAGACAAAGAAAATATTAACAGCTTTCAGAGATATATAGAAACAGCTACAGTGTTGTATAGTAATATCATCTTCATTCAATACATGCAGTGTTGATATTCTTTGTATACAGTTATTATATAATCTATATTAGAGATACATGCAGAAAACAGATCTTTATTACTAGAGAGAATAATTACAGTGATTCTCTATTTTCATATTATAAAGATAAGTTATTCTTATTTCTTTCTTCTCTCTTTCTCTTCTTCTTCAACTCATTACTAAGTTCAAGCTGATATGAAAACTATTAAAACACTCTCAGAAACTCTCAAATTGAAGAGTATAGACTAATTAAATTTCAAATACAGAAGAAATCAAATTATCTTCTATAGATTTAATTACTTATTCTCTCTTAAATAAAACAGCAGTCATGTCCCTCTCTCTCTCAATCAAATGAAACATGGCCTGTGAAAAGTGAGTATCATGTCAGGTTATAATGACTAACACAGCCTCAGCACACAGAGCTGTATATACACAGCACATGCTGAACTGAGAGACTGTGTGAGTTGCAAACTGACAGCAGCATCTCAGAAAGAGCTGTGCAGTGTGAAAAAGCTGCAACTCTTAGCTATATATACAGAGAATGAATTGCTGCAGTAAGTATATATGTATTAAAGTAATGCTTTTTAGTAATACTCAGTCTCTGATATGATAAAAATAGAGTCTCTCTGTGAGATTCATTTCTATCAGAAGTTAGAAAATCTTATATTTCTCAAGATCATCTTCACACATCTTGTCTGTGAAATTGATGAGAAGAATCATTAATTTCAGTGTTCTGTTCTTGATACTATTCAAGTGACAGCAGAGTTCACTCTGATCACACTTTTTAAGTGTATATTTTCTAATTATTCACATTTATATAGATATATACTGATTATTTGTTAGATGATATTATTATTATTATTATTTATTATTCTTCAATTATAGATGTATGCAGTCAGAGACTATGACATCTACCTGAGAATCTTTAATTCTCAGGGTTTTTCCTATATCTATAGAGTCAACTATTATACATTTATCAATTTCAAGTATGCAAAATCAGAAAATTCCAGCTCAGAATACAAAAACTGTTTACAAATTACAGTATTTCAACACCTTCTGATAGTTTGAAATCATTTGAAAATATTATGACAAAAGAAAAGAGAACATAGTCTTAAAGATAGACATATTAAATAGATAGAGAAAAGAACAGAAGGAAACAAGTACAGTAAAGAGAGACTATAATAAAACAAAATTATTAAAAGATGATGTATAGCTGTTTTAACAGACTATATCTAGTCAATTTCCACCTCTTCATATTCAGATACTGCTGAATTCAGCCCCAGTGGCCGAATGGTTAATGCGGCCACCCGGTAGCGCCTTGGCATGGGAAATCAGGGTGTGTGGGTTCGAAACCCGCAGGGGATACATTAAATCCGGAACTCAAGCACCTCAGGTTTCTAATAAATACAGAGGTGTACAAATCACTTCAATAAAATTGCTCTATGTTCCTGAGCTGGGAAGTTATTATTGCATGTATTTAATTGTCACTTCTTTGTATTTCCTATGTTCTTATTATCTTGGCGTGGTCTCAACACCTGTATTTCCTCCTGTATAATCAACACTTGGCCTGTATTTAACATCACGCAAGGACTCATCATAAGCTCCGCTTGCATATGAGTATAATGAAAGAATAATAATAATAATAATAACTGCTGAATTCAGTCATTTTCTTGTAGCTGCTCTAGTTTCTGATAGAAAGTCTATTAAGTATTTAGTTTCTATCTCAGTTAAGAATAAGAACCTCATATTTAATTGATTTAAATCATACTTCTTCTTTAATCTGACTCTGAGACTATTGTATAATACACAATGCATTATAATATGCTCAGGATTTTCATTCACATTGCAGAATAAGCACTCTGTTGAATCAAATCTATTATCAAATCTTTGTATATAAGATTTGAAATAACCATGTTCTAGTTTCAGCTGAATTATAGATGAGAATATTTTCTTTTTACATTTAATTGAACAAGATTTTCACTTCGATTTTATCTTAAATCTTGAATAATATATACTCTTCTTTTGTTTCTGTCAGCTTTTATTTCACTTGTTTAAACAAGATTCTTTTATCTTTCTCTTTATAAAAGACCAGAACACTGTTTTTTGAATAGATCTGCTTAATTCTGAACTCTTTTTTAATTAGATGATATTAAGATAATAACTTATCACAGCTGTGTTATTCTCACTGTGAGAAATACATGATTGATGATAAATATTGTAAAGACTCTGAGAAGTGAGTATTTTAAGAATGCTGCAGTTCTATAATCTTGATTTTTTTTTATTTTTATTTTTTGTTTTTTTCTTTTTCTTTTCTTTTCTTTTTTTTTGTTTTTCTTTCTCTTTTTGTCTCTTTTTTTCTTTCTCTTCTTTTTTTCTTTCTCTTTTTTTTTTTTTTGTTGTGATTTTTTCTTGTTGTTTTATTTTTTGTTTTTTTATTATTTTTTGTATTTTACATTTTTTTTTAATTAAAATGATATTGATTATGATCTGTGTTCAGAAAAGTAATGATATTTAATAATACTCTCTATTAAATTTTCAACAAATGAGTACTATATTATGATATTATGTAAGTGAGAAATGATTTCATAATTTCATTTAATACTATTTTCAATAATGAGATCAGAATGAAAATGTGACTAAGAATTCAAACATATTCTTTATCTGAGACTAGATTTTTATTTGAAAAGTGAATCTGAAATCTTTAATATTTGAAATAATGAGATTTGAAATCAATGTAATGAACACAAATCATGATCAGAAGTAATACTTTTAGACAATGTGACAACTGTAAAGTTTGATTCTGGTCTCAGACACGGTCACACGGTCAGTCTAGTTACACTTCATAGATTCTTCCGCTTCATTCTTGAATGTGTACACTCTGATTCTCGGCCATTCTTGATTGCTGATTCTCGGCTGCTACAAACATGTATAGATTCTTCCGCCCCGAAGCTTCACTGTGTATATTATCACATATGTGTATAAATATTCACTCTGATCACTGATTCTCACACTTTCTCTTTCTTTTCTTCTCTAATGTTTTTCTCTTTATTATATAAGATCTATCAATATTATACTGATCTATTCAGTGTAGACCTCTTATACTAGAAAAACATTCATTATCTTCTTATTAGAAATGATTACTCACTGAGTTATCTGAATATGTAATAATATATAAGAAATAGAGAAACAGTCAAATAGTTAAGTGAACACTGAGTTCTCAGATAGAAGCTTGCTTATCAGTTACTCTGACTCTGTAACAAGATCTTACAAAGAGAGTAAGATCTTATAAGAGAATATCAGTGAAAGATCTGAGAGTTCTGACATCTCAGATATATAAGATATTTATACAATTACACATCTAATAATCAATATAATCATGTCTAATAATAATATAGAACTCTCAAATGTGAGTATAAATGTAATATCACAGTGACTTTAAGTAATATTGAAATTATAATAATAATAAATAGCTGATATGCATGCAACTTAACAATGTCAATATAAAGAGATTTAACAATTATCACAATAAGAAACTCATGCAATTTCAATATCTACAGAATTGAATACAAAAGTGCTGAAAGAATGCTTAGATACTCTTATATATTTTAATGCTTTCAATCTCACTCTCTACTTATTATAAAGAATGAAAATACTTGTGAAACTGAATGTAGATGAAGATGTCATCAGTTCATTAATCAATCAAGATTAATATATTGATGAATGATTAAAGAATCACATGAAACAGAAGTTTCATTCATGAATAAAAGCATGTGAATCAGTGTTATGAACATCTGATAATATTATGAAATATCTTGATATTGTGTTCTGAGACACTGTCATGTAATAGAAGATGTTAGATTGATTACAGAGTATCTGACAGAGAAACACTTCTCTTACAACATTTATCTCTGACTTTGATATCAAGATCTTAGAAGCAGATAATCAATCTTGAGAGAATTAAATAAAGATTAGCATGCTTAAGAATATATTAACTTTTAAACTCTTACAGACTCTTATAAGTGTAAATAAAGACTTAACTTATGACAGCTTCTGCACACAGCTCTGAACATTGAATAACTGTCTTATCAAGCTCAAGAGTATACAGAACAGTAATAGAAGATATTACATCTCAGTCACTTATACATCTGTGCTGAAGAACAGCAATGATGCAGATGTCATGAACTGAATAGATTCAAATATCTATATATAAACAAGAGTTTCTGCTGTTTGAACAGACTTCTGAGATTCTGGGATTGCTTCTGAAGAAGTTGCTGATTGATATTAATAAGAAGTGTGTATCAACTGTAACTGATCAGAACATATTACTTTCAACTGCTGATTGACCTATGTATCTTCTTACTCAAGAGATGAAGCAGTGCCTGTCTGAGTCAATCACATTGCAGTGAAGGAAGATTTGAAAGATAACTATGAGAATGTCTTGATAAAACAGGGAAAAGATTAGCTTCTATTCAAATTTGTAAACAGAAGCTTGAGAAAGTTGAATGATAATAATTTAAAGAGAAAATGACAATGAATACAATTCTTGTATCTACTGTGATTGATAATATATATAATATAAAAGCCATGATAGATAGTGATCTATGTTATTATACAATGATTAAATCTTCAGTTATAAGATATTACAATCTTTAGTGTATTCTCTTATCAAAACTCTAACTTCTCACAGAATTTGATAATTCAAAAGACATTCACACTTGTTACATAATAAAACTAAACATAGATGTTGAAGAATATTAATGTGAAGATGTCTATGTCTATGAAGTTGAGAATCTTTACTATAATCTCATGCTAGAACTTGTCTGACTATCTGAACAAGACATCTTGTTAAATACTTAAAACAGAAGCTTAATATTTTCTAACAATGATAGAATTCATGAAGATGATATTTACAAGACTATGAATCTTACACAGATCTCTGCCAATGCTTATGAAATGCTCTGAAAAAGAAGTCATCATCAAAACTACTGACAGAGTCACTGACAAAGTTATCAATAGTAGAATTATATATCAACTTATTTCATCAGTCTGACTAATATTAAGAAAGCTCTAGAAAAGTTATTCTATACTATAATAACAGATTCTCATACAAAACTTTCTCAATAATATTATGAATATCTAGATGTCTTCTGACAAGATAATATTATAAATATATCTTCTTTATAAGACTCAGAAGTGAATCACAGTATCAAGTTAGAAAAGAAAAATAATAAGAATCTTAAGTCATAATAAGACCTTCTTTATAATATATCTTGAGATGAACTTCTTCTTCTTCAGAAGACACTCAATAATCTGTTGAATAAAGAATTTATATATATTAGTAACTCTTTCACTGCAGCTTCTATTCTCTTTACAAAGAAGTCAGATGAAGAACTCTGATTCTATGTAAACTATTGAGATCTGAACAGATTGATAAAGAAAGATTGTTATCTCTTATTTCTCATCAATGAAACTCTAACATGTATCAGATGATCTTAATAATTCACAAAGCTGAATATCATTAACATGTTTCATAAGATTTATATCACTGAAGAAGATGAATGACTTACAGTATTCTAAACATATTGTAACCTCTTTAAATAGATAGTTACACTCTTTGAACTGACTAATACTCTCAGTATATTTCAGAAGTATATCAACTGAGCACTCTGAGATTTTCTTAATGAGTTTATATCTGTATATCTAGATGATATTCTCATCTTCACTGATAAATTCAGAAAAGAACATCAAGAATATATGTAGAAGATATTACAATAATTACAAGAGACAGAACTATCAATAGATATTGATAAGTATGATTTTAAAGTTAAGAGTACAAAATATCTAGGCTTTATCATAGAAGCTGGTAAGGGAATTTGAATAAATTCTGAGAAGATCTCTACTATTCTTGAGTGAGAAGCTTCATACACTGTGAAGAATATACAAAGCTTCATTGAATTCACTAACTTCTATCAGTAATTTATATGAAACTTCTCAGATATTATAAGATTACTTACAGAACTCACTAAGAAGAACTCAGTATTTCAATAATCAGTGAATACTGAAGCTGCATTTACACAGATAAAGAAGATGTTCATTAATATCTCTCTACTAATAATATTTGATTCTGATTATAAGACAGTTGTTAAAGCTAATTTCTCTGACTATGTCATAGAAGAAGCTATATTGCAATATAATAATGAAGATATCTTATAATTATATATCTTCATATCTAAGAAACTGAGTTCTGCTGAATATAATTATGAAATCTATGATAACAAACTTCTTATGATTGTACACTGTCTAGAAGAATGAGACTCTGAACTCTGAAGTATCTCTGAATTTGAGATAATCACAGATTATAAGAATCTCAAGTACTTTATAACTATCTGTAAACTCACTGAATGACACATATGATGATCTGAGTTCTTAAGCTGCTTTCATTTTATAATACACTATCATTCTAAAAGCTAGAACTTGATGATAGATGCTCTCTCATGATGAGAGTAAGATATATCATTTAATGTAACAGATACTCACTGAATGAACTGAGAGTATCAGCTCTTGAATCTGAAGATACTAGTTGATCAAGATGAAACAGCTCATGACACTATATATACTTCTCTAATTAGAACTGTCACTGATATCTCAACTTCTTCTGAATCTATATTAGATGAACTATGATATACAGTAGCTCAAATTAATGAACTTCTTCAAGCACTCACTGAAACAGTATGATAAGAAGTACTCTGATTTTCCTCAGAACTACATGTAAAAACTGACATCTCAGAATATTTAATTAATAATAATAATACTCTACAATTCTGTGAATGATGCTGAGTCTCTCACTTCAAACTCTTATGTATCTAGATAATGTAAGAGATATATAACTCTTGTATAACTGATCATTCAGATTATAAATAACTGTATTAAATAATCTCTCAAGAGTTCTACTGATATGAGATATCAAATAGCATCAGACATTTCATTTGAAACTGTAACTATTATTTCTTCATCATCTTATGAAAGAACTATAGAAAAGATCTACTGAAATCACTCAATATTTCTGATAGAATCTAGTAAGATGTGATAATTGATTTTACTATTAATCTCTCTAAGAGTAAGAGTTATAGAAATATTCTGATTATTATGAACTGATTAAGCAAGAATGTAATATTAAAATCTTATAATAAGATGAATACTGAACAAGTTACTGAAGCTTTTCTAAGAAGTGTATTTTATTAAATGTATAAATTACTGAGATCTACAGTATCATTATTATTATTATTATTATTATTCTTCAATTATAGATGTATGCAGTCAGAGACTATGACATCTACCTGAGAACTTTAGTTCTCAGGGTTTTTTCTATGTCTGTAAAGTTAACTATTGTACATTCATCAATTTCAGATATGCAAAATCAGAAAATTCCAGCCCAGAATACAAAAACTGTTTACAAATTGCAGTGTTTTAACATCTTTTGATACTTTGTAATCATTTGACAATATCATGACAAAAGAAAAGAGAGAAAGAACACAGTCTCAAAGATAGACACATTAAATAGATAGATAGAAAGAAATTGAAAGAAAAAGATACAGAAAAAGAAAAAGTAAAGAGAGACTATAACAAAACAAATTCTTAAAAGAGAGTGTATAGCTGTTTTAACAGACTATATCTGATTGATTTCCTCCTCTTCATATTCAGATAATTCTGAATTTAGCCATTTTCTTGTAGCTGCTTGAGTTTCTGATAGAAAGTCTATTAAGTATTTAATTCCTGTCTCAGTTGAGAATAAGAATCTCATATTTAATTGATTTAGATCATACTTCTCTTTCAATCTGGCTCTGAGACTATTGTATAATGCACAGTGCATTATAATATGCTCAGGATTCTCATTTGTATTGCAGAATGAGCATTCTATTGAGTCAAATCTATCATCAAATCTTTGTATATAAGATTTGAAATAGCCATGTTCTAGTTTCAGCTGTATTATAGATGAGAATATTTTCTTTTTACATTTAATTGAACAAGATTTCCACTTGGGTTTTGTTTCAAATCTTGAATAATGTATACTCTTCTTTTGTTTCTGCCAGCTTTCATTCCACTTGTCTAAACAAGATTCTTTTATTTTTCTCTTTATAAAAGACCAGGACACAATTTTTTGAATAGATCTGCTTAATTCTGCACCCTTTTTTGCAGCTGAATCAGCCAATTCATTGCCATGAATATTCATATGAGCAGGAACCCAGTGCAGATGAATTCTCAGCTTTGATGTTCTTCTCTCTTGAATTTTTAAAACAGAGTTTAAGATCAGTTCAAGATTCATTTGACCATTATGAATCTGACTATTTCTAAGTCTTTTTAAAGCAGCTTGACTATCAGAGAATATTCATGCCTCTTTCAAACAATTTCCTCTTTTATGAGATTTTATTTCAATGAGTTTGAAAGCTTTCACTATTGCAAATAGTTCAGCATCAAAGACTTCACATTCAGAGCCTAGATTCCAGAAATCTGAGATAAAATTAATATTATCTTCAGTATAAGCAATGCCTGCGCCCAATCTGTTCAAGTTCTCATTTTTTGAGCCATCTGAATAAATCAGAATAGAGTCTTTTATATTGATTGTAGAAATTCTCTTCAAATGCTGTTCATATTCTTTCTCTTTTGATAGTTCACTTATTTGTAAGTCTATAAGAGATTCAAGCTTTTTTCTCCAGGGAGATAACTTCTCATGATCAACTTTTTCAACATTTAAAGAAGAAAATTGATTTTTAATCAGAGAGCATAGTCTGTACAGTTGAGAAGGCATTTTCTTTGAAGAATTATTTTCATTCCAATCAAGAAATCTATTCCAATCCAGTTCATTTCCAGAGTTAGTTGGTGGAAATGAAGAAGAGACTCTTTCTCTGATTATATGATTTGAGCTCATCTTTACAACTCTCAGAGCATAGTTCATACAGGCCTTTTCAAATCTAATAGTAGGAGGAGGAATTGAAGCTTCAATTTCCATTGCTTTAATAGGAGATGATTTAAATGCTCCTAGAATTCTTCTCAAGGCTCTGTTTTGCAGACTTTGAAAGAGTTCAGTGAAATTCCCTTGATTATTCCACCAAACTTGAACTCCATAATCAGCTACTGATGTAATACAGGCTATATATAACTGTCTCATAGCCTGGAAGGATAGACCCCTCTCTGTATTTGATAGTCTGATTATGTTGTTCAATAGTCTTTCTGCCTTGACAGTTCTTTGTTGAATGTGATATTTAAAATTCAACTTGGAGTTTAACCATACTCCTAACCATTTGACATTTACACTGGGTTTAATCTCTCTATTTAAAAGAGTTAGAGATAGTTCTTTCTCATTGAATCTAGGAAAGAAATGAATTAACTCAGTTTTATCCATATCAAATTGAATTTGATTGATATCTGCTCTAACAAAGATTTCCTTTGCAGCTTCTTCAATTACTTTCAAATTCTCTTTGATAGTTTTTGAGCTGTAGACTAGACCAATATCATCCACATAACTCGGAGATCGCACTATTCTCATATTTCTATTTTTGAATAGATATGCAGTGTATATTGCAAATAAAATGGGTGAGATTGGAGACCCCTGTGGTACTCCTATTTTTATCTCAGTCTTGTCTTGTTTCATTCCATCAAAGAAGAGTTGTATAATTCTTTTAGACATAAAACAGTTAACCCATTTTATTAGGGAAAGTGGCAGTTTTAATATCTTCAATGTCTGAATTAACTTTGACTTTGAAACATGATCAAACGCTCCTTTTATATCAATAAAAACTGCAGTTGAGACCAGACCCTCATGCTTTGCTATTTGAATATCATGAACAACTGAGAGAACAGTGTCAATTGCAGAACACTGTTTTCTACCTCCCATTTGTTCACTGAATAAAAGAGAATCATCTATAGAGCTTATAAAAGATAGTCGAGTAGCTATTATCTTTTCTAAAACCTTTCCTAAACAGTTCAATAGAGATATTACTCTATATGACTTAGGAATTGAAGTTTTTCTATTAGGTTTTGCAAGAATCACTCCAGTGGCTTCTCTCCAGCATTCAGGATGATATCCATTTTTCAAGAGATTGAAAAAGAGCTCAAAATATTCATTCTTTAAGTAGGAATATGTATTTTGAATAATCAAGTGATTAATTGAATCTGGACCTGCAGCAGTTTTAACAGAACTTGAGAAGATAGCTGACTCTAATTCATCTTGTGTAAGATCAGGCCATTCCCAGTCATTTTCATCAATGTAGTTGAGAAGTGATATAT
The DNA here is from genome assembly GCF_000003525.1 of Blastomyces dermatitidis ER-3. Taxonomy (NCBI): domain Eukaryota; kingdom Fungi; phylum Ascomycota; class Eurotiomycetes; order Onygenales; family Ajellomycetaceae; genus Blastomyces; species Blastomyces dermatitidis. The sequence goes on along the minus strand of NW_025544778.1, from coordinate 4,640,023 downwards.
TCTCTTCCTCTGAATCTGAATCTGAATCTGGTGAGTTCTGAAAGAGAATTCTCATGAAAGCTTGACATTTTTCCTCAAAAGAGTTTGCTGTATATGATCATTCTGAAACTCATATTCTAGAGCTGGAAGTTTTGCTACACTTCTTGTTTTAGTATAGTTAAAAGCTTTAAAAACTTCCTTCCCTTGTGCTTCTTCAAGAAATTTATTCCAGCAGTCTGTTTTAGCTCTTTTAATATCTGAAAAATATTCATTTCTGACAGTTTTGAACTCTTCATCAGATATTACATCATTCTTCCAATCTCTTCTAGCAGTAGCTAATTCTTTTCTTTTAGATGAGATATTCTCATTCCACCAAGGTTTTGAATACTCAGAAGATTTTCTTTTTGGAATATTATCTCTAACACTTGTTAGAATGATAGATGTAATAAGCTTCACTCTATTCTCAAGCATTTCATTTGAGATATCTTGACCAGAATTCCAATATAGCTCATTCTGTCTTTCAGATTTTAACAGTTTTATGCTTTCTTCAACTGCTTTCCAATCAGCTTTTTCAAAGTTATACTGATTAGAGAGAAGAGGATTTTCACTCATTTGTTTTTCACTCAGTTCAATATCAAATTGAATAATCTCATGACCTGATCCTGATGTCTCATTTGAATCAATAAACCAGTTTACAAGTCTTCTTTCCATTAGATTTTGTGACATGAATGTTAGATCTATAATAGACTTCTGTTTCATGCCTTTTCTAAAGAATGTTTGTTGATCAGACTTATTAACCAAATCTATTGAATGCTCAAAGGTTCATTCAATCAGATTATCAGCTCTCACTGCTCTCTTGCATTCTGAATTCCACCAGGGATGATGTGCATTGAAATCTCCTGCAATTATAGAGTTTCTTGATGGAGTTATGTTCAGAAATCCTCTATCAATTGTCCAGATATTGTTATTTTCCTTCAATGACTTTTCATTATAGATATTTATGAGCTGTATAGTATCAAACTCATTTTCTTTATCTATAATATCACCCACCAGAATATCAGGGTCAGACATGATATCAAATCTTAGATTAAATTGATATCTTGATCTCTTTCTTCCATAGATCACTACTCTTGACTTTATCTCAGACTTTTGAGGTAAAAAGCAGTAGTAGCTTGAATGAGAAATGACATATTTTTGCTCAGCATCAAAATTCGGCTCCTGAAGCAGTACAAAATCAACTTTTTGTTCAAATGCAATTTGAAGACAAGAATAAATGCAATTTGAGTTTCTATCCACATTATTTTGAATAAATGTGATTTTTGAAGAGTTTTTAGACTTTTTTTGTTGTTTTTGTTGTATATTCATACTAAAAGAGAGTAGAGAACAATCTAATCACTATCATCAGATAGTAGATTATAACTGTTCTGAAAAGTAGGAATCTCAACTGCTTGCATTATATCTAGTTTATCACCAGAGTCATTTCTCAATTCTCTAATCTTAACAGGAGTTTGAGGATTCAAATTCTGTTTACATTTTGCTGGAGAATTGGAGTTTGAAGACTTAGATAATTGAGAGTTTCTTCTTTTTGAGCTTGCAGTTGTGAGTTTACTGGCTTGACTCTTCTCTTCAGTTCTAGATTGACTTTGAGCTTCATCTTTTCTCCAGTTCTTTTGAGTTCTAGGAGCAAACATACATTCTTTAGAGCTAGATGCATGTTTTTCTTTGCAATTAGAGCACTTAAGCAGAGTATGTTGACAAATTTCACCTCTTTTTGAGCATGTTTCACATTTATGCTCACTAGTTTTGTGATCTCTGGCACAGAATGCACATTTTGAGTCTCTAAAACATGAGATTGCAAAGTGTCCATATCTTTGACAGTTTGAACACTGTGTTTGAGCTTTGAGATTCATTCTTGAGTCTTTGTATTCGATCTACAGTATCAGATCAGAGCTGTCAATTCATGAGTACTCTCTGAATAAGAATCTGTTAAGTTTTTAAGATTATATACTGTTTATTAACTGTCTATCACTCTGAGACTAATGATGCATCAGAATGAATAATTCAGATTATAAAGAATTATCTTTATAAGTTCTGTAACTACTTATAAGATGATTGATATAATCTTCTTCTACATACAGAGGTCACTATCAATGATTAAGATATTATTTCAACAGATATAAGTCTGTTCTTTCTTATATATGAATATTATATAAAAGTACTAAATCTTCTAGAGATTACACATTTCACACTGAATCTCTGCAGTTCAATTCAGATCACTGATAATATAGTAATAAAACTCTGAGATATCTGTGATTAGACAGAAGCTTTCATAACAAGTACTAAACAGAATTAAGAAGATTGAATTAATATTGACTGAGATCTCACTGAATAATATAAGATAGAAGATTTGATATATTTGAGTCTTAAGAATATACAGATTATACATTCATCTCATACACTGAATTACTGTTATATTAAATATAAAGTGATAGAAGTTCTAAATAGTCATAACTACTATCTTAATATATTATCAGAGATTTATAATATCTTTTATATAAGCTTGCTTCACTATACTATCACTGATCTGTTCTCTTCTTAACTGACTTCTGACTAGCAGTCACCAGACATCATTGAAGAAGATAATGAGCTTGAGTGAGAGATTAAGAATATTCTCAATGAGAGACTCTACAGCTGCAGCTAACAATATCTTGTGAAATGAGTCAGCTATGATTAACTGACCTGAACTCTGAGTTTCATATTATCTGAAACAGTGACTCTTGACTGATGAAAACAGCTTTTGAAAGAGAGAAGTTAATATGATGAGCTGCATCTGATCAATTATATAGACTATTCTGTTACACTTCATAGATTCTTTTGCTTCATTCTCAAATACATACACTTCAATTCTCAGTCATTCTTGATCATCAATTCTCAGCTGCTACAAACATGTATAGATTCTTCCGCTCCGAAGCTTCACTGTGTATGTTATCACATATGTGTATAAATATTCATCTTAATCACTGATTCTCACACTTTCTCTTTCTTTTCTTCTTTAATGTTTTTCTCTTTATTATATAAGACCTATCAATATTATACTAATCTATTCAGCGTAGATCTCTTATAATTCTGGTTCTGATCTCAGACACGGTTACATAGTCAGTTTAATAATAAAACTATCAAATATTTTAGTTCTGATTTCAGACACAGTCACACAGTCAGTCTAGTTATATATCACTGTCTTAATTGAAAGAGATAGCAGTGTCACAACAGTAATATAGAGAGTAGAAGAGACAGAGAGAGTAGAAGAAGAATTAAACACTGTTAAATTAACTGATAGAAAGAATAATACTTCACTGTAAGATACAGCTTCTATTATCACAGCTATAAGAAATACAGATATAGAAGAAAATATAATAATAAAAGTAATATTTCTACAGCTGATTAACATCACTGTCTTTAATCTAGCCTTCTTAGCAGTCACAGAGACTACAGCTGCATTATAAAAATATTTATTACTTATTAAAAAAACAACAGAATAAGTTCTTTATTATCTTTTAAAAATAATACTTTTATATACTCACTATTATAGATAAAAAGAGAGAAAGAAAAAATATATAATAAAGAGAGAAAAAAATTTTCAAAAAATTCTATTACTATTATTAGCTTTATCTATAAAATACATCACTTTTATAAGAAATTTTATATACAGAATAGAAATATAATAAGAGATTTATAAGTTATTTATTAATTATATTTTTCACATTTTAAACTAATATATAAGAAATTCACATATTATATATTTAAATTAAATAGAGATGAAAAGAAGAAAATCTATATAGTTAGTAGAAAAACTCATTTATTTCTTTATATTATACAGTATATATACTATTAGACTGGCTGATAAGATTATAAATGTTATATTTAGTTTCATTTGATCTAATCTCATACATTTCTTAGTATAAGTCTCATTAGAACTGAGTATTAAAAAAATCTGAAAATGAATCATTTCTTTCAGAAATGATATGAAAAATGACTAGATTTAATTCAAGAACAGTGAAATAAAAGTAATTTCTCAGAATAAATAGTCAAAGATAATTATTCTTTTAAAATTGAAATGAGACTGAGACTGAAGATCAAATTCAGTCTCATTCAGTTTATTCAGTGATTGCTTATATAATCAGAATTTGATAATAATTATTGATAATACTTATGAAATAACTAAATACATTTTTATATAAGTTTATTCTTCACTTTCTTATGAAAACTATACTTCTCTGATATACTGTGATCAGAGATATTAAACAG